>NC_137971.1:36032173-36484673 GCF_963924665.1 Micromys minutus
TGAGCCATACCTTACAGAAAATTGATGAAAATGTGTCTGAACTTCATAGATAGATCCCAAACACGTTTTCAGATTAAGAAGGTGGTTATTGAATTTTCTATTACTAAAGGGACACCAAGTGACCACCTAATGGGGCAGCCAGCCATCTGTGGGAAGAGCATTTTGAACAGTGGAGATGGCTAGTAGAACATCCTTTGAGGACAGAAGCAAACCAAGGGTTGAGGGCTGACAACAAGGAGATAAGAAGAGGTTTCCTGAAACATGACAGGTCCCTGTGAAGAATTTGAATTTGGGCAAATGATGTGGGAAATTGTTGAATCTTGAGCAAAGAGTGTCATGGCCCTATTTCTGAAGGGAATCCCTAACAACTGTAGTTAGAAGGAAGTGTACTGGGCAAGGCATAAGAAATGAAATGATCAGGATGAGGAGGCCACCGTGGTATCCCAGGGCAACAAAAATGCCAGCAGGGACTAATCAGGGCCTGAGTGTGTACATGGAGCAAGTGGGCATCTGGTGTGATGTCAGTCCTCAACAGGCAAGATTTGGCATTGTCTTGGGAAGAGATGGCATGACTCGAAACCCTCAAGTTCTTCCGTCATCAGCGACTAGAAAATAACTGTTAGCTAAGATGGAGAAGAGGAAGTTTGACAGCGGGAACCATTTTTCTTGGGACCTGTTAGGTACATGACAACTTGCAAGCATCCATGTGGACATAGTTAGGTGACAGTGAGACAGAAGTCTGAGGCTGCGAAGCTTCCCCAGCTAGGATGGCATTTGAGGGTCATTGGTGGTTGTACCTAAATCTGAGGGACGCGGTAAAGCAGTGGAGGAGTCCAGAAAAGGAAGCAGGAGGTTAAGGGAGAGTTTTAGTCACTCCAGCATCAAGGGTCATGGAGAGAGGATATCTAGGCTCAACAAGACAGCTGCTGTGGGGAAAACAAGCTGGAGCGGTCCAACTGAAGGCAGTAAGCACAGCTTTGACAGCGGAACAGGAGTGTTTTAGACCAGAAAGTGGGATCAGGCCAACCACAGCTGGAAACTGATTAGCAATGTACAGAGTCAGGAGTTCCACTCCAGAAGTACTGGATTGGGGACTCAAGCACGGGCCTCTTCAGGGGATTAAAAACAGACCTACTCTAGCCACAGCACTGCCCCACACAGGCTTCCAAAGAGGATTAAGAAGCAGGAAAAAAAAAAAGCTAATTTACTTTAAACTATTTGATCTCAGGGAAGTGGCCCCCTCCCCAACCTTCCTTTACAATGGCTGTTTGCAGAAGAGAGGACTGCTCCCCCATTTCACTGGACCAGGGAATGCTGAACACCAAGCATGCCAAACATTCTTCTGGCTAAAGGGGTGGGAGGTGGGGTACTATTCCAGGGTTAGCAACACTAGGTCATTAGTTCTGAACACTCTGAGAATTCAAATTTATCCCACGCCCACCATACCCAAAATTTCATCTAGAAAGTCCTAAGAGAATTCCATCCCTTTCCATTCTGAGGAAAGGTGGTTAAAATTAGGGTCACCCCCCCCCCAGAGATTTACAAGTTACATTCAAGGAAGGCTGTCCCCTGAAATAAGCTGTTTCCCACCGCGGATGGGCGGGGCAGGATCCTCTGGTCACAACCCAGCAAAGGGACTGCCCCTTCCAAGTGTATGCAAGAGATCTGGTCCCCAGCTTTAACATTCCGGACGAAGGCACGGCTTGCTGACCTCTCCTCTCCCCCAAGTGGAGGCTGGCCCTTCCCAAGTGTGCGGTGTCTCCTCTCTGTCCAGTCCGGCGGTCGTCCCGGGCCCAACTGGCCGGGCGCTGCAGCCCTGCGCAGCGCGCTCCACACACAAGCGCCTTGGCTCTTTGGCTCGGGCGTACAGCTCCTCAGAGCAGCCTGTGGCATCTCCGGCAGGTCCCCTGCTCCTTGCCTAGCACCCTCCCCTCCCTAGGAGCAACGGGCCCCAGTGAGCAAGCAGCCAGCAGCCCTCGCGGGTCCTCCTGCCTAAAGTTCTACTATGCTGCTAGAGGGAGTCCTGCTGGTAGTGCAAGGTAAGAACCAACGGGGAGACCCCTGGGAGGGCGGGCGTCCTGGAAACTCGCTCCTACTTGAGCTGTGAGGGTGGGGCTCTCCTCTCCTTGTGTTCGCTTGGCCATCCAAGGGCTCTTCTGGATCATTCCCAGCCACTAAACTCCCTGCTCTCTCCCTGCTCCAGCCTGGGATGGGGGTGGGTGTGGAGTTGCGCAGAGGAGGGTCCCAGGAGTGTTGAGGGAGGTCATGCATCCTTCTCTCTCTCCTTCCCTCACGACTCCCCGAACTTCACCAGGTAGTCGCCAGGGCTGGTGCAAGACTGCCAGGCAGAAACCCAAACTGAAAGTCTCTTTGTGCCCGCAGCCTTGCAGCTTGCCAATGCCCTGGACCTGCCCGCTGGCTCCTGCGCTTTTGAAGAAGGCACATGTGGCTTTGACTCCGTGTTTGAGTTTATGCCTTGGATTCTAAATGAGGAAGGTAAGGGGACTTCATAGAAAGATGCTCCGGGTGAACTTTCTTCAAGGCTTGTTTCCCCCAACCTCCCCTCCCGGAATTAAAGTTATCTCGGAGTTACTTCCCTTTGGGAGGAAAAGTGTGAGTCATGAAATCTCCTTCCAACTCCTGCAGCCAAGAGTGGCCAGGGAAACCACGGGGGAGGGGGACAGCTCTGTACCTGACTCTGAGCATGCTCTCCTACCCCCAGCACACCGTAAGGGACCAATGGGGATTCTGCTACTAATTGGTACCCTCTAGCCTTGTGCCCCCTGCAGGCTGACAGCCTTGCTAACCCTCAGCCTGAGCTGAGACTTCAAAGGGACTAGCTCACAGGAAGCTTTGCAGGAAAGTTTCCACGCTGTTGTGAGCATCCTCCCTGCTAAGGCCTCCCATTTAGGTCCACCCCACAGCAGTTTTACCTGTGATTCTTCCTTTTCCGTCCAGTATCGAATTCAGCACTGGACAAAAGAGTTAACTCCATCACCATGTGCCTGAAGCCGCTGGGCTAGGGCCAATTGATCGCTGTCAGTTACTCTGCACGGCTGGTGTTCCGGTGACAAGGTTTAAATGAAAAAGAGTCTGTAATGTGTCCTCTTATCCTTCATTGTTACAGTAAAAAACATTCCAGTAACAAGCACTGGAGTCCCTCTCCTCCTTTCTCCGCTCTTCTCACCATCATTTTGAACTTATTACTCTGAACCATTTGTTTGGGCTTGGAATAGACTCCTTTAAAAGACACACTTCTATATAAAGGAAGCTGGCTGACCTTTCTCCCAATTCAGGTATCTTCGAGTTCAAGTCATCCAGACTGGCTCCCTGGAACTGAACCCTTGCTTAGGATGTAGGATCAGTTACCACAGTTCTTCCTGCCCATGTTGCTTTGGGAGCCTTGCCTATGTTAGCTTCCCTGACCTGAACAGGTGGCTGATAATAGCATATAAAATCAGAGCCTTCAACTGGTCACATGGCTGGACCGAGTGACCAATACTGAAAACTATAGCTGGGGAAAGAAACCGGAAGGTACTAAGTCATTAGCCATCTTTGTTTCCAGCGCTTACCAGGTCTTGAGCGCAGTTTATTTAGGCTTTATGTGAGAAAGAACCTGTTGTTTAAGGGGGTCTCTGCCTTGCTGGTGGCTTTAGAGAAGAGTTTACGCTTGCTCTACCTATGTTATGGCAGTGGCTTTGGGAGCATTATTCTCTAGTTTTCAAGGGTTCTCAGAGTTTCTTTGAAAAGGCCTGATGACCTGGCAGGCATGTTCCAGTCATTTCCTATCCCTTCATAAGAGTCTGATTCAGTGGTCTGGATTGGGGCCTGAGAATTTCTCACAAGTTCCAAGATACCAGGACTACTGCTGTTTTTACTGATCTGGGAGAATCCTAAACTACCACAATGTAGACACACACACACACACACACACACACACACACACACTCCTAACCCCCCTACACACACCCCTATACCCATACCTATATCATTAGCCCCAAGTAAGGCCAGAACCAAAATGAGCCACTCACCTGAGAGCAAACAGCTCTCATTTGTCTCAAGTTACTGTGGCCCTAGAAGAAAAGACATGGCTATCTCTCTCACAACCAGGATTCTGAGTCCTTAAATGCTCTCTATGGCCTCCTGTCAGATCAAAATTGCTTCCTATTCAAAATCCTGGGCGAGCATGCTGCGGCCTGCTGAGCACCAGGGCCTCCCGGGCTGGCAGGAAGCGCTGCACAGAGCTGGCACCTCTACACCAATGTGACCGTTAAACAGCCCCCTCCAGGGAAAACAGGAAGGTGCTTATAGGAAAAGATGGTTAGAGTTTGATCACATAATAAATGCACGGTGGCTCTCCCACTTTCTTTCATGTAGCCAGTGCTTTCTGGCTGGAGGTTAGGACCACTGGCTTTGCTAGAGGACATTAATTCATTCTGTCCTGAGGACTTCAGGGAAGTTGGGCTTCCACTCTGCAGATCCATGTCTCAAAGGCTGAATTTTGGACACAGCCGCCCATTTCAGACTCTGGGACAGCAAGGCAGATGTGTGCCAGCTGCTGTACTTGCCTGCTACAAAGTGATCACTGAGAATTCCCTTTCCTCTAGATTGGGAAATTAAAACAATAAAATTGTCCCGGCTTAAAGTTTGGGAAGCTATTTGAAAACCCGTACTTTATTGCAGAAGCCCTTTGAAACAGATTCCAGACACTTCCATGGACTGCATTCATCAAGAAATCTGTGAATGTTACAGACTTTTACCCATAAGTCCTTGCAACACAAATAGAACTTCCTATATGTCCTTGGTCAGTAGGTTAACCTACAGTGGAGCAAGCAATGCCAATGCCCAGTGAAGAGTGAATCCCAATGAATCCCAGAAATCAATTTGTAAATTAGAATTTCCTAAAGGAGGGTCTGGGAATAGTTGAGAAACACCCTAAGCCACAGAATCACTCCCCTGCTATGTGAGACTATGTGAGGACAATTTCTTGGTTTATCTGACTGCTAGGTTTCTACACATTTTGACTACCTGCTCCATAGTCTCTCTCTCTCTCTCTCTCTCTCTCTCTCTCTCTCTCTCTCTCTCTCACTCTCTCTCTCTCTCTCTCTCTCTGTGTGTGTGTGTGTGAGTACACATACATATATATGTATTATTAGTTTTCCTACTTATCAAAATAGGTAACATTATGTCAAACTCAAACTGGAACTTGCTCTGAATTGCCAAAATGCTTTAAAAAATCTGTACATGTATGTCTCTTCTTTAAATAAAGTTGTAAGAAAAAAAAGAAAATAAGAGATACATTTTAAAGTATAAAACCATCTGCACTCATTTATCTTTAACAGCATCACCTTTATTCATTAATCATTCAGAGACTATTGGATCCCTTTTGAGCAAAAATCCTCAGCAAAAATTAAACTGCCCCTTCCACTTTCCTCCCTGACAGCTCTAAGAACAGAAGCTATTGGGCTGAGGATCCTTAGAAACCAGACAGTTGGCCTCATCACAATTCAAACTAGTAACTGAGTAGGCTTTGGTCTCAGTTTTGGCTTAGTATCTTAACTTTACCTGTACAAAAAGCCGAATGCCAGGGAAAAGAACAAACTAATCCTAAGTACTATTCTCTTTCTTGGGAAAAGGTAGACGTGGGGATGATTCTGGTTAAAGGTTAAAAAAAAAAAACATTTATGAGGAAGATCTACTTTGCAAGTCTTTGATAGTGTCCAAGGAGAGGGAAATTTCCCAATACAAGAAGCAGATGTGTGTCTCTTGTCCTTGGTGTGAATGACAATATGAAAGCTAGGGAAGAATAACCAGAGGCAGGGTGGGGACATGGTGGGGTGTACTATCTATCACCTCACTGTCATGATATGCATGCATCGCTTTCCCATACCCCTTCTCCAAACCCAAACTCTGTCCATATCTTTTAAGGATACTCCCATTGGTCATCTGAGTTTCAGTTCTGCCCACAATCATGTGCCATTTGTTATTAATAGTCATAAATCCTGCCTGATTCTTCTTGAGACCCAGCCGGACCTGAAGAGACCTTATGGAAGAGGAAGTCATTCTTTCTTTTACTGTGCCAACCTTGGAAGGCCACTGCAGCGTCTGACTCAGACATCACCAAGTTGTTAAGGAAGCTCTTTTCCCCACTGGTCCTATGTTACCTCTGCTGACTGTTTTGTGGGGCTTTCCCAGCAGACACTCCACTCATCCACAAACCTACTGGATAGAGGCTGAAACCCAGGACATGTCTAGAACATTCCTTAGGTACCTCTCAAAAAGATACTGACTGCAGCAACTTGGCTAAGTTGTTCCTGCTGCAGATGCAGTTCTTTGAAGTTGCCCTGATGTCCTGCTGCCCGTTTGAGCAGGACTCTGTGCTCTGGGCCCGAGCAGGTTGGGCACTGCTCAGTCTCTGCACACTGTGTAAGAGTAGGATGTCAGAGGTGGTCCAGTGCAGGCTTTCTGTTTTTCACACTGTAGCCTAAACAGGCTGACCCTCATAGTTGGGTACACGTTTGGTGGTAACCCCAGGGCAGGGACCTGTCTCACCTGCTCAATACCATGTTTCTTTAAATATCTGGTAAACAGCCTCTTTCCACTGAGCCCTGGCTTCTAAGCCTCACACTGTTGGTAACACATCATCAGAGGTCTAGTTGTATATTTAACATATGGACAAGCAAAGATTCCCAATTGTAGTGTTCAGGCCTATCAAACCCACAGAGAACTAGATTTAATGTCATATAAGTGCATATGTTTTTTCTCTAGTTTGTAAGATCATGCGGTCTTCAGTATAGAGGAAAGATCTTGGCTCATAGTTGGAACTCAATACATAGTTGAATAGATGGACTGAGCATCTGACTAGGGAAATGCCATTGTGCCTTTTTCCATGTTTTACTGCTTTTCCTTCACCTTAAAAGTCAGTTTTTTATCATAAGAAACAGCTTGGACAAGTTGTTAAAAGCATAGATAGCCAGCTTGTATTAGAACCAGGTACTGTTCCTTCAAGTGTAGTTGTCTTAGGGCTTTGATGACCAAACACCATAACCAAGAGCAACTTGCAGAGGAAAGGGTTTATTTGGCTTATACTTCCTGTTCATAGTTTATTACTAGAGGAAGTCAGGACAGGAACTCAAGCAAGACAGGAATCTGGAGGCAGGAGCTGAGAGAGGCAATGGAGTACTGCTTACTGGCTTGCTTAGCCTGCTATAGAACCCAGGACTACCAGCCCAGGGATAAAACCACCCACAATGAATGGGCTGGACTCTCCAACATCAATAATTAATTAAGAAAATGCCCTACAGGCTTGCCTGTAGCCTGGTTTATAAAGACATTTTATTAATTGAGGTTCCCCTCCTCTCAGATGACTTTAGCTTGTTTCAAGTAGACATAAAACTATTCTGCACAGAAGTCATGTTTTTTTTTTTCCTGTAGGTATCATAAGAGCTATCAAAGAGCTGGAAAGATGGTTCAGTGGCTAAAAAGCACCGGATAATTTTCCAATTTCTGGGTTCAATTCCCAGCTCCCACATGACAGTTCACAACTATCTATAACTATAATTCCAGGAAATCTGATGTCCCCTTCTGTCCTCTACAGACACTGCACACACATGTGATACACAGACATACATGCAGGCAAAATACCCACACATAAAATAAAATAAATAAAATAAAATAGGAATAATAAAAATACCCGTCTTATAAGATTTTTGTTAAGATTATTCACACCGACACACTAACACACAGGGACAACTGCATGATTCACATAACCTGATTCTTACCCTAAATACAAGATTTTATCTTAGCAAGATTATATACATTATGGATAAACATTCCTTCTTCTGATTCAGCCTTCCAAATATGGCTGCTGGGTATTGGGAGCATTAAGGACGCTGTAACTGTGTTTTGCTTTTAGCTTTGCCATTTACCATTTCTTCTATGGTAAGCCTTCATGAGTCTCATCTAACATCTGTGTGCCTGGAAGATGCATACATGTGTGTAATGAAATGGGGCAGTGTCTCACACTTAGTCTGTCGTCTCGCTAGTAGTTGGCAGCTCATATTCTTTTTTTCATTATATCATTTTCTCTCGGTCCTTATGCTTCTTCCCACCCCAGCCCATTCTCCGTTTATCTGTCTCACAGAGTTGGGGCCTCAGCCTCAATTGCTTCTTGTAACTCATGGTTTAGGCGCCTCCTGAGACTCCCACCTGTACTGATGCTCCCACCTTAGCTCCCATCGGGCCTCTAACCGTGGCCTTGCGGTCTTTCGGCCTCTTTAGATATCCTTCCTGATCTTGGGATTTAGCCTTGACAGCTTCTGGCTGGCTGGCTTATGTGATAGAAGCTGTCACCCTCTCTCCAGGCCAATGTCCTGGCTGAATTCTTCTCCTTAGATTAGAATGTTCACAAGGGAACTGTTCTCTAGATTCAGGACCTCTCCCCCAGAAATGTCTTGGGATTTTTAGGATATTTTCCCTCTCTTAATTATGAAAGTCAGCTAAGGTCACAGGATGCTGTCATGGGACTTTATGCTTGGTTTGCCGTCCTTGAGTTTTTAACCTACAGTAACTGTGTTTTGTAACTTGTGTGTTACAAAATCTAACAATATGATATTTGCAAAAGTTCTGGCTCCTTTTGGGTGTGATGGTTTATCTTATCACAAAGGAGCTTGGAGATTAAGAGTTTAAAATTTGCCTGTGCTGTAGCACAGTTCCAGGAGTGAAGTTTCATCTCAACAAAAGCATAAGGAGGTGGGGGGAGTGAAGAAGGGAGGAGGGAGAGGGGAGGGAGTCTTGGTTTTTTTTTTTTTTTAAGATGTATTTATTTTAATTCTATATGCATGGATGCTTGTCTGCATGTGTGTCTGTGCACTGTGTGGGTGTAAATTTCATGGCCAAAAGAGGGTTTCAGTTCCTCTGCTACACTGGAGTTGCAAATGGTTGTGAGCTGCCATGTGGGTGCTGGGAATCAAACCCAGGTTATCTGAAGAGCAGCCAGTATCTTTACCCATTGAGCTACCTCTCAAGCTCCAAAGTCCTAATTCTTGAGTCTTTATTCTTAAAATATCAGGGTTTGTTTTATTAGGTTACCCAAAGCCTGGCCCTATTTCTATATTATGTAACAAACTTGAGTGAGAGTCAGCTATGCTAACAAAGGTTGGAGCATCTCAGTAAGTAGAGACAGCTGGTAAGGAACCCATCTTGGGCATTCCAGATGAATGACCCTGATTTTCACACCTGTCAATTTTTCTAATACTCTTCCACATTTTTTTTTCCATAAGCTTACCCAATCAAGTAGATCACAAAAATGTATTCACTCCAGTCTGGAGACTTGATGTGTTTGGCTGTCTGTCTATCAACTAGCAGAAGTCATACTGTTGCATGCTGAAAAGCAGGTTGCTAGTAATGCCTGAAGAAGTTATTTAAGAGCAAGAAACTTCAGCGTGTCTGAAATGATCGTACTGAATGCTTCATTCCCCAACTAATTCACCTAGACATTCACTCTCAATGGTGGCTGGACAGCCCCCAAACATTTCTTTTTGAGTAGTCATGTCTAGTTCCTACTCCACAGGCCAGAAACGGGACCAGGTTTCACACTGTAAAACAAGCTGACTGGCTGGCTCATGGACAGACTAACAGACTAATGTGCATCTGTGGTCCAAAGTGGAACATGCGAATGACCGGCATTCCACAGCCCCTTCAGACACAGCAGAGACACCATCTCATTAGAAAACCATTGATGGCTACCGTCTGTGCCTACCACGACATTCATACCCTCATGAATGTTTCCAGTTATGTTTCTATCCTTGTATTTCTACTGATCCCTAGTACACTGCTGACATATCCTTATTCTCTTTGTCTATGTCCTATTCTTTGCACCTACCTTTCTCTCTCCTTGTCCTGCTCCCTCCTACCTTAAATGCTGCCATAGCTTGATTATGGCTTAATTATTTAATTATGTTAACTGAGGGGGGTCTCTGTGCTAAAGGCTTGGCTCCTAGTGTATAGAACTGGGAATTGCTACAGAATATGAGACATTCTTAAGTACTGCGTGCATGTCCTAGGAAAAGACCTCAGGACCCTACCTGTCCTTTCTCTTACTGTGTCAGTTCCAGATATGATTGTTTTTCTCTTCTGTGTCCTTCTATCATGGAATATTGCCATCAAGAGGTCACATGAATAAGGCTACCTGATCTTGGTCTTGAACCTTTGGTAGCTGCAAAACTAAATGATTCTCTTTTTTAATATGTAAACCTAGTTGTTTGTGGCATTTTATTGTAGTACCACAAAGGTGACTGATACAGATGCTATAGATGGTTTAGATCCCAGTACTCATAAAACATTCCACAAGCCTCCCAGATGAAAGGGACATTTCCCCCCTTTTCACAGAGCTCTCCTCTTTATATCCTGTAAATTCTTCTTATTGCTGTCTCCTGTTGGAGCTTCTACCCCTTTACTTCATCAGAGGCCTGATGGGGAGTATATGGCATTAGCAAACACCCCGAACTTAATAAATCTCTAATGTCCTTCTTAGAGTAGAAATAAAAATAAGAGCCCTCAAAAGTTTTCCTTGTAGTGAGAGAGGTTTTGGTTGTGTTTAGTAGCCTTTCCTGCTGGATGACTTCAAAGACTTTAGAGGCTCACACTGTAATTTACAGATGTAACAGTGAAGTAGCATCAAGCTTAACTCACCGATGCCTTGTCTGTGGTGTGTCAGTGGACAAATAGCTCTTCGGTTATTCTCTCTCAAGGCTGCCTCAATGCCTTGACCCTCTGCCATCATAAGCAACCACAGTGAGGGCTTGAGAGCACTCCTGCTGGCTCTGAGAAGTAGTTTTTGGCCAAAGAGTATTAGCTGTTGAAAATGGCATTTCTAAGGAGTTCAAGGATAAGCTGTCAGTAGTGCTCATTTTGGCAGAGATGGATATTCATCTGCTCTAGGAAGGAAATCTAGGAAGGTGACAGTGGGGTAAGCCAGAGAATAGGGGCTGCAGTCAGTAAAATTTGCTGGAATGTATGCTTTTCCTGCTTCATGAGGAAGGGAAATGTGTTTGGGGGACTCTGAGGCTAAGAATGGGTTAATAAAATAACCAAGCAGCGTAATGACAGAGTCCATGGTACCATGAATAGATCCTATTCCTTCGGAAAGGGCTGTTACAGAATATTTATTCTATCATCAAGCTTCTCGGTGCTTGCTGGGGAGCTATGTTGGTAGGTGGAGGACACATTGCATAGGGCACATATGTGCAGAGTTCACAGACACAGCTTCTATCCTTGGTAGCATTCGTAGTCCAACGAGATTAAACAAGAATCTATAATTCATGGAACAGATTAGAAAGAGCTGTGTATGGTCACAGATTGTAATTGCAAATGACAAAAGTGGCCATTTAAGTAAAACAGAAGGGAAATTGTTCGAAGGGAATCCGTTAGCTCCTGACCCCAATAAGCTTTCTTGGGGAATTTGAATGGGAATAAAGAGATGCAAGATATTTCTAGAAGAACCATTTCTATGACTTTTCCAGTAGACATTAGTTACTCCACATCTGGACCTGTGTGTTCGGTAGTTATAAGGCTACTCCGTGTAGGGGGACCTTAAAACAGGGACACCACCTGTGGACTGCTGAGTGGTCTGAGAGGTAATACAAGAGAACTGGAGCTGAGGAGCTGTGAGTGAGAGGGGAGACATGAGTACCACACTACAAAGGGGATTCACGTGGCTTGTAGATGTCCTTGGATCCAGGAATGAGTCAAGGAAAACAGCCTTCGGATTGCTAGTCTGGGAAGGTGGCACTAAGATTTGGAACACATTCAAGGAGAACATCATATCTAAGATAGGAAAGGACATTTTATCATCTAGGCTGCTTGGGAGAGAGCCAAGTGGGGGGTCTCTAGTAGGTGTTTGATGTGACCTTCTAAAGTCTACTCTGTTTTTGCCTGCTGAGAAGTGGTTACCAGAGAATAATATACTGGCTCAGAATTTAGAATTAAAGAGCAAAAGCTAGAGCCAGTGTATTATGTGGCGAATGTTTTCACTCTAACTTGGTGATGATAGTAAACTCACCCTGATTGCTTGAGCCTGATGAAGAAGCCATCTGAGTCAAGGAGGGAGCCGGATGCTCAGCTGTCACATCAAAGGAAGCCACGTCATTCTAGCAGCCACCACTCCTGCTTGAGCCAGATATTGTTAGAGACTTGAGATTACACGATGTACTTTAACAAATGTGGCTGTAGAACTAGTAATGAATTATAGCATCTGCTGACATAAACCATGATGAATCTGATGCGTGTCAAAAGGAAATGGTCTACCCTTGTCTCTAGAGAATGGAAATGGGAAGTTAAACACCCTTTATATTCCAAAATAGGGTCTCAAAACATTTTGTATTTAAATTACTGGAAGGCCCGGAGATAACAGTTAATCTGTCTTCTGTACTGTTTAACGTTGCACTGCAAAACTATGCAAGTTGTCAATGGATGAGTGAGCAGTCAACAGCTCTCCTAGCAATTGATTTCTTTTTCTTCAGTAAACATTTCAAGAACCAATGGGGGGGGGGGATCTAAAAATCATTTGCATCTGGGACAGACAGTGGCTGCAGAGTCTGGAAACATACAAAGAGCCAAAAATCTTGATCCCAGAGGATGAGGACACCTGAGGAGGATGCTTTCAGTTATAACAGCAGGAGGCCAAGAATGGAGGGAGCTCTACACTCATGTATAAGGACTAGGTGTAAGGAGGAGATAACGCATATAAGAAGCAGAAGGAATGAGGAATGCGTGCAGGGAGCTGGGGAAGAGAAAGGTACAGCAGCCAAAGGGTTCAATCAACCTCAGCCTGGGCAGCACAGAGAGGGTGTCATCTTGGCCACTAGGCTTGACCATTCACAGAGCATGCAAGCTCAGCAGGTGCATTTTTAGTGGGACCCTGCCAGCAGACGGAGAACATATTGAACAGGACCTACTGTTTGGTGAAAAATCCTCAGCAAAAAGATTTGAATGTCAGAGAGATCCAATTATTTTCTTTTGTTTTGTTTAGGAAGTGGAGACCAGACCTTGCTTGCAGATTAGGGGGGAAGCACCTAGCAAAGAAAGAGGATTCAGCAGAAAGAGTTTAAATCAAGAGTTGCCAGGGGACAACTGTGGGGCCTAAGGGAACTCAAGTGACAGAAACTATTACAGTTCTCGAGGGAAGTGGAAAGGGAACCCGATGACACAGTCACACAGTCGTATGTGACACATAGCTAGCAGCCTTGAATAGTGCCCAGCAAACACAACTATTGCCATGATTGCTGAACTTCACAATGGAGTGATGAAAATAAAGCCAATACAGATTGTTGCCAGCAACAAGCCTTCCTGGCCTCAAAGGCTGGAGCTCCTGTGGATTCTGACCCCCCCAACCCCAGTACATAGGATGGTACCTGGACACTTACAGAGGCCAGCACCAGGGAAAGTAGAATGGTAGACTTTGTGCCAGACTAGAGAGCACAGAGAACCTGTGAAAATCTGTTGGTGAGGCTACAGATCCCAACTCTGCCCCCAGTTTCTCAGTTACAGCTAATGTGCGTTCCACACAGTCACATGGGAAGGAAGGCATCAGCAGAGGCAGGGAAATGTACTCAGTGTTTCTTTGTTGTTGTTGTTGTTGTTGTTGTTTTTTTTCCATAACAGATTAGAGTTTGCTCTCAGAGCCATTTAGAGGATTCACTTCTGGGGCCTCAGAGTAATCTTGGAAGAAAACTCCAGGAAATTTCACAGCTCAAACTGCCATACCAAAACTTTGGCGGTTTTAAGGGATACCCCTGAACTTCCATCTCATTGCATCTTACTGCAAAAGAATTGAAAGTACACTCATCCCAGTGTGCTTGCAAGCTGGCTGTCCGACCAGACACACGGGACCAGGGCTTATTCCATTCCTCCTGGATCAGCAGTGCTTCTGTGCAGCAGGGTGATCTATAACTTAGCAAGATGCTAGGAGAAATTTCCATGCCTTATTTGAAACCGTTCTGCCTTGCTGCCAAGGAGAGCTGAAGTGTTGTTTGGGGCCGTGCCGCACTTCCCAACAAGCTGGCCATGTGCTTGCTGGTATCCTAGGATTGCGTAAAAATTTACTATTACAAGCCAGAAGCTTTTCTCTTTTAATCCTCTAGAGCTGCCATTCTCTCCCTTCCTAACACTGGGGCCTTTAATACAATGCCTCATGTGCTGACTCCTAACCATAAAATTATTTTTTAGCTACTTCATAACTGTATTTTTGTGACTATTATGAATCATAGTGCAAATATCTGTGTTTTCTCATGGTCTTAGGTGAACCCTGTGAAAGGGTCATTTGTTCACAACAGGGGCTATACCCCACAGGTTGAGAACCTCTGACTTAGAGAATTCCATTCCTGTAAAATTATAAAACACTCAAGAGTATGTGTACACACACACACACACACACACACACACACACACACACACTTTATGGTCAAATTCCAGAGCAAATGTCTTTTGATCCTGCAAAAAGAAAATGTAAAGCATAAACTTTACTGACAGAAAGAAAAGCTTTGTGTTTTATTACAAACCCTTATATATGGGATTAAGCGTTACAAATGGCATTCTTATTCCTGAAAATGTTTTCCCTTTTTCACAAATGTTAATGGGAAATGTTTGCGGTGAGTGTGTGTGTGTGCATGTGTGTGTTTGTGTGTGTGTGTTTGTGCCCATGTACTGACAGTGGCCTCCTAAACTCATATATGCTACACAGAAAACATGAGAAACATAGATACATCCTGAGTCCTGTACGGCAAGACAAGAATTTCACCTTGGTTGTCAACATAAACTATAGTACCTGCCCGTCATCTGCCCCGAATATTGAACAGCACAAGAGAAGTGAGGCTGGAGATACAGCGGCAGAGGCACTAGACAGCAGCAGTATGGTTCATTCCAAGCTCGGGCTAAACTAGGACTTATCTAGTCCATTAACATCTGCCTTTACAGAGTGTTAAATTTAAAAGAAAATCTGATAGCTTTAAAGTATAAGTCCCACGTTTTTTACCATTGCAATTAATGGTCAAATAATCACCATGTGACATCCTTAATTTCTCTCATGCTCAATTGCCCTTTCATCTGTCGACGCCACTAAGCTGCTTTTGAAAGAGCACGGAAACTATATATTCACATAAGTGCAGAAGTGGGTGGCTCTGACTGTTTCCCAGGACTCCTAATATCTCCCCAGCTCCTTATCTTTCCACAGAGGCAGCTACTCACAAGAAAGTGTCACCAAAAGAGCAAAGGGGGACAAAATTAGTTTACATTTTTAATTAACCCCTCTCATTTGTCACTTTGGCTGTCGGGAAGCTATCTGTACTTTAGTGAATGTGTTCCCGTCATAAAATAAGTTTGGACAGATTTACAAGCCCCCAAGTGCTGAGCATAACATTGGCCTGGTAAATGAATAAAAATTAGAGAGAGAGAGAGAGAGAGAGAGAGAGAGAGAGAGAGAGAGAGAGAGAGAGAGAGAGAGAGAGAGAGAGAGAGAGAGAGAGAGAGGGAGAACAGACAGGATTCGCCAACGCCCCATCGGAGTGCAGTTAACTGCAGTTGTGCCCGAGACACTTTGAGTTCCGGACTGAGGACATTCTCAGATCCTGTTCTTGGAGACAGGTGCTCGATGAGCAAGGCTGGAGAATGAGCAGGGTCAGAGGGACAGTCTCCGTTCGAACTATGCTACCAGGCACTGGTTTCCTGCAGCGTGTTTGCCATCGAGAAGCCCCGGGCCACAAGCAGAGCATGACGATTTTTAAATTTGCCCTTACATTTCATTTCAGAGTTTCTCAACCAACTCTAAAGCCAAAGGGGGCATTTCCTGAGTCTATTTGATATTGATGAAGACCCCATAGGAAGGTGAATGATGACTGTTCTTCTTAAGCACTTATGAATGGCTTATTTTCTTTAATTGGATATTTTATTTATTTACATTTCCAAGGCTTCCTGGTTTTCCTTCTGAAAACCGCCATCCCATCCCCCCTTACCCTGCTTCTATGAGGGTGCTCCCCCACCCACCCACCCACTCTTACCTCACCACGCTAGCATTCCTCTACACTGGGGCAAGCCTTCACAGGACCAAGGGCCTCCCCTCCCAGATGTCAGTTAAGGCCCCTTCAGCTCCTTCAGTTTTTCCCCTAACTGCTCCATTGGGGTCTCTGTGATGAGTCTTACCTCCTGAAGCTTCAGCTCACTGACTTCTTGTAGTGCCCCAATGAGGAATATGCTCCTTAATGATGGGGAATTTGGAGATAAGAGATTTTTTTAACATCTCCAGAGAACTAATAGGTCCTGGATTTTATCCTAGAACTGTCCTCAAAGATGAAGAATCACCAGGCTTGTTGTCTCTGCTCTCCCTGTTGCTTGGCCTGGGTTCTCAACAAGCTTGGTTATAGAAACGATAGTAGTTAGGAAGATAGCTACAGTTTATGGGAGTGATTTCTCCTATCTGAGTCTTTTTTTTTATAGATATTTTAATTTTTTTAAAACGACTTTATTTTACAAAACAAAGATAAATGTACAGATTTTAAACATTTTTTGCTTAAAATTATACATTTTTGTCAGTACTGTTTTTTCAGATATTAAAATAATTTTTACATAAAACTATGTGAATATATTTTTTAGTCAGTACTTGATTTTTTCAAGGGCTTGACAGTATGCATTGAAAACCTAATAGTTACCATGAGCGTAAAGTACATGCAAAACAAAACGCAACATGGAAATAGTCAAAGTCTTCTTGTTTTGTAAATATATATATATATAGTTTTCTTTATTTCTTGGACTTCATACAGTCTGTGAGTTGTTTCTGGGGGAGTGCAAGCCTCTGGGGTTAGCATCCCAATATCAGTACAGAGCTAAACAAAACGTTCTCAGTTGAGGAACACTGAATGGCCACAAAACATCTGAGGAAGTGCTCGACATCCTTAGCCATCAGGGAAACGCAAATCAAAACAATCCTATCTGAGTCTTATTCTATGTGTTTTATGGTGGGTAGTTAGAATCTCTGAGCAGCCTGGAGATCTGGGTCTCACTTAAGCCCTGTAGAAAACAAGGCATGTTGAATCAGACCACAGAGACCCAAGAAAACATGTCTATTTTTTAAAAATAGATTTATGTTCTAATCTAGATTCTGTAAAGAAAACATTTTATTTTATTCACGTAAATCTTTTTTCATTCCTAGGGATTGACTCCAGAATCCTGGGTATACTCAAAAAGTATTCTAACTCTGAACTATAGAAATTGTATTATTTATATATTCTCTGTATTTTGTGATAGTAGTTTCTCTCACAATTCCTGGTGCAGCTAAGAAGACCATATAAGAACTCCATTTCTTCTAGATGTTTCTGTGCATAGAGCTCCCACTACCACTAAAGAAAGTCTAATTTGAGAAAAAAAAATGTATGCCAATCTTTTCTTTTAGAAATAGCACAGGGGCCTGGGATAGGAGAAGAATTTTCTGCTTGGTTCCAAGTTAAATGAAATTAAGTTGAAAACTTGTGTGAGAGTCTCCCACACAAAGAGTCCCCATGACTGCCTTGTGTTGCCTGGACAAAGGCCAATGTCATGTTTTTGATACTCTTGATGGCCTTGTTTTGAAAGTGAGTCAGAGATATTTTATGCAAAAAAGGTAGAAATGTAATATCTGCTTGCCTTAGGGATGTGAGAAAGACATGTCATAGAAACCTAAGGACTACAACATTTTTTAACTTCAGAATAAAGGCAAGGGGCTAAGTTAGTCTCCTGCCTTTGTACTTTCTGTGTACTAAGCATGCCTTTTGGTTCATACATAGGCCCGAAAATTCTCTCTAATCCTAACAGCTCACTGTGAAAGATAGTCTCCATTAAAAATCTAGGAATCATACAGTGTTAAACAGTTACATTTTTTTCATAAGACATGAATATAGACTGGAGAGATGGCTCAGAAGGTAAGAGCTCTAGCTGTTCTTCCAAAGGTCCAGGGTTCAATTCCCAGCAACTACATGATGACTCACAGCCATCTGTAATGGGATCTGATGCCCTTCTCTGGTGTGTCTAAATATTTATGCATTTTTATGTATATGAGTGACAATGTACTCATACATAAATAAAAATCTTTTTAAAGGATATGAATGTATACATTAGGAAGGAATGATGCTGTATGAAAATGAATGCCCTTGGCTGATTTTTTACTTCATTCCACTTCACAGCTTACCTGTAATGAGAGTGACTATGTTGGGTAATAAGGGTTTCTGTTCTTAAAAGGGGGGAAACACATCACAGAGACATGTGTGTATCCATGTTCATTTCTGTCTTACTAATGATAGCCAATAAACAAACTAGTCAAGACACACCCAACAGCAGATGAATCGATAAAGAAAACACTGCATACATACGGTGAGATTTTTTTTTTTAGACAGAAAGAAAGATAAAACCATGACACGTGACCATGCATGGCATGACTGACACGTGACCTGGAGATCATTTTGTTAAATGAAATAAGCCATTTTCAGAAGGACATCAGTAGAAATCAGGTATGATGATACCTTTGACACTGGAGACATCTCTCTAGCACTCTGTGACTTTTAACTCTGTTTTTTCCCTGTTTCTGTGAAGAAAGGCATTAGAATTTGTTGGGGATTGCAGTGAATCTGCAGATTGATTTTGGTAGAATAACCATTTATTTCCATAATATTAATTCTTTTGGTCAATGAGCATAGGAGATCCTTGCAACAGCATCCTGATATCACACAGTCAGAAGTGGAAGAGCCAGGGCACAGAGGGTTGTGGTACCTCTCCTTACCCATTAGTTCCAAAGCACTATTGTTATTTTTTTAAACCTCTCTTAAAACCTTCATCAAACTGTTAAAGGACAAAATTAGAATTCAGTTCAAAGATTTCTTGGTTTTATTTTGCAATTTTAGAATCTAGCAACACTTCCATAACATAGAATAAGCATTCCATAGGATCCAAAAGATGAGCAGAAGAAAGGTTTTATAGACAGATGCTGGCGAGGTTGTGGAGAAAGAGGAATCCTTCTCCACTGTTGGTGGGGTTGCAAGCTAATACAACCAGTGTGGAAATCTGTCTGGCGATACCTCAGAAAATTGGATATAGTACTACCTGAAGACCCAGTTATTCCACTTCTGGGCATATACCCCAGAGACACTCCAATATACAACAAAGATACATGCACCACAATGTTCATAGCAGCTCTATTTATAATAGCCAGAAGCTGGAAGGAACCCAGATGTCCTTCAGAAGATGAATGGATACAAAAATTGTGGTACATATACACAATGGAATACTACTCAGCCACCAGAAACAATGACTTAACCAAATTCTTAAGAAAATGGCTGCATCTAGAGAAGATCATCCTGAGTGAGATAACCCAGTCACAAAAGAACAGACATAATATGCAGTCACTGATAGTGGGATGCTAACCCCAGAGGCTTGCACTCCCCCAGAAACAACTCACAGACTGTATGAAGTCCAAGAAATAAAGAAAACAAAAAATATACATATATTCACAAAACAAGAAGACTTTGACTATTTCCATGTTGTGTTTTGTTTTGCATGTACTTTACCATTATTGCAACTAGTAGGTTTTCAATGCATACTGTCAAGCCCTTGAAAAAAATCAAGTACTGACTAAAAAACATATTCATATGGTTTTATGTAAAATTTATTTTAATGTCTGAAAAAACAGTACTGACAAAAATGTATAATTTTAAGCAAAAAATGTTTAAAATCTTTACATTTATCTTTGTTTTGCAAAATAAAGTCATTTAAAAAAAACAAAAAAAAGCAACTGGAAGTTTAGGCAAAAAAAAAAAGCAACGGGAAGTTTAGGCAAAAAAAAAAAAAAAAGAAAGAAAGAAAGAAAGAAAGAAAAAAAGAAGTGAATCTGTTGTTTCAAAGTTACTTCCCTGGCAACTGAAAATAAAGGAAAAAACATTAGAAAAGCTGACCAGCAAGCTTTAGGTTCAGCTTTCATAGGACTAAGTCAAGGAATGTGGGTCTGGAGAGATGGCTCAGTGCTTAAGAGCACTGGCTGCTCTTCCAGAGAATGACAGCTTTATCACCAGCACCCACATGGTGGCTCTCAACCATTTGTGACTTTAGCTCTAGGGGATCCAACTCCCTCTTCTGGTCTCTGCAAGCACTTGCCATTCACATGTCCCAGGAAGGCAACAGAGACAGAGAAAGACAGGCAGACAGACAGACAGACAGACATGAACACACACACGCACATACACTAAATTTTTTAAATAGAAAATTATTGTGCTGATAGAAACTGATCTTCTTTGGACATGTATTGTTATTCCTCTGTCCTGTTAGAAAAGAATGTAAAATGACATTCTAATTTGGGTTTAGTGACAAGGAGCATGAGTGACTCCATTTTGAATTTTAACCTGAATCTTTGGATTCTAGTTCAAGAACCTAGTCTAAAGCCATGACCCCCTGTAGTTTCTGCTCAACAAGTCTTACTTAAGGGGAGCTTTTCTTCCTATGAGGCTGAGATTCTAGAAGCCAAGATCCACATGGTTTCTTTCCGGTCCTCTTGGGTATGATGTTGAAAGTACTATTTAAAAAAAAAAAAAAAAAAAAAAAAAAAAAAAAAAACTCATAACTCAGTGCTCAAAATCAATAATGTTTTAATGCACTAACTTAAAAACTCAAATTTAATGCATAATTAGGTCCATAAGGAATCAAAATTTTAAGTGAACACAATTTCTCACCCAACACATTTTGCACACAGCTACCTACCCCCTTCCCTTCTCTCACCCTATCCCTAACCCCATGAAGAGGATTTACAATTAATTGAATGAATATACATAAATAAAATCAGGTTTGGTTCATGTGAGCTCCACTCAGAATTAACGATCTAGTGACCTGTACTTAAAACCGAACTCACCAATGAGTCTGTGGATGGATTCTTTCCTGCAGTCAGTCTGTACCCAGCTGTTGACTCGGCTGTAACAGTCGTGTGGAGGCCGAGAGGAGCAGTCAGAGGCTAGCTTTCCTATGACCTGTGCTGCACACAGGGCCTTTCTTAATAGCTGCCTAGTAAGGGAAAAAAATGGTGTTGGATGTTTCCACTCTAAGCTGTGGTTGCTGATTTTGTTTTTGTTTAGTTTTGTTTTTTCCTTTTCATACTTTTGGTCTTCCCTCCCCCCCTAAGAAATTATAAAGCAGATATCCTTCGGTTTTTCAAGGAATTTGGTTCTCGGTCCCAGAGAGGATACCAAAATCCACTGATGAGGTATTTGCATGTAACCTCTTCTTGTACAGCTGGGTGCATTAAGTCATGTGTAGATGGCTCACAGCACTTAGCATGGTGTGAGACCTGCAAACCAGCTGTATTGTTTAGGGAAAGATGATGAGGAACAGGTTTGAACAGGTTTGAACAGGTCACAATTTGCTTCCTGTATATATTTACAACAACCCATAATTGGTTGTGTCTGCAGATTTGGATCCAATAGATGGAAAGACTGACCATAGTTGTTTAGAAACACAGGATGATGATATATAGAAATACATATATACATCTTCATTGAATATGACTTCCTGCCATATGCACCCCCCCCACTAAGGACAATAAGTATAAGATTAGGAAAATGTGGTTGTCAATTAACTGTTGGAGTTAGAAGGTAGGAAAAAAATTTAATTCTAATTTAATAAAGTCACCATTAGGTTTTATAGTGAACTTTTTGATAGGCCACTTGCCTTGTAGACAAACAGAAAGACAGCATGCCTAATTTGCTTTCATTTAAGTTAAGCTTGGTTTTTCATGCTGTTCTCACTATTAGTATTTGGTACTTAAAAGGCTTAGACAAATGTGGGAATGCAGCATTAGTGTTCACAGTTACATGTGGTGAAACAAAAATCTAAAGTCCAAGTATATGCTGGGCAGCCTTTCCTCTCATCAAAAAAAAAACTCAGTTTCAGAACAGGCTGCTATTTTCTCTAGGAAACTTCAATCTTCCTCTAAAGAAATGTCACTTCTAGCCCATCCAAATGAAAGCTATAGAAACCAAGCTTCAGATGATACAAACCTAGGCCCCCTACACATATGTAACAGATGTGCAGCTTGGTCTTCATGCGGGAACCCTAACAGCAGAAGCAGGACAGTCTCTGACTATGTTGCCTGCCTTTGGATCCCTTCCCCATAATTGAGCTGCCTTGTGTAGCCTCAACAGGAGAGGATGGACCTAGTTTTACTGCAACTTGATATGCCAAGGCAGGTTGATATCCATGGGATGCCTACGCTTCTTTGAGGTGAAATCAAGAGGGAATAGGGGAGGGGGAAAGAAGAAGGGACTGGTAGGGAATGGTTGATGGAAAACTGCAATCTGGATGTAGAGTTAGTTAAGTATTAGTTGGTTAATTAATGAATAAGAAAAGAAAACCAGCTTTAGGTCTCCAAGCAGTTGAACTGAGAAGATCCCACAAGGTAAGAGACAATGAGTCTCCTGTGCTAAAGCATCAGAATAGGAGCCAAAGCATCTGTTTGTTTCTCCATGAGTGTGTCAGCTCACCTAGGGTGCAAATGCTGACCCTTTGGGCATAGACTATTGATAAGAAGAAACAGTATCCTTTGGAGGGTTCTAGGTCAGCAGTGGAGCAATTTCTTGGAGTATACAAGATTCTGAGCTCAGTTTCTAGTTCAGCCAAAAGAAAACTTGTTTTGAGTCAGCTCCTCACTATGTAGTCCCAGCTGGCCAGAATTTCACTATGTAGGCAAGTGTGGGTTCAAACTCCTAGAGATCCACTTGTTTCTGTCTCCCAAAAGCTGGGAGTAAAGGTGTGATTCACCACACTCAGCTTAAAGGGGTGGTTTTCATCAAAATGCCTATTTACCCAGACAGGAAAATTTTCAAAAACAAAATTAACTGTTTTCAGCATGACCAGATCACCCATTCATATCTTCAGAGTAGCTGTCTCTCTGTACCCAGTGCTAAGATGTGACAGCGAGGAGAGTAGCCTAATAGCCATCTGGCTCATAAGAAGCAGACACCATGGTGGGAGGTAGTTCACAGTGAACAACTAAGCAGGTGACCTGGTGAGGGGTGTGTGGGTTGTGTGTACTCTATTTTAACACTATTCCCAGGATCCGTTATACACAAAAAAGGATGAAGTGAAAAAATAAAAGTGCGTGAACAGTCTAGTCAGCTAGGGCAGAGGGATAGAGAGGAAAATCTTAGAGACCCTAAGGAGTTAAGGGGGTATTTAAAATATACTCAGCATTAAGAGAGCCAACAGCATCACTTACACAGTATATATGGGAAGCAAGAACTGAGAATGATTTCTAAGCTTGATATTCTAACACATACCTGCAATCCCCACACTTGGAAGACAGAGACAGGGAGATCACTACAAGTTCCAGGCCACTGTGAAAAAACAAAAAACAGACCAAAAAAAAAAAAAAAAAAAAAAAAAAGATCATTTTAGGTGATTTCACAACTGGATAGATAATGATGCCATTAATGAAGATAGATAGCAATGGGGAAGATAGTTGGGGAAAAGCCAAAATAGGGACCAGAAAAAGTCAATAATTCTAGTTTGGATTGTGCCAGTTAAGTCCCTAGTTGGAGATTTAAATGCAAATATTTCTTCATATGGGTTTCTGAAGCTCAGGAAGCAGTCTAGCAAAAAGACATAAATTTGAGGATTACCAGCAAGCAAACAGTGTTAGCTACCCCAGGCTGAATATGGTGACCTAGAAAACTGGTGCAGACAGATCAAGCCAATATACAGAACAGGGATGACAAGGAGATGCTAACCAGGATAGCTGAGAGGTGGTGGTCTGATAGGGAGAAGACCACTCGGGAGAAACAGACTGACTTCACAGACAGAGAAAAGCGTATCCCAGGTGGGAGCTATGAAGGAATTTCCAGAGAAGCCATGCTGTTGGACAGCACTGAGAATCTGAGATGAGCTCACAGGAAAAGTGTGGAATTGGGAAGAACAGATTGGTGATCTTGACCTTTGGCAGTTGACCTTTGGCCAAGCGAGTCATGTTTCATAACCCATTCATGAGGTCACTTGTAAATTTTTCTCTGTTTAGACACAGAGATTCATGTTGCAAACATTTGAACAGTTAGAAATGTTGTCATTCCCTGAGACAATATTAACTAAAGTGACTGATGTATTCTTGCTTTGTCTAAAGCCAAGCAAAGTGTCCAGATTCATTTACACCAAATACTTTCGATATGTTGAGAATCATGCAACAGTCAGACTACCTTGGGAATCATGTATACAGTTTCTTTACTCTGTTTATAAGGACAAAAAATCATGAAAAGGTAGAGACTTTTTTATTTGTTTTTGTAGTTTTGTTTTGTTTTTTTGGCTTTTGGTTTTGTTTGGGTTTTTTGTTTGTTTGTTTGCTTGCTTGCTTGCTTAGGGTTGAACCCAGGGATTTGTATACACCTGCTATGTGTTCTACAACTGAGCTATACAGCCAGTTTCTAGACAAGAAAAATTATAGGAGCTGATTAGAACCCAGGAATCTTTAGGCTATATCATGTATTCAAGTTTCACAATTCATAGAACTTTATACCAAATTGGATATGCTTAAAGAGTTATCTTTTAGTAAACACATTCTATCTCTCAAGTATCATAACAAAGAATCAAGTCTATCTACCAATTAATTGCCTAGGATATAAAGAGTTCTGTTGATGAAGAGCAAAGACAAATGACTAAATAGACAAAATACTTTTCCTTCTCATCAGAAAGCATTTATGTTCATCCCCTTTACTGGTTTTAGTAACTGGTTTTAGAATTTGTCCCAAGGTTAGATTTCACCATCCTAGGTGAAATGGTAGAAGGCTCTGGTTGTAACTAGGCCATACAATGACCAAGGACACAAATCCTGGACAACTGGACTCAAGTCTGGATATGCTTATTTCAGTACTTTTGTTCAAATTTCACACCGGATCTGTTCACCTGACTCACAGCACATGTGTCTTGTGACTCACAGAAAAAAAATCTAGGCTTAAATTCTGCTGAAATGGGACACAATTGAGAACAAATGAGTATGTGAGGACCGCATGGTTAAAGCCACCGTGGTAGGGAACTACAGGACTAAAAAGGATTACAGATGTTGTAGATCACTTTCCTTTGAACACAATAGCCACTCCCATCTTAATCAGAGCTGCTGAGATCACAAGAAACCCTCAGGACTGCAACTTTTAAATTTATTGAATAAGGAGAAGGAGAGTGACATTAGATGCTCACATGAGAATCTGTCTTCTGCCCCCTGTGTCTCCATTCCTGCTGTATGTAATATGTCCTAGCTGCACATGGTCTCCGGGGGTATCAGGTTAGAGTGAGTTGGAATGCTCACATATGCAGATATGGAAGAGTCATCACCATATTGAGGTGGGACATTTTAGTGATACAGTTGTTGTCACTAAAGGTGTCACCGGCACTCCTGAAAGTAACCCAATGAGCCTACAGTTCACCAAGCTAGTCAGGAGTGGACTCAGTCCTTTGATTATCATCAGGACCCCAATGTGAGAGAGAGATGCTTGCTCCTATTTCCCTGGGAAGATTTATACAGTGTCTAATCACATTTATTACTAGAGTACAACCAGGACATATGCAAAAGCTTAGAACTTCTCTAAGAAGTGTTTGGGTCCAGGTGCTGGCTGGGTTGTGGTGAGAGGTCTTTGGTGCTCCAAATTCCTGGTTTTCTTGCTTAGAAAGTTGGTCCCTGGTCCTTTAGGCTTCTTTTAGTTCTCTGAGGTCGGGTATGAACTTGAAACAGCAGCACTTTTGATGCCTACTGAATAGCTTTCATTTATAAACTTGATGAAACATGTCACAAAAGTCTATTGAACTTGCCTATAGATCCACCGGGAGATGACTTCTCCAGTATCCACCTTGCTCTAGTTTCTAGTCAAATGATTTTTTTCTTCTTCTCTAACTCCTCTCCCATAGATAAGGAACACCCTAAAATTAGATTCATGTGCTTCTCTTCTTTTAGTATCTTACCCAGTACTAAGCACAAAATACACACTTAATAAACAATTCTTATATAAAATGATTTTTAAAATATTGAAATGTTCTCGAATCCTATGTTTCATGACTAAGTATTTAGACCACTATTTTTAAAAATCATGTTATTTTATCACCACTGCCTTTTAAAAGTGAAAATGAGAAGATTACAATCATATGAACAGCTGCTTCTGAAGCCTACTGTTTGCTAAGCACATTATTTTAAATGATTTCTAGTCTGTCCTACAGATCGGTGTTTAGGTATTGTTGTTGGTTATCTCACTTAGGTAGTGTGAGTGTGTGTGTGTGTGTGTGAGTGTGTGTGTGTGTGTGTGTGTGTGTGTGTGTGTGTGTGTGTCTGTCTGTCTGTCTGTCTGTCTGTCTGTGGAATTATGTGCAAATGAGTGGAAGTACTCAAAAGGCCTGGTAAGGACGTTGGATCTCCTGAAGTTGGAGTTCGATAAGCCACCTGGTGTGGTGCTGGGAACTGAATTCTCATCCTCTGCAAGAACAGCCAAATCTCTTTACTGTTGAGCTGTTTTTGAGATAAGAAAACTGAAGCTTAGGTAAGCTTCCTGAAATACAGGCTTTCAAATATTACATCTGGGATTTTTACCCCAGTAACTTTCATCCCAAAGCCATGCTCTTTGCAACATGTCAGTGAGTAAATGAAAACCTACAAATGTAATAGGATTTCACTCTAAAGGTCGTTATGAGATACGTAGGAATACATATTTTTAATCTTAAAAATAAAGTGTATTAAGTACAAATTAAATGTACCTCTCACATCATTATTGTCATTAAAAACTAGTGTTAGTAAAAAGTGAC
The DNA here is from genome assembly GCF_963924665.1 of Micromys minutus. Classification (NCBI taxonomy): domain Eukaryota; kingdom Metazoa; phylum Chordata; class Mammalia; order Rodentia; family Muridae; genus Micromys; species Micromys minutus. Next base: position 36,059,000 of record NC_137971.1, read on the forward strand.
TATGCATAAGACATTTTAAAATAAGTTGTTATTCATTCTTACATTGATTAAATTAAAAGTCTTTCTCTCCTACCCTCTCATGTGAGCACTACTACCACTTTATTATGTATGTTCTAGAATTGTATTTGCATTTATAAGCAAAGGGGTGTGTGTGTGTGTGTGTATGTGTGTGTGTGTGTGTGTATGTGTGTGTGTGTGTGTGTGTGTGTGTGTGTGTATGTGTGTGTGTTTGGAGGTGTCTGATGTGCTTTATCTGTATCTGTCTATCCATCATCTCAGGTGTCTTCAACTTTATAAACAACAAACATTTAACCACATAACTCCTATAAGTTTAAGAAGCTTAGAGACCCCAGTTTATGCTGGAGGATGGGGTGTCTCCAGAGGTCCTCTTCTGGGCATCCTGGACCTCGGGGTGACAAATGACTGTGTAAGGCCATACAGTTGGTAGAAGAAGGCCATCCTCTATCTAGAAAGAAACTCTGTCTGGTACTTTACCTGCGCAACCCATATTGTAACAAGAAAACAAAAGTCCAACACTGAGCTTCTGTAATAGAATGGAAAGCAACCTGTTAAGAGCCCAGGAGTTAATACTGAGGCAAATGACCAATTATGTGTCCGACTGTCTCTGAAGTATAATAAGGATAAATTAAGAAAGCATCTTTCCTTCAAGTCACAGAGAAGATATGCCTGAGAAATGAGTTAATGGTGAATGCAGGGTACGCAGGCAAAGCCCATGGGTATCACTTTCCAAGTCTGGACAGCAGTCTGACATAAGAGGCCATAGTTGCAAATGCATTTGTATCCCTGAAAAGTTGTGTCATAGTGAGCATTCTAATACAGCAGCTTTCATTGATGGCTTTTTTATATTTTTCTCTGCCAGATCTCCAGGGTTGAAAGCAAATGTATTTCAGCCTAAGAATCCTGATATTTGTGCAAAAGATAAATACATTTGTTGACCACTAATCTATCCTTTGTAAATATGATTGTTGCTAATCTAGCCATAGGTAATACCTGAGGTTTAGAGCTCTATTGGTGACCACTAATCTATCCACAGGTAGGTTTGAAGACCATTAATCTATTCATAGGTAATATCTGAGGATTATTAGAGCTCTAAGAGCTCTATTAGAATCGGCTTTAAGCCACTGAACTCTCAGAAGCTGGTAGTTTCAAAAGCACATTTCTCTTCTGGTCTTTCAACATCCTAACTGGACAGAAATTTAATCTTTATCAAAGAGAATGGTATGAGCCTCATCCAATCAGGAATCCAAACCTTTCTTGGTTCATGCTTAGAGGCCCGTCAAATTTAGAGTAGGTCAAAAAGTTGCAGAGAGTTAGGATGTCCATTTTGCAATGATGTTCTTCACTCTGCCCCTTTGCCTAGCCAGTGCTTTCCAACAGAGTGGAGCATGCTGCATCTGTACCAGAGCCACTTCCCTGCATTGTGGGCTGTTTTCACAGGACAGTCCAGGGCCCAGGATTCTCACAGTACAGATCTAGGAGGCCCTTCCACACATTTCCTCACCATCCTGTTCTTATGTGCTTTCGAGAATTTTTTAAATTTTTCTTCTTTTATGTTTATTAAGACAATTATGGACTGCCATGTGGCTGCTGGGAATTGAACTGCATGCGTCCTCTGGAAGAGCAGTTAGTGCTCTTAACCACTGAGCCATCTCTGCAGCTCCTACTTTCAGAGATTTTAGTGGGAATCAAAGTTTCTTGTTCTTTTTTTAAAAAATTTAAAAGATTTATTTATGTATGTATGTATTTATTTACTATACATGAGTCCATTGTAGCTGTCTTCAGACACACCAGAAGAGGGCATCACAACCATCTCATTAAAGATGGTTGCGAGCCACCACGTGGTTGCTGGGATTTGAACTCAAGACCTCTAAAAGAGCAGTCTGTGCTCTTAACCACTGAGACATCTCTCCAGCCCAAGTTTCTTGTTCTTACAATTGAATCCATGAGTTATTCCATGTGGTAACATAGAAACTGGATATATGACAGTAAACAGGACCCAATCCTACACTCAAGAAACTTACAGACTTATACAGGGGCAGTAAAAATAAGTAAGCAGGAGAGTTCTGGTTGAGTACTTTTTCTCCAAAGTTTATAGTACAGTACCTAATGCTTGTTGTCAACTTGACTGAGTCTAGAATCACCTGGGAAATAGGCTGCTAGGTGTGTGTGTGAGAGGTATTGCCATGATTACATTAATTGATATCGAAGGACTTGTTTTATTGTAGATGGGATTATTCTTGGGCAAGGGCTTCTGTGCTGCATGGGAGGAACGAAGCTAAGCACTAGCTTACATCTTTGTTCTGGGTTTAATGGTGTCATGTGATCAGCTTCTTCAAGCCCCTGCTGCCTTGATGTCCCCACCATGGTGGCCTGTACTTTTACCTGCCAGTTAGAATTAACTCCTCCTTTAAGTTTTTTTTTTTTTTTTTGTCAGAGTTTTTTGTCCTGTCAGGAAAAGAAATTAAGACAATTTGGGAAGAGAAATGTTTCTTCTTTGTGATTTTTAAGTATTTGCATATTCATAATGAAAAGGCTGGGAAGTAGGACCAAAGATTGAACACGAAATTCATTTATGTTGCATGATGCGTCTTATACATTTAGCCTAAAGATAATGCTATACAATGCCTTTAGCATAGCTAAGACTAATTTTTACAGGGTATTTCTTACTGTAAGTATTCAGCCATCCACTGGCCTCTACCCCCTGAGTAGCTGGCACTATAGGCATGTACCATCGTTCCTGACCTACATCTCTGCTTTGACCATGACTTGTCATGAAGCCGGGTATGGAATTTGGCACTTGTGGCAGCCTGCAAGGACTAGAATTGGTATTTGTGACCATATTGGGTTTCAGATTAGAGTTTGTCTGTGTAAAGATATCCTATACTATGAAAATTTTAATTCACAATAAGAGACCAGGTAGGGAGGGACCATCTTGGAAAACCTCACTCATAGCTGAATAGAGAGACCTCATGAAATAAGTAAGGGTATGTGTCTCTTTCTGGGGTTCAATTGCTACAGGCAAAGTATGAAAGAAAATCAAATTCCCTGAGGATAAAGCATGCTTGTAGTGTCTGAAGACATATTTAGAAGATCATGCGCAAAATTGAGGTGGAAAGCAGCCAGTTTACAGCACTTATACACTGACAAGGTGGTTTTGAGTAGAGGAAGGACATGGTCTGTTTCCTTGCAAGGATATGGTGGCTGATTGTGGGGAGTACACTGTAAGTGAGCCAGGGAACAACTAAGGAATGTAATTGAACAAAAGGTCATGGTAGCTTAGGAAGAACTGGCTACATAGCCTTTGTGTTTGATTGTTAAGATTTTCCATGTTCTAGAGCATCTGGGTTTCCTCATCAAGTCATTCAATTCCAGGGGAGTTTTCCTATAGGCCATGTGTGATTATCTAAATTGTTTGCTGGTGCTGAAAGTCAACACTCAGCAATAGCTCTGGTAGCTGTGCAGATGAAAAGAAAATCACCTTATGGAAGTTATAGTTGAAGGATAAAACTGTTGCATGCAGTTTTATGCTCTACCCGCCTTTAACTCCAGATAACAACCATGCTACTAGCCCTCATCCAGCTTCCCTTGAATCCTCAAATAAAAGACACACACACACACACACACACACACACACAGACAGACAGTTGTTTCTTTCCAGTTTACCTTTGGACACTATTGCTGGGTGACAATATCTCCCAACTGGAAAGGTGTGCCTTTATCAATTTTTTTATCTCTACCTCTTCCACCTTTCCTAAACTCCAGTTGCTAAACTCTCCAACCACCCCCCTCCTGTAGGAGCAGCCACAGGCCCCCGATCCTCCTAAGACCTCACGTGGCTGCTGGCTTCTTCTCCTTCCGAAGTATGTCAAAACTCACTTCACTCCTTCCTTGCATCCCCCCTTCTCCTCCAGTGACCTGGAAGTCCCTCCTGCACCTTCAGCCCAGCAATTGGCCCATGGCTTTCTTGTCTCGCAGATCAAGAACCAACTGAGGAACAGGACCTTAGCATTAAAAAACTGTCCCTACATAAAACCAGGAAAGTTTGCTAATAAGGTACTGAAAATCAGTAACTCAAAAAACTCTAATGTGAAAAGGTTCTTACGTGTAGATCCTAGGAGGTTTACTGGACAGGAAACTTAGATGAGCATGCTTGAGGGTCCATCCCGAGGGAATGGATGAAGAAAGAACAGGACTGGGTAAGGGAGACACTGTTCTGAGATGCCAGTTCAGTAAAGATTAAAACCTACTTCATGAACACTGAGGCACTGGGAGGGCCCTTTACCTTGTTCCAAGTTTGGATAAGGGAATCAAGCCTTCAAATTCCTTTTTCTTACACCCAGGAAAAGCATGGCATCACAGGTGTGCCAGGCCCCTTCACCAAAGACACCCTCCATCAAATTATCCAGCTGGTACTGCCTTCCAGCAACTATCCAAGCATCTGGTAGGGTAGAGGAGAACCTTCTGTTCTGAAGGACTCATTGCAATGTCTTATAGCATTCTGTGTTCCAGACTATACCCCATTCCCCTGTCTATAACACGTATGCAGTCATATTGCTTTTTCCTGAATATCCAAATTCAGTCATCAGCAACTTTCTGGTCACTTGTCAGTGGGATGAAATAGATTCTCTTTACAGGATTTATGATAATAATAACATTATCTATGCTCACACCCTCAGTAAGTTTTTAGTGTTCGAGAGAAAACATACAGCAAAAAAGTACTGGACTGATCTGGCATGTACCTTCCAGTCTGCCTTTGGCTAATACAGCTTTTACATGAGTTTTACATCTGAGTCTGGGTTTGTATCTGCTGACATGGGCAGAAGAGTAAAGTGGAAGATGCAGCTCTTCAGGATAACTCAAGAAAATCACATCAGACTCCCATTGTTTGACTATAGCCTCACAGTATGGTGTTGCCATGGTTACAGTTTCTCATTGGGAGGCTAGGTCATAGAATCAGATTGGAGCCAACAATTATGTATGTTCCATCCAGGCCTACTTGTGCTGAGTGGGATGATGTTGGATATGGCACTTATCCTGTCTGGGTTTGCATTGTGCACAATTATGCACAGGGTAGGATTCTGAGTTTGAGGTAAGCAAGCCAAGAATAAGGCAGAGGCACAAAGATGGGCACAAAACTCATTTCTGGAGTGGTTCACTGTGACTGGAACAAAGGCTAACAATTGGATAGTTGTCACAGCTAATATTAAACCCTGACCTAAGAGCAGTAAGAATTTTCTTCATAGAATTATCACAGCAACAAGGTTTATTACATAATGTTGCCTCAGTTATATGGATACATGATATGGGGCACGAAGAGTTTAAGTAAGTTACCCATCCAGCTAGCAAGTGGCTCAGATAAAAGCTAAAGCAAGTGTCATTCAAGAATCCAATCTTTAAAACACAGTGCCTCCATGAGTAATGAGCAGAAAAGGTAGAGTGAGCCTTCTATTTTGAACTTCCTGCGGAGGTGATAGGAAAAGATGTGTGTCCTTAATTCATTAGACACCAGAGATCCTGAAATTTGGTGGGTAGGCTAGTGGTAGGTCAATAGTTATTTCAGGAAGTGCATTTAGAGTTATATCCTTAGTTTAACATGTATTAGTAAAAGTGTATTTAGTAAATAAAAACCTGGATCTGCTGAAAATGGTTGCTTAGAGTGCTACTCTATTTCTTTTTATTTATGTTTTGTTAGTTCCTAAAATGTATTTTATTGGACCTAAAGTTCACTTAGGGGATACACAGATAGATACACAACTTGTCTGATCAGCCACTGCTATGCTTGTGTTCCCTTTTGTTTTTGTACTCAAGAGCCAGTTCACTTTTTCTCCGTGTTCAATGTCGAGCGTTGACAGAATCTTTGTATGGCCCTCGTTCTCTGCTCCCAGGGCTCTAGAGTTCCCTCCCTGTTTGGGTGTGCTTCTCAGGACTCTTCTGCTGCTTCTCCGTTTTATTGCTCACATCCCACAACCTTATCTTCCCATCATCCCTTCCAGTAAGCGGCAGATGGGACTCGGGCAGAAAGCAGGCCTGGGATACTCGCAAAGCATGGCCCTTAAATCCCAATTCTCGCTCACATTTGATTCCCATCACGCTGAAGATGTGCACCTTTCTCTGTACCACAGCTAAAAATATTGCCTCACAAGGCCACAGAGACAGAGTGGGGCTAATGCAGGGTTTAGGAGCCGACCAGGGGTCTGGGGGCCTTCTGTTTCCTCAGTTTCGTTCTCTTGTAAATTTGTAATCCAGACAGAATGGGCTTTTTGAATATTCCACAGCATTACCTGCATATCCAAGCTGCATGACACTATGCTTTGTGGCCTCTGAGGTCGAAAAGCCACAGAGGAACAAATGTTGGAATGTCTCTTCAGGGATCTGGTAACCCTCTTCTTTTCCAAGTCCAGGATTTTGATTGCCCCAGAGTCAGCAGCAGAAGCCAGCAGACTTTCAGTTTCACTTAATGAAAGACAATTGATTTTTTCCTCATTCACATGAAAGTGGTCCAGGCACCCTTTAAGAGACTTGACACCTAGTACACTGATGGTTTCTCCATGGGAGGCATGGAGCTTGGTGGGCAGGAGGCAGAAAAACAGACGCTGGTAACATCATCAGCCTCGTCCAACTACATGTGTCCTAACAGTATCCCATCTTCACCCCAAGCCACAAGGTCTCCACCCTCTCCTCCTGAAGCCTCCAGCCTGTCTTGACATGCATTCTGGCTAAGGATTGAAAAAGAATGTCCACCAGTCCACTTGACTGCCATGATGGCCTGGGAAATTCTGGGCTTCCTGTTCCCAGTGGCATTTAGTGATGACCTCATGCGCAGCACCCAATCCCATCAAATTTAGGAAGCGAGGCACCTCCGCTGAACAGTCACTCCCTGGCTGAGAGGCGCGGCGGGCGAGCTGGGCGTGCGCTCTTGCTTCTTGCCCTCTACCCGCATGGCAGATCCCGGAACATGTCCGCTACTCTATTTCTAAAAGTTGTGTCAATAAAAGACTTTAAAATTGCTTATGAAAGTAAAAGTAAATAGTGATGCAACTGGTTCTTAACTTGGTAAGCCATGGATTCAGAATCATGGAAACTCCAAAGGAGGCATTAACGCTATGATGGAAACACAGTGGGGCCACAGAACCATGACAGAGTAGATCCCAATCAAGCCATACAACCCTGACAGCATGATAGGACCATGGCAGCATCAGAATCCTGGAACCCTGGAGTAGTCAGTGTATCATGTTGAAGCCATGAAACTCTGATGGGGCCATGGAACACCAATGGAACCATGACCAGGCTGATAAATGACATCACTTAAAGCAGAAAGGACAGGTTAAAAAAAAAAAAAAAAAAAACCCCAAAGTTTGCTTTCCATTCAACTCTCCTAACTCCCCCCTACACTACCTCTCATTAGTTGAATCCTGCCTCCAGAATGCAGTACTGCAATGCTGAACAGGAGTTGGAGCGAGGCGGGGAGGCGTGGAGGGGAATAACATTGGGCTCCAACCCCTATCTACTTGGGAAGTAATTACAGAATAGTGAATTGAATAAGGACATACAAAGTGCATTCTAGAGGTATCTGCAAGGAGAGAGGATAGAAAGTTCTATTGCCTGAGGGGCCAAACCTGCAGGAAAGGTTGTAAATCAGGAGGAAACTAAACTCCCGAATATTCTAGCTCTTATGTGGCATTCCATTTCCCTATGCTTTCCCATGCCATTTCACTCCCAATCACACCAGAAGATTGTGTTCTTCTGGTTCCTGTTTTGTTTACTTGCAGCTATTGTTTTATGGGTTCATAAAAAAGTTAAAGAGACAAATATTAATAATGGTTACATTTATGACAACTCCAGGTGTTTGTACTGTTTTTCTAATTTTAGTACAATCTATGTGGGGTACTATGCTTTCTCTAATATCTTTGTAGCTGGGATTCATCATTATAAACATCTCATGGACAATAGGGTCATCAGTGAAATATGAGAGTGTATTTGACAAGTCTTGCAAATGAAAAACTACCTTAAGTGATGTATGATGGCTAAGATCTATAATCTTAACTCTCAAGAGGTTGAAGCAAGACTTCTATGAGTTTGAGACCTGCCTGGGCTACATATAGTGTTTCAGGCCAGTCTGAGCTATAATTTCTCTCAAGACAAGAGCAGCAGCAGCAACAACAACAACAAAACCCCACAACCCTACTTTATTCCTTACTGTATAGCACAGGCTAAAAACTATCCAAAGTATTGTTTTAAGAAAGAAATTTTCAAAATTTTCAACTTCTAAAATGTCACACACACACACACACACACACACACACACACACACACACCAAAACAAAATAAACCTTAAGATGGTCCTAAATTGGCCTTGAACTACCCTGGTGTACCTGGAGAGACAGTGTGTGCTCTGATTTCTGGAACTTCATGATCTTGAGAAGTTCCAGGAAATTTTGGAAACAAATTTCAACCAGAAACATTTGTTCTTCTAGTTGCATTCCCTCTGGTTCCTAGGACACCACTTTTGTGTCAGCCTGATCTTGGCTAAGTAGAATGTATCCTTCTTGACATTTTCCTCCACTCAGAGGAACTGCCTTAATTGCCTTTTTGCAGCACTGCCCAGTCACTCTGACCTCTTGGTCTCAGAAAGAGATGATTTGCAAAAGTCACAAGCAGGACAGTGGAAATTGTGTGCAGTGGGTGCGTGAGGGATGATTGGCAGGGCACATTTTCATTATGCATTATTAAAACCTAGCAGGACACGTGAAAGATTGCCAATCACTAAACCCTTCACCTGGATTTATTGCACTTGTTGGGAAATGTTCACACACAAAATGAGCATAGGCCTGGCTGCTCTGTGGAAGGAGAAATGGCCAGGTTGAAGCTCAGACTCTGGAGGAGTGAAGCTGGACTTGAACCACCTAGAGCTCATAAAATAAAATAAAAATAAAAACAAAACAACAAAACAAACAAACAACATTAAAACCATGAATCCCTTACAGGATTATAGACTTTGATATATTTAACAGGGCATAATTGCAACTCAGGTGTTACTTGTTTAAGAAATGACATTACTTTTGATGGAGAATCTTTGTTTTATTTTTCAGATCATAATATAATTACATCATTTCTCCCTTTCCCTTTCTTCCCTCCAAACCACCACATATACCCTTTCTTGCTCTCTAACAAATTCATGGACTCTGTTTTTCATTAATTGTTATTACATGCATATATGTATACACATATATATTTCTAAATATAACCTACTCAAGTCTGTATAATGTCACTTGTATGTATGTTTTCAAGGCTGACCATTTGGTAAATAGTCAATTGATATGCTATTTCTCCTGCTCTCAGCTTCCCTTAGTTACCTGTAGTTCTTTGTGTAGAGTTGAGGCCTCCTGGTATCCCCTACACCATCTACTTTGGCTTGTCTATTATTTTTGTCCATATTCACCTCATGTTTAGGCAATCATGTTGGTGAAACTTTTTGGTTGTAGCTTCTGACATTATCAGAGGACACCATTTTATAGCAAACTCCCTGATTCTCTGGTTCTTAAGATCTTTCCACCTCCTCTCAAAACAATGTTCCCTGAACTTTTGTGCTAGATGTATTCATTAGAACTGAGCTCCTGACTTCTGAAATTACAGGTTGTATATTTCTATGTTCTTCATTTGTAGTAAGCAGAAGTTTGCTTAATGAGGGGCAAGGACCACACTTACCTATGTGTACAAAAATAAATATTTAAAGTGTCATTGGGGAATTACATTGTTTTGGCAAAGAGGTTGTTGTAGTTTCTCCTCCAAGATCCATGACTTCTCTAGCTTTGGGTAGGTACCTAAATGTCCAGTTCTGGATGTTTCTTCCCTCTCTCTGAGCAAGCCTGAAGTTCTCTTTGGAAAAGGAAATGTAAGAGGCAGGTAGCTGAGCTGTCAGTTCTTTATAAAATAAAACATTGACATTTAGTATAACTTGTAAGTGCTAAGAGATATCCAAAAGCTTGAGTCCCTAGAAGTAGGAAACTGATCAAATAAACTGTTTAGTAACTTTCTATATATTAATTATTTGAATGATTTGGAAGACTAGGTTTTTGACATAGATCATCTATAATGTGATCTGTGACTTTTGACTAAATAGTAAACTATATTAAATCTATAGAACATTTCTTGACCTTATTTATATGTGTTTGCTATGGATTCTTGACTAATATATCTATCCCATTTGTTATTTTCCTATTTTAAAATTCTACATTTTGGTTTTTGTTCTTGGATTTTTTTTATTCTTCGTTTTTGCTTGTTATTTCTATACCTACTTGTTCCCTCACAACTTTGTTAAGGAAATATTCTGAGGCTTAAAAAATAAGGGTTATTAAAATCATTTCAATAAATATGTTGTTATGTGATTGGCTTTCAAAACAAAAGTGTGACTGGCCAAATAATTTAACATTAATAGTCTCTCATTTGTAATAGCCTCCTAGTGATACTGAAAGTCCAAAATCTAGAGTTTTACAAACGAAAATTTAAAAGACCAAAACTAATTCCTCAACCAGTAGCACTTTCCAGAGGGTCCAGAGGAGAGTACTGGTCTACCTGGAGGCACTTATTAGAGTTGTTTGTTAGAACTAAGGTTAGTAATGCTGGGTTATACTCTTTAGTAACAGAGACAAGCTTTAAGATACAGGAGGCAGCACTGAACTTAACTAAGCTATCATGATTTCCATTCATGAGTCTGAAAAATTCTATGATTGGCACCATCTTACATCCAAGGGCTCCCAGAACAAAGTAACTGCTCTGTTTTTTTCTTTTTTTTTTTTTTCATTCAAATGGAAATTAAGTTCTGAGATATCTCTTAGCATTTAAAAGTTATACTAAACTGATAACATTTATTTTTTAACAAACCAATGACTCTACTACCTGCATGTTACCTTTCATCTTCCAAAGAGAACTTAAGAATTGCTCGGCAAGAGAAAAATTAATCAAGCATCAAAGCATAAGTTATAGATACTCCTTTTCTACATTCTTTTTCATATTAATGATGTGATGTCAGATTGACTGCTGAGTAACTTATCTGAGCTAAGCTGCTGTTTGCCTCATTAAATTATCTTTCAGGATTTCTGTGCAATTAACAGAGATTGTGAAGCTAGAACATGTTTTATAAACTTAATGGTCCCTATACAAGTGGGTTATACTTTTATTGTGACTTATTAATAAAATAAAAACATGGGAAGAATTTGCATTATGTAGCCATTAGGTAACTTTTTTGTCAGCTCTGGTAGAAAGCATTTCCATTTATGAATTTGTGGATGGGGGAAAGTAGCAAAGACTATAGACTCAGCAGTTCTAGAAAGAAACAAAAGTGATCATTTAAAATAAGGAGAAGAGGCAGTCAGACAGGATCTGTTATCAATAGACAGAGAAGATGGGAGAAGAAACAAACATGAAATTGACATTTTTTTCTTTAATTTATCAAAAAAGTTCTTTGAAGTATATTTCAGAGGGAATGTGTGAACTGTAAGTAGATATGTTAGACCACTGAATTTAGGAATGCAAACCTTACATGATCTGAAGAATTCATGTTTCCACTACTCTGGGGGCTGCTCAGGAGTAAAACCTAATGGGATATATTGAAGATTAGCTACTTACTTAGTGGGTACCATCAATATCATCATTAATAAAATGACAAGAAGTGAATGTTTATTTTATATGGTGGAACCTGGGGGTCTGGTAGAAGAAATTGAAGCCTAGACTGTGTTACTCATTGAGACCCTGTCTTAAAACAAAAGCAGACACAGAAAATCAAGTGTCTTTTCTTTCAGTTAAGAACTAATAGGAGAGGAGAGGGGAGAAAAAAGATAAAGATAGCAGTGTATACAGAAATCTGTTCAAAGATCACTATGTGCTTTCATGGCCTCAGTTAGCCCAGCTTAATAAATTTAAATTAAAAGAAAGATAGAATTTGGTTTTCAGTAATCACAGGCTCTATCATTATGTGACATTTCTGACAGCACCTAACTTTACAAGGATCAAATTTCCCATTCTAGCCAGGGCCTTTCTCTTCAGGATTCATGGTCATCTTAAACTCTAGTTCCTTGCTCAGTTGCCTTAATCTATGATTCTGCTTACACTAGATTAATAATGGTAGCTCTGTGCTTCTCAAACACATTCTACAATAGCTACTGAGGCTCGTCTGGCCCTAACTGCAAATCTCTAGGCTGCAGTACAGTTATCAGCACTTTAATAGAAACCATTGAAAGACAAGAGCATGTGTCTTGCCACTCTCGCTCTGGTAAAACTTCCCTGGGTTTGCATCTAGCCAGTGAGGATTCCCCCCACCAGGCCATGTTGTATTTCTAATTTCAATAGCTTCATTCCCAAAGTCTTGAATTCACAGCAGATTACCATACTTTTGTTGCCATCTTGGCCACGCCAAAGCCTAAGTCTAACAAAGGCATAGACCAAAATGAAAACATATTTTTATTAGCTCCTATTTAAGATGCAGCAGAGCCTGTGTGAGGAAATGAGAAATGGACTGTCAGTGACTTAAGCTCTCATTTCCTAGGTTAAGCGTTTACAAATATGTGGTTTTAAAGAAGGCAGCTTTGGCTTCTGACAAGCCAAATGTGTTTGAATTTGTGGTGTTTGTACATCTTGTACCTGAGAAGCACAGGATATTCACAATAAAGTGTTGTATGAAATAAAACAACAACAAGAAACTCACAAAATAAAACAAAACCCTATGGGGAAATTCCCCCTATCTGGTCAAGGTGAAATTCTCTCCAGAGTGGTCTGACTTGTCCAGGTTCTGACAGGGGTACTTCACTATCTGTGTGATCTTTGCAGCTGGAAAACATCTTCTTGGATTACTGACAGGGTTATTGAACCTTGGCCTTTCTCCAAAGACATTGGAGAGACCAATTAGAGAAAACTCACTATTCTGCAGTAATTTATAAACAGTGCGTTAGCAGCTTTCAAATAATGTGATTTATGTGCAAGATGCTGGTAGCTTTCAGACCAACTACATCATTTTATGGTACTGTGCCAAACTACATTTTACTTTGACATTATGTTTTATAAGGTTTCTGAAAGCTTTATGGCCAGCAAGTCTGTTGATGTTTTGTTTCCAGAAGCTCAGATAAACACTACCATTTTTTTTTTTTTTGCAACTAAGTTATTTTTTTTTCCACTTTGTGGGGATGGAACTCGGGGCCTTGGTCAGTGCACAGAGCAGGCAAGTATCCTGTCAATGAGATTCAGCCCCAGAGTGGTAAAGTGTGCTTTAATAAATTTGCATGCATTGTTTTTTAGCTAATGCTATGGTACACTTGAACAACTCCAGTTCTATAAACATAACTTCTATGTGCAGTAGAAAAGAATTATGTGACTTGTATTGTAGTGCTCTTCACTTTATTGTAATCGTCTTGAAAGGCATCAGGACTGCTCTGAGATGTGTTTGAATAGACCAGGAAGGGTTCATTTATGACTCTGAGATAGTTGTGACTCATCTCGTCAAGATGGCACTGGAAATAGAGGGGCTTGGTTTTTTTCTGGTCTGCCCCACAATGTCCATCTGCCAATCCAGTCCTGTACCATCTTGTCTGTGTTGTTCCGCTCTATGTCCTACAGTCACTGACCATCACTGTAACTTCAATGTGAACGAAGAGAACACTGAGCAGACATTGAAAGCTCGGTTCCTGATCTGTGTGTACTAATCTCCTGCAATCATGGGTCCTTTGGAGAATCTGATTAAAGAAACAAGCAAGCTGTGCTTTCCTGCAAAGCATTCAGATGTCTGCAAGCTTATGGTGAATCTCTAAAATCAATACTTAGACACCAGAGTAAGAAGCCTAGGCTTATTACCTTTACATCAGCGATGTCACCTTTGATGGAGACTCCTTCTTATATAAACCGAAGGCAAGAACACTCCAAGGTAGGGTTAAATGGAAAGTTTTTATTGTAGATATGAGAGAGAAGACAGCCAGAGGCATCTGGAAGAGTCCAGAGCAGAGAGAGAAAGTAGTAGACTGAACATGGCCAGCAGACTGAACTTGGCCAGGAGAAGAGAAACAGGGAGAGAAAGAGCTGGAGACCAAGAGAGAGGTAAAAAGAGAGAACATGGAGAGAGGACTGAGAAAGAAAGAGAAAAGAGAGAAGGAAGGTCAACATAGCAGGGTTATAAGAGAGTGAGAAGCTGGGGCAGGGGGAAGCCCATGAGCTGGAAAAGTTTAGGGTAAGGGGCAGGATGAGAAGAATCAGGATGCAAGTATGCTCTCTGGAATGTGTAATAGGTACTTGTGATACTGAGAGAGCCTGGAGGCCATCATGTGTTTAGTATGCTAATAGGTACCTCAGAGAGACATTTGTCCCTTCTGCCAGTGGTAAGGGAAATGACTCCTTTGTTAGAACTTGCTCCTTTGGAATGGGTGCAGAATTTGGGAAACAGCATTTCCTTTGGACTTGATACTTCTAACTCATTTGCCTTTTGCATTAGAACATAATAGTTTTCACCATAATAAAATACCTAAGGGTGGATATTTCATCCACCTCACAGTTTTAGAGTTTGAAAAATTCAATAGTAGCATCTATCCATACAACCTCAGTGAGGGGGCTTCTGATTATGTCAATGCATGATGGGTAGCATGATGGTCAGAGCACATGACTGGAAGACAGAATAGTCACATGATATGAAGGGAAGTACAAGATCTTAGAGGCCAGGTTAACTCTCCAAAACTACCCTCACATGAGAACCAACTCAGATCCCAAGAGAACTATCTCAATCCCTTCCAGGGGGTATCACCTCAGCAACGTAGTTTCTTGATGCCTCCTCATCCCCACGTTGCCACACTGCAGACTATGTTCCCAATGCTTTGCCCTATTGTATCCAAGCCATTATGGCGCCCCGGGTTGTGGCTTTATTCTCATGGGCTCAAATAGTGGCAAATATCCCAATAGCAATTGCATTTCAGGCAGAGATAGAAAAAGTAGATAATTTCTAAGGATGTTTCTCCAGAGTTGTACTTAAAATTTATGGTGATATGCAAGGATTGCCTCTGTGCATGAGACACTGCAGTTAAACAGATGATCACTGTCTTAGTTAGAATTTTATTGCTATGAACAGACACCATGACCAAGGTAACTCTTACAAAGTGAAACATTTCATTGGAGCTGCCTTACAGTTTCAGAGGTGTAACCCATTATCATCATGGCAGGAAGCATTGACAGTGTGCAGCAGACATGGTGCTGGAGGAGCCGAGAGTTGATTCAAAGGAAGCCTGGACTATAGTGGCCAGATTTGAGCATATGTATGAGACCTCAAAGCCCTCCACAGTGACACGGTTTCTCTCACAAGGTTACACCTCCTCCAATAAGGCCACGCCTCTTAATAGTTCTACTTCCCATGGGTCAAACATATTCAAACCACCACAGTCACCATCTGTGAACTATTAATAAATCCATCTGCATGTTTTATAAGTAAAGTTCAGTGAGTCATCAAACATGTGGCAGCCTCACCTCTGTCTCCTTTCTTCTTTTAACTCCGTAGAACCTAATTTTTCAGTATTGACCCCTGGCTCTTCACCTCATGGGCCTTCTCACTTTCTTCCCCTCCATCTGTACCACTGCCCTGGGTACATGGTCTCAGGAAGGGTCAGTACCAGGCAAGCATACCCATGGCTTCTTGGTGCAGAGTATGGTGATGGTGGTACCCATACTGAGCTGCCAGCACCACCAGCAAGAAAAGCAGACAACTTACTAAAATTAGCAGATTACTTAGCTCTGTTGTAGCTGCCTTACATATTCCTGTTCACAGATGTTTTCAGTAGCCTCAAACATCACTGCAGGGTTTGGGGGAAGCCTGATTATGGGGTAAGTTGGTGTCTAGTCTGACTTCCTCTCACCACTGAGTCGCCAAAAAAAGCCTTGGTGTTTGTCACCAGGATGACCCAACAGTCCTGTAGACAGTTGCCCTGATCTATATTAACATAAGAAAACTATCTGCCTGATGTCTGTGTGTGCATGAGAGATGGGAAGGGCAGTGTATAGCACAGAGAAGAACCATCATGACAAGAGAGAGAGCCCAGTAGAAATGCAAATGCTTTATAATTAGTAACTTGAGCCACATCTTTCCCCTACCCTTTCAGTTTTGAACTGCATCCCCAAATTATATAGCCCATCCAACTGTGTCTTATAAGCCAGCCACACAGAGTTATTTAAAAAGCTGAGAAACATAGTCTTTATTCTAGTTGCTGGTAGCAACACAAAAGTCTGTGGCCACACAGGACTTCTGTTGTTGTGAAAGATGAAGAAAGTGGCTACTGGAGTAGAGATCTAGTTATTTATTCTGTATAAGAAAATAGATGTAAAATAATTACCACAGGGAAGCCCAGGCGTGATTGACAGTGTTCATAACCTGTGGTTGATTTGATTCTACAATCAACTGTTTTACTGACTCCACTTACTCAGGAAGCTGAAGCAAGACAATTGCCATTTCAAGGTGTGACTAAGCTGTTGAGTGAATTCAAAGCCAACTTACTGAGACCCTGCCTCAAAAACAAAGAGGCTCAGGTGTATAGTTCACAGACAGAACACTTATCCAGCACACACACACACAGGCAACGCACCAAGGTGACAAAGAAGGATTCACTTTAGCAAGAATACAGTCAGATGAAGTCAGGCACAAATCTAGGCAGTCTGGACTTCATTTCCCAAGCCCCAGACCTAACACCGAATGGAAATATATATGGACAGATCACCCGTCACTGGAGCGTTCATGTGAAACAAATCCCCCAAGTTGATTTTTATAAAATATTGCTGTAGAGCGTGAATATTCAATAAACTTTTCAGGATGTGTGTTGTATGTGAGGTTGTAAAGAATGCTTTAGAGTTGGGGGAACAGGAACATATGTTCATAACCTGCTCATGGCCAACAGGGCAAAAAGAAACATAATAAAATAAAAAAGAACATGTGACTAATTAGTGACAGAAACCCCAAAGATTACAACCTAGTGGTGGAAAATTTAACAGTTTCCACTATAGTTTGAGATGCGTCAGCCATGTGACCACCGAGGGAAAATATGCAACCATAGCCATCCAATGACTTGGGAGTAGGTAATAGCTGGAGCAGCGAAGGCAGCCCTGTCCCTCTTTAAAAACCCTCTGCTGGGGAAGGCTATGATCCTGTTCACCAATTCTAATGGCCCTGACCTGCAAGGCTTAGAGACTGACCTGACTGGGAAGAGAAGGGTTGGAAAAAGCAGTAGACCTGGGTATGGAAAGCTAGGAGCTGGTGAGCAGTGCACTCTGACGGGTATGCAAAAGCTGCCTGGACACTCAGCCCATCTATTATATACAGCTGAAGGTGACGGCAGGTAGGTTAGCAAATCTTGATAGGGGAAGTAGTCTCAGGCTACAGTCATCTAAGGGCTTGACGCTGTGATTGGTGCTTTCTGCACACATCTGTGCTTAGAGCAGGGGATGGCTTTGCTGTCCCCAAGAATCTGATGTTCTTGACATGGCCATGTTCATGTCAGCAATACATTTGCACCCAGAACTTCGTCCTCTCCCCACACTCAAAGGGAAACACCCCAATGTGTCTCTTTAGGGGATGCTATGTTTCTGAGATTATATTAGCTTTTCCCACCTCCCTGACTGAAAAAGCTTCATCTGAGTCCTGGACTAGAGACAGGTTTCCCATCCTCCAGTGCATTTCGATATGGGTGTTCCTCTCCCTGATAACTCTGATACTCCTCTCCTCTTGAATTCAGATGGCTCACAGCTGCCATGCTCATCCTGACAGGGTGTTTTCTGTGCTAGGAAAAATGCTGACTTACGCCCTTGAGTGGGCACATGCCAGAGTCTACATAACAGATTGTTCTCTTAAAATAGTCCTCTCAGCCTTTCCTGTTAGATCAGGTCTCAAGGCTCAGAGTCTGTTGCTAAAACAAAATGCGTACTTTCCATTGCAGATTGTCCTTTAAGACTGTGAAGGCTGTGTGTGTGTGTGGGGGGGGGGGGTTTGGGGGGGGGCAGACTTCAACTATCACCAGCTAGAGTGAGGAGCTGAGAATTTAGGTCAACTTTCTTTACTTAAAAAGCAATAAATAAGAACGAAATAAAATGCTTGCATAATGAAAGATTGTCATCCCGTCTTGGGGACCTGAGTTAATTTATTCTGGGTTTCTTCAGTCTATAGTAGCTCCAGAATGAGAGCTCGGCGCTGTGGTTTTATAGTAGAAGTAAAGAGATATAAATTGGCCATGTCAACAATGTGAAGGAGTGGGCCTGGGGAAGCAGCTCCTTTGCTAGAGTGCCTCCTTAGCACATAGAAAGCCTGTGTTTGGTCCCCAGCAGTGCATAGAGCTCAGCATAATGGGCCAAGTCCATAATCCTAGCCTCAGGAGGTGGAAGCAGGAGGGCTGCCACAGTCTTGGGGCTAGCATGGTTTACATAGTGAATTCTACCCTAGCCAGGGCTGTACAATAAGAACTTGTCTCAGTAAACAAAACAAATTAGAAACAAACAACAAAAAAAGCCCACAGATGTGGTAATAATGCATGACATATTAACAGCAGGCTGCTGTGCTGGTGCATTGCCTATAATCCCAGGACCCAGGGGGTGAGGCTGGAGGATCAGAAATTCAAGATCATCATTGGCTACATAGGAAGGGAGAAACACTGTGGATTTATGAAACTTTGTTGTAAAAAAACAAACAAACAAAAACTGAATGGACATTAGAGTTTAAAGGCCCCTTCTCCACCCTCTTTCTCAAGACTCTCACTGATACTTTAACTGTTCTGACTTCATGAAGGCCCAAAGCTATGTCTAAGATCTATTTCGGAGAAATTCTCTATGATGGTGACAGGTATCTACCTGGCTGTCCTCTATAGTAACCATGACAACTGCACAACTGAGATGTGGCTAGCATGCTGGGGAAGTAAATGTTTAGCCATATTTATTTCAAATAGTCCAACTAGCCACATTTAGACAGCCAGTGGCTACCATTCAGACAGCATAGTGCTTCAATGCCTAGAATGAGTCCCAGGGATTACAATATCTGAGTACTGTCTTCATATCCAGTTAAGACATTAGTGTGTTCATTCCCCAGATGATTGACCTTCATTCACTCTTCTGCTTTGGACAGTCTGAGAGGTATGGGCCACTTAAGACATCCTTGCTCCTTACGGGGCATCATGGAATAGATATGTGAGTGTCAAGGGTTCCTTGTCTGTGCTGATTTTTTTTTTTTTTTTTTTTTTTTTTTTGCCAAAAAGCAAGTGATAATAGAAAAACAAGACAAAAAAGCCAAGAACCAAAACTCACAACTTTCATCCTAAAGAGAATAAAGACAGTTTATTCTGAAGCCATTTTGAGTAACTGTGGCCTGATGATACAGTTATCGGATATCCAGATTCTGTGTTCCAGCATGGAAGCAGGCAGTTTCATGGTTTTACAGAACAAGAAAAAAAATCAGCGAATCAGTTTCTGTAGACAGAGCTTCTCTCCACTATTTCTCACAGAATCCAGAGACTCAGTCCTTGAGGGGGAGGCTAGCAAGAACAGGATAAAATCACAACCCACCTCAAAGCCCCACACCACGGGTGTGAAACCTCATTTGCATGGATATCTTCCTTGAAACTGAGACTCAGTTCTTTCATTTGATTTGACCTTAATTCTACTCATCCTTGCTTAGAATTTGTACCTGAACATAGAAAGCATTGATTACCACAGTGCAGTTTGTGGGACTGTGGTACCAGTGTAATCACAGTATTATTGCAAAACATTACAGTATAGATAGCCATGATGGCATCTTAAGGTCAAATGCCATTTCATATGGAGTCTTTTTCAGCCCTATATTAGACGGATAACTCTGCTACATCTGGTTTCTTCTCCTGGAAATACTCTCCTCTGCATTAGTTTCAAAGGCCCTATGTATTTTCTTACACTGCTGATTAATAGACAATGTGTAGTTGGAGTCTCTTCTTTTGGGTCCTCCCATGTCAACAAAAGTCTTCATTCCATTTGAGACTCTGGACCCAGTCCAGAATCCTCCTTTTATTAGGAAGTCTACCTTGAGAAAAGACTGGAGGTAAGTTGAATGGCCCACAGCAAACCTACTCTACCTCAAGTCCAATTATCTTTGCTCCTAAAATTGCACCCCCACATGTTCAGTCAACACACAAGTCACCGTCTTCTAGAATTGGCATTACTACATCTACAGACTTAGCTGATTTGTTTTGTGATCACGGCACAGGGTGGATCGCCACCTACTGCTTTCTTACATCCACTCATGGGTAATAAAAACATGCATTATTTCACTGTCCTCAAAACAGAAGTCTTGAGATGCCACAAGCAGGTGACTACTGGCCCACTCTTCCTCCCTAACAAATCCTGCTGGCACAGACTGTTACTTTGGACGCATGGATGTGGTGTGGAGACACAGAAGCTATCAAAGGCCTCATTCAAAGAAGGAACTCATAACACATTCCAAGCAGCTATAAGAATGACATTAAGTATTTCCCTCTCCCTCTGAGACAGCACCCAACAGAGTGCCATGAATATAAACAGCCGGAGAATCACAGCTTTTACTGTGTGTTGTTGATGAGCACACATGGTTCTTGAGCGTGCAGTGTGGGTGGTCTGTTGGGGGGTTATGGATCAAAGCCACCAGTTTTCCTCTTTGCTCAGGCTCAGCTGGTTGTTTCTGAGCACTTGACTAATTGCTCATGAGCTGCACATTTTATGGCCCCTTCTAAGTTTTTTTTTTTTTGACAAGAAAATGGCTACTTGTTTACTCTCAGTTGTCATAATAAATCTGTCCTTTACAAACCAGAGAGACAGCATGGCCACACACAGGTGGATGAATTTCCAAGGACTTCCTGGGAACTTGAGAGTCCACTGGAGAATCTTAAGGGAGTCATGAGGCAGTGTGACTCCAGCCTCTACCCAACAACACAGGCTAAGTGCACCTGTGCTTGGTCTGCCGGAGTGGAAATCTGTGCAGCTGTAGAGGATTAGACTGAAGCAGAGACTGTCTACAGACAGAGTTCCCTGGGCCCTGTGTTATGTAATTTTGTTGCTCAATATCACTCCTATTTACTCTGTATTTGCAGAAACATTTAAAACTCAATGTTCATTCTGCAAAGCGGAGAGTATTTCCTTCAGTTCCTGCTTGGGGCTGGGATATCCTGTAGTGATTGGAGTTCTGTTTGTTTGGATTTGGTTTTTTTCCTGTAGGGATGAGAATTAAACTGTGGGCCTCACACGCGCTCGGTGAGTTACCACACAGTAAATAAGCTAGGCTTTTTAGCAGTCTTGCTGTTTATTATTGTATGGGATTTCAGGAGAGAGAGAGGATGTGTGTGTGTGTGTGTGTGTGTGTGTGTGTGTGTGTGTGTGTGCGTGTGTGTGTTTGTGTGTGTGTGTGTGTGTGTGTGTGTGTGTGTGTGTGTGTGTGTGTGTGGCTATTTTAAATGGCCAATAAAAACCTATTAAAAAACCGACTAAAGTGTGGGCAGGCACAGATGACGAGTTGACAGGCTTCTTTGTCCTTTTCCATTCCTTTGAGGTGAAAGGTGTTTCCCTCAACTGCTCAATATGCATAGAAGCATAGACTCTTGTTTATATAATTTGCAAATGCACACTATAGCCTTTATATGCCCTAATGATAAATACATATCCACACTCATGCATATGATATATCTCTAAATTCTATATATGGTCACCTCATTCTCTTTAGTAGTTGCATGGAAGTCTATAATATAATCATTATCTATCTAGTCATTTCTCTATTGCTGGGGTTCCCCCCTCCACTTCTCCCTACCCCCTTGATCCCTTCCTTTCCTGCTCCTTTCATTTTATTAAGCACAAAATGCAGTCCTCTGCACCAGTGGAACTTTCAGATTCAGTTGAGTTGCAGGAGCATTTGGGAAGATTGTTTGTGTACACAGTTCATTCCCTGGGTTTCCATGTATCATTGCCAATCCATGGCTTGGAAGCCAAATGCTAAACTGTAGCTTGTGGCCAAATGCAAATTTAACATCGAGGAATGGAAAATCTTGCAAAGTTTCTAAACGGTCAGGAAGGTTTTTTTTTTTTTTTTTTTTTAAATAAACTCAAAATCAGGTCTAGTTTCTATTTTACAAAAAAAGCAAAACAAAACAAACAACAACAATAAAAACAAATAGTGGGGAATTGTCTAATTTTTAACAATCACCTTAAGTACACTCCTCTTCCAGCCCAAACTAGGATTGCATGGATGCTGGGATCTGAATTCAGACCATCATGGCTAAACATCTTTCTCCACAGTTTCCTTGATCTTATTTCCATATCATATTTATAACATTTAAAAAGCCCTAGTGTTCTATCTTGTCTATTTATTGTTAGTAAAGGCGTGACGGTTGCAACTACCCTTCCTGAAGATGAACAAAGTCCAAGAACCTTTAAAAACAATAAGTCTTCTGTTTCAGTCTTCTCAAGTCTTATGGTAACCTGAAGATAGCATTGCTCAAAGTGATAACAGAAATGCATTGATAGACTGTGCAAATTGAAAGGAAGCCCCACACTGATCCAAGAAGCTAGCCTTGCACCCAATCCAGAAGAAGGCATTTCATACATTATCTTTCTCTGAAGACTCATTATGGCTGAAAGTTCCCCCAGGGAATGTCCAAGGACTCACCCCAGGCATACCATAATTCAGTCTTCCTCTGCCAAGAGATTTTTCTCCTTCCAATCTCACATCCAGTCATGCTTCCTAGGTCTGGAGAAGTCCAGGAGATGAGCATGGCCAAGGCCCAAAGGAAAGGCTAAATGCAAAGGGCAAAAGGCTTCCAGAGCCCTCCATCTCCCTCCTTGATTCAGCCAATGGAATGCTGTGATGTGAAGATTTGAACAGGGTCAAAGCTACTTTAAATAACCATTGCTAAGTTCACAAAAGGACGGTGCTGGCAGTAACCCTAAGTAAACTGTAGAAATGTGTAGGAATTATAATTTTTTAAAAAATTAAAAAGAAAAGAGGAAGAGAAGAAATGACATAAAAGAATCCAAATTTGAGTCTACTGTGAGTTTCCTAGGAAAGACAGCAATTGTCATGTTTAAATGTAAGTGTGCTCTCCCATCAAATGCAGCAGGTTTTTATGGTTTGACCTCAGTCATTTCTGACTTGAAGTGTCCCTGACTTCATATCTCTCCAACGTGATTGGGACACATTTTCCTCCTTCCGTAAACCCTGTCTTTTAATCTAAGAATCCAGAGAAGTGGCCAGGCTTCTCTGCATCTAAAAAGAAAATTAAGAGCTCTGGCAGCCTTAAGTCTAGAGAGATGTGTGAGCCTCTCAGCGCAGGTGTGGGGCTACTTCTACAGAGATCGCTGCTGAAGGGCCAGTTAGGAAACAGGGCCAATCATGGAAGTGATTTTTCTTTGAAGAGCCCATTTCCTGCTCATCCAGACCTGCATGCTTAAAAAGCAATTTCCTCTACCTGGTCCACTTTTGGCTCTCACAATACAATGCCTCCTGCAAACCAGAACTTTTTAGTAAATGCCTGCCCCCCCCCCTGGAAAAAAAGGAATATTGAAAATGTAAGCAACAATACTCTAGGAGAAACTCTTTGTGAAAACTTCCATTTCAATGTTCTTTTTAGCTCCTAACATCTTCAAAAGGTTCAGTTAACTTGGACCGCGCTGTCTCTCAGTGGCAGAGCATTTGTCTGGAATAGGTGAGGCCCTGAGCATCGCACACACACACACACACACACACACACACACACACACACACACACACACACAGGCACACGCACACGCACATGCACACGCACCCCTTTAGAGTTAACAATGGAATCATAGGACATTTACTCTTGTGAGTAAAATCAGAAGGTCAGACGTCAGAATGGCCATTATGAGCAACTTTGGAAAATGGAGGGAAAAAGAGGTGTCCTTTTCAGGTTTGAGCATGGGCTTTCTATCCCAGAAGTCCTCTCCCTGTATATGCATACTGTCTCCAAAACCACTGAACAGTGACTCAGCACCCTTATTTCAAAGTGTTTATCTCTGGGACCTTCCGACTTTTGTGTTATTAGATGACATCTGTTTTGAACTGGTTTTCTAGAAAGCAGTTCCCATCTCAGATTTTCCTTTCTTATTCTACAACCAAAACAACAGGTGAAAAGGCTGCGTCATCTGGGAAACTCTTCTTGCATAGATACATCCTGTCCTCTAAGCCAAAAGCAAATCCTTCCTGCTGGGGTATTCACAGCTGTCTGTTCTATCAGTCACAGGATAGACACAGCTTGAGACAAGGTTGACAGTTTATTCCGGAAGCTAGATGCTGTTCTCCATCCTTGCAGCTACAATCTGTTAACCTGCTCTGAGCTCCCAGGGAGTAGTGATCAAGCTTCTTGCCACCCACCAGAGTTCTCTAGATTTGAGAATGAAAAGACACACACACACACACACACACACACACACACACACACACACTCACAAACCTTTGTATTTTGATATGCCTTAACTGGCTCAATGGTTGGGCCACTCCTGAGCCTCCACGTGGCTAACACACTCCCCTCTGATATTTCTGATATAATTGCTAAATCTATATTTCATCTCTGCTACCCCACTTCCGGTGGCTACTTCCCTGACCCTTACATGGCTGGATGCTTTCTCTCCTGCAGCTTTCCCATCATGGTGATTCTGCTCCTTCTTCCTATCTTTATCCCATCTGGGAAATCTAAAAGTCCCATCTTCATCTCCCTGCCAAGCCACTGGCTATTAGTAACTTTACTGACCAATCAAAAACTAATCGGAGGCAGGGCCTTCAGCATGGGGACACATAGATTCCTGTGTGATTTGGGGAGATGAATTAAGACAAAGCATTAGAACCAATCCCCAGCAATCCTCTAACTTTTCCTTTTCCTTTATCTTTGCCATGAGTCAAAGCCCCATCTACCAAACCATGGAAGAAGACAAAAACAATGATCACTCTGAGGCACCTCAGGTTTTCATTCATTGCTAAGGGCCAGTTCAATAACATTACTGAGAACTGACACAATTAAAATGTGCAAATCAGGCAGAGAAGCATTTTGTGTCCATTCCAGTGCAAATGAGCAGGCTGTCTAGCTCTACCACATACTTGCTAAGAGGCTTCAGAACAATCTAGAGAAGCACTTGGACTAAATGGCTTCTCAGCTATTGTCTAAGGTTAATGTTTCACGATCTTAAAGACCTCCCACTTTGTAACATAGTCCTATTTGGCCCCCAAATGCCACAGGAAACTGTCTGTTGGCAACTCTCGGTTTCTATGCTGGCACTTGTTTTTTGTACAGTGGGACCACTCATGCTGGATTTTATTCAGGCTTTTCACACTCTATTCCTGTCCTGCCCTGCCAGGTCGGAGAGCTTCATGCATGATTTTTAACTCCACCTAATATTATATCCTGTTCATTGCCCCAGCAAGCTCTATGAAAAGTGACCTAACTTCAGATTGCCAGAAAAGCATACATAATGCTTTAAACAAACGTTTGTTTACATCTATGTGTATAAAGTCTGAAACAGCCACTGACACAGAGTAGCTGCTCTGTCAATGTTGAATGAGCAACTATCACAGCTCTGGCTCCACAGAGACACATCTCATACTGGAAAGTTATTATGTGAACACTGATTCTTGTCTTCAGTGCCATGTTGTCCCTTGCCTAGCCTTTACTTAAAGTGCAGGGTTTTCTCCTCATCTGCCTAATTCCTTTCAAACACTGATGCTATTCAAAGGTCTTCTGTTTTGAATAATGACCCAAGTGCCATGCCCTCAATTCAATGAATAAGCCATTTAGAATGAGCCTGATTTTCAAAAATTTTTTGCAGTGATCCCCTGGCACCATCAGCAAACATAGCCAAAGGACTTCGTGAGTAGAATATTACTTTGATCTCAGGAGTCTGTGGGCATTTCCAGTGACAAGCATAGTAAGGGACCTGTCTCCATTCTGAAAGTGTCTGGCCAGTTCTAGGGAAAGCCTGATGCCTGCATAAAATGCACATGTGGAGCCTTTCGAAAGTTACTATGTGTGAACTTACAATAATGAAAATAAAACCTGTTCCTCTGGTATTATAGAAGGAAGATGAATTTTGAAGCTTGAGCCTCAGACACAATGGTGTATTAAAGTTGTTTCATGATAGAACTTGGTAACGTATACAGAAATCTGTATTGTTCAGTATCACCACCAGCACCAAAGTTCCAGCACCGAAGAGGATGATCTGCTTTTTGGGGGTCTGTCAGGTCCTGCCATGGATCACTGAGAAGGTCCCAGGGATAATGCCGTTCACATTGTTCCATCAAAGGATGGTGCTAGCTGCAAAGGCCAGGACTTAGAAGATAAAATCCTTTCTTATTGTTGGTTCTGTCAAAGAACCCAGTGCCAAGGGAGCTATCCAAGGTGCTGTCTGAAGCTGGTCTTCTCTGTATCTCTTGTCCTAGAATTGATGTGTCTGTCTATTGTAAGCTTCTCTCTACTTTTAGGTTTCATCCTAAAGCTATCTGTATTCCTCAATCTAGATCTTCTCATACCTTCAGACCCTCATTGGCTTCTGAATAATGACATGTTTTCTGGGCCTTTCTTAAATTTCTTTCAGGTTGCTATTTGTCTGCTTCTACCTACCCATACCCGACCCCCAAAAGTCCCTTTTTAAAGTCTAGATTTTCCTATGTAGCTCTGGCTAGTCTGGAACTCATTCTGTGCTGTCCTGAAATTACTTACAAATATTTACATGCTTCCATTTCTCAAGTGATAGAAAAAATGTGTGTTACCACTTTTGGCCTGTCTCTGCCTAGTCTTAACTCTGCTTCATCTGACAACTACTGTCTTTTCCTAAGATTGATCACATCTCTCTGATCCAAGATTTTTGTATCTATGTCTCATGTCAGCAAGATGGTGGAAATCAGAAGACAATCACCAAGAGAAGTTAAACCCCAAGAGTATGGTGTTTTTATTTTGTATTAATATAAACTGCCTGAATTATATAGTCACTAAGATAGCATATTTATTAGAGTGAGTTAAGTATTTGGCTAGTGTTGGCAAGTTAAATATCCTTAAAACATAATTTAATATACAGACATCAGACCTTTTGCAAGTTTTACCTAAATTTAAACTATAAAAATATTTTAACTATTGAAGTGGGTAACACAGTCTGGCAATCAATACTAAGTTTTATTTTTCAAGATACTCCTTTTTCTTTTAAAATTTGGAACATACTCAGTACAAAATTTGCCCCAATATTTAGGGTTTGTTAGTTATAATACTTTATATTATAGTAAAATTCTTTTATATACATTCATAAAAATTACCACTACTACACGTACATTGCTCATAAGAAAAAGTACATGTATGTGAACTTAGAGCACAGTGGCTACATATCAAATGCTCTACAGCTGAGTGTGTGGGTGTCTGCTTCCTGGGCTTTGTTTACAATGATCATCCTACTGTGAGAAAGAAAAGGGGAACACAGCTGAGAGTGGTACACCCCTAATCTCAGAACCAGAGAGACAAAGACAGGAGTACTAGTTCTTACCAATCTGGAATACATATCTGCAAGATTTCCTATTCTGTGTTAGGAGTTGATAGAAGACCCTTTCTTAAACAAAGGAGAGTGGAGGAGAGAAGAGGGGAAGAGGAAGCAGAAGGAAAAGAAAACCTTTAGCAGAGCACAGTCCCCAGTCTCCTGAGCACAGCTAAAGGTTGTGTTGGCAACTAAGGTAGAATCATTTTACTCTGTCCCCAGCCCTTGTGTGACCAATGACCTGCATCTCTAAGATAGTTCTCAATATTTGTGACAAATATCATAGTCATTAACAACTTTCTGTCTATGGAGAGTTAATACACCCTCTAAGAAACACATTCTTGACCCCTGTTTCTGATCAACTACCAACATAGAGTGCAAGATATTAGAAACCATTGCATCCCTAGTGGGCTCCAGCTGAGCTTTGATTCAACTTAAACCTGGTATCAACAGAACTGTCATGAGCAGCTAGCCCATTTTAATAGCAGGGTGCATCATTTCATCAGAACTCCCTAAGATGGGTTGAATACAGTACAGATAAGAGGAGAACCAGTCACACAGAACGGACATCTAGGAACCTGGATATCCATTACTATCCTGTACTACCACTTGAGGTCCACTCTATGGCAAAGAACCACTGATTCCACAGTTTTTTTTTTTTTTTTTTACTTTCCATAAGGGACACCAAGGTTTGTTTGTAACCCACTGCTCAAACTCTTATAGCTAGGTGTGGGCAAAAGCAAGATGGGAGACTGGGCCTTACATAACCCAGTCCACAACACTCTCTCCTCTTCTATTCCCTTGTGGTTGAAGCCTGCATCATGTAGACATCTGTGTTAACAAAGCTGATTTTTCTTTCCCCAAATAGAAATGTTTTCTGATGTAAACTAAACAAAAAAATTTATTTTTTAACATAAATTAAAAGTTTGGTGAGACCTGGCTTCAAGTTCATGTAGAGGACTAAAGATGGTATTAACCTATCAACTATATTAGAAATCAAACTATCAAACTAAATGTTATCTAGTTTGTTTCCTTCTCTTCACGTCTCTCATCCCTGTCTTCTGTGGTGCTGTCTTCATCCCCAGGGGACCTTCCCCATGGACTCTAGCTGGCGAAAGCAGCCAACCTTCATGTGGCTGAGCGTTGATCATATAATGAAAGCTATCATAGAAACTTGAAAGATTCTGTCCACAAGCCACATTTACCTAAATTGGTCATATGATTTTATCTCAGGTCCAGTTGCTTTAGCAAAAGGAGAAGGGGAATGAGAATGGGAAGGGGTAGGGGAAGGAAAGGGCTTGAATCTGATTAACCAAGCCTAGGTCACATAGCTATCTCTGAATGAATACAATTAGAAAGAGATTAATAGTAATAGTACCATGGTGCCAAGAAATCCAAGACTCTGAAGGTAGTACAGAATTGCAGGAAACTCCATAAAATAGATTAGTAAAATAGTATTATAATGACTTGACAGTCATGAAATCTAAGCTCCTGTTTGTTGAGAACTTACCTTCCACCAAGTAGTGTGCTATGTACCTGCATCATATTGAATATGCTTCTACATCCCTGTGAGGTCATGTTTTGATTCAGTCAGGATACCCAGAAATAGGCAGAACATGAGACTTTCTACATGATCCAGTTCTGCAAACATTCCCCCATCATATTAATTCATTATAAGAGCCCAGATTTTATATTTATTGAATCTTCACATCTTAGAAAATATATTTGCATTCCAAAAATCTAGGTGGCCATTTGGTTTGCATCCTAGTAGGGATTGGCAGGAGAATCCAGGAAATTACAAATAGTCACTTCTCTGAAGTTACACAGAAATGTGGGGAAGAAGGGAGAGAAATGAGGGGAGAATAGGATAGTGAAGAAGTGTGGTGTCACACAAAGGATGAGTAGCTGAAAGGCTGAGAAGGTAACAAAGACTAGCTTCATGGGGTCTGGCAATTTATTCATGAGATCACTAGATCCCAGATCTCAGGAACTGCGATAACAATGACTCTGTTGTATTTTTTCTCATGGCCCTGCTGGACTGACTTGAACAAGATGGCAATGATTGTCATAAACTTGATAATATCATAAACTTAAGAAGTCCTTCCACAGACAGTAGATATTTTAGCCACCACAACAATTGTCTGTCTTTTCCTAACCTCGATGTGTCATACATTTATTTAAATATTGTTTATTTATTTATTTAAATATTTTCAAAACTCAAGCTCTGCATTACAACATTAATCTATGAACAGATGATATGCTTTAGACTGTTATAATACCCATAAAAATATTGAACTAATTTCCATAATAAGAATGTCTGTAAATAATACTGAAGGTCTTAATACCCACTGGCAAAATAAGTCAAGAATACCACACAATGAGAATACCAATTATCAGTGGCTTTCTAGCTGTAAAAATATTCTGCTTCACTTATAAGAGGAAAAAGTCATGGAATAGCTTCAATAAAATGGCATTTTTATCTATTAAACAAACCCCCATCATTCTGCTGAGTGCCAAAGTTGATTTGAATAGCAGAGACGTTCCCATGCGCAGGGGTCTCGAGTCGTCACTCGGACTCCTGGTGGCTTCGCCAGATCCCGGATCTGGCAGAGAGTGCCGTCGCCAGGCCTGGTCTTCAGCTGAGTGAACCGGTTGCTAGAGCCCTGGGGGAAGGGATAAAGTGAAGGACACTCCTGATGGGACCTTTTCAATGGTCAATGTTTGTCTCAAAACTGTGGCTATAGAGAATTAACCCTCTTTGCCCGCAAAGGCTGGCCAGGCCTTTTTTGGGAAATCGGGGATTCTCTCTGCCAACTGGAGTGACAATCTCTACCAATTTGCTGATGTCTGTGTGGGAATCTTAGCCATGATCTGGTATCAGGAAAAGTGAAACCGTGTGGTGTGTGGCTGATCTATCTCAGCAGCCCACGTGGCGAGAGCTATTGGCACACGTGGTGGAGTAGTGGCCAGCAAGTCTCTAGAGCTTCAGTAATGGCGACAACTTACGTGCTGGAAGTCTGTGAGTCGGGCAGCTGTTGGTAGATCAGCTGTGGCGGCAGATGGGTTGCACGTGGCGGCGGCGGTGGTGGCGGTGGCAGCAGCGGCGGGAGACGGTCACAGGTCTTGAGCTAGTGAGTGTCGGGATGCGAACCTGCATTTTCTTGAGGCATGCTGGCACCAATCCAAGGTTGTTAAAAGTCACAGAAAGAAAAGAGATATCTGGTTGCGAGGAAATCTAACCTCCTCGCACGGGGCACCAATGAAAGGAAAAGTCACTAATATAGTACGGAATAGAGGGACCAGCCACACAACACTCAACAATATAGTACGGAATAGAGTTTATTCAGGTCATGGGAGAGTTAAGAGGGTGGTAGAGGCAGAGAGAGAGAGAGAAGTAGAGGAGTAGAGGCCGGCCATGAGCACATGGGACAGAGGGGGGAAGGGAAAGGGGAGAGCAAGGCTGCAAGAGCACAAGGGCAAGAGAGGCCAAGAGAGAGAGGAGGGGGCAAGCAGCTCCTTTTATAGTGTCAGGTCACTGGGGCGGAGCATACCTAGCCACTGCTGGGTAATTGAGGGGTGGGGTATACCTGGCTGTTGCTAAGTAACTGAGGGGTGGGGTTTACAGAATCCCAACAGGGAGGACCAGAGATCCGAGGGCTCACATGTTGAACTGGAAGCACAAAGCATAAGGAGCAACTGGAAATGGTGGGAATCCTTTCCACACCCAAAGCCTACCTCCAGAGACATACTTCCTCCAACAAGGCCATGTCTCCTAAAATTACCCAAACAGTGCCATCAACTAGGGAGAAAGTGTTCAACATCTAAGCCTATGGGAAGATACTTTCATTCAAACCACTACAAAGGTTCTATGTGTTTGCATATAAACAAGTTTGAATAATGTCCCAGAATTCCAGGATAAGAAGCTTTATTGGTTGACTTATATATTTTAACTGTTTACTAATTTGAATTCATTATTTAAAAAATAATCGGCCACTGAATCCATATAAAGTGTAAAAGACATCACTCCTGCAATTCTTTACACACAAACATGGTGCAAACATGTGTTTACAAATGCACACACACTGTCTTGTTCTATTCAAAAAAAAAAAAAAATTAGCCTAGGACCAAGGTTGCAGGATGCCCTGTTAAATCAGAATTACAAATAAGTAACAAAGTCTCTTAAGGTCAGTGTGTGTCATGCAATATTTAGAACATGCATCAATAGTTCCAACTGCTCTGTCTGGACATCCAAGTGAATCTGGAGCCTACTGCTCATTAGGCAGAATAGAGTATCCAAGCCAGGTTTCTGCAATCCATCAAATGAGAGACAAAAGTGTCCAGCTTTCTCATGGGGTTGATGAGAGAGACTCAAGCCTGCTCCAGTGCTTTGTAAATAGTTAAGTCTCTAAAACTAAGTAAGAAGATGTTTCTGTCAGTGTGCTGGTATCAAAGCTCAAACCACCTACTGAAACATGATTTCTTCCACTTCTATTTTTGTTCCTTAGAAGCCTTGGATATGTAGTCCATAGTTAACATTATTTCGCCTCATTAAAAAGAAAAAAAGACAAGCAATGCTCTGAAATATAGAACATACTATATAAAACATAGCAAGAATCTCCTCCTCATCCATCCTCCTGTGCTGAGATGTGTAGAAGGGTTTGCTGCTTAGCTAACTTATAAAACACTGTGTGCCACAGCTCGAAGCTAGAGGTGACTAGAACAAAGGCAGTTAACCATATGCGAATGTATGGTGTGCGTAATATCTAACTGGGAAAGCAAACACTCAAAAAGAACACTTCTCCAGACGCCACTTCAGAGTCACTTAGGTGTCTGTGTGTCCTGAAGACCATGTCTTCTTCAGAGATTCCCGTGTGCATGAGTTGAAGGCTGGTGCATACAGACTGTTTCATAAGGGAGAGCATACATGGGCACAGAGAATAGAGTTGCCTGTCCTATACCAAACACCCAGCAAACTATGCTAATTAGAAACAAATAGGACCTCGGCACAAGATGCACTGCTAAGCCTCTAGTTTTGAGAAGATCCGAATTATCCAAGATAGAGGTTTACAGCCCACCACGAGGTTCAGACACCCTACTCCAAGGGTTTTGGAGGAAACGGAATTGGTGGGTAAAATTGTGCTAAACAGCAAAGGTTTGTATTAAACCGTGTGCTCCACCTGGTCACCCCAGCCACTCTTCCTTGCTCTGTCAATCAGTGGACTACTGCACTGCTGCATTTACTTACACTAAAAAAGTTTTAAAACTATGATTGCAGGGGAAAATGCTCATTTTGCAGATGATATGGGGGTTCTTTCTCTTCTTTCTAATCTTATGCTTCTACCATTGAACATCATATCTTCATGTGTGTGTGTGTGTGTGTGTGTGTGTGTATGTGTGTGTGTGTGTGTGTGTGTGTGTGTGATGTATGCACTTGTATGTGGATATGTGGATATTCGTGTGTGTTATGTGCATACTTGCACAGGTTCCATTGCACATGTGAAGGTCAGAGGACAACCTTAGGTATTGGTTTCATACAAGGTTCCATTGTTGCTATTGTTGTTGCTGTTACTTCTGCTGCTGTCCCTATCACATATGTCAGACTAGCTAGCACGCAGTGTTGCAGGCATTCCCGTTTTCCATGTTATTGTAGAAGCACTAGATTACAGACATTACTTCTGCTCCCCAGTTTTATATGGGTTTGGGGATTTGAACCCCAGTCCTCATTTTACCCATCGATCCATCACCAAACCCCATATATCCTATCTTGCATCTTCTTTACACTACATCAGGATGAAATGTGTTAACATCTGTTTTTTTTAACAGAATATTCTTCTTGTCCCTTCCTACTATTATTCTTTATAATAAACATGATGCAGAACTTGAAACAAGTAAATGTAAATATTTTAATAGACAGATATGTGCCAATATACACAAACATACACATATGCATATTCAGATAGATTTGCTTGTACACATCACAGTGAAGCCTTCAAAGGCATGCACATTTTCTTCTGGGCTGAATGACGCTGAAATGTGTATCACTTCATTTGACAAACTGTCTTACATAATTCATGAGCAAAAACACTCAGCTGTGCTGAGCAGTGTCATTGGGCAGCACAGTTACACAGAGAGCTCGGGCCTCCTGCCTTAATAAAGAACACGCTTCTCATGGAAGCAGGGTACCTTTCCCCTTCCCAATACACTTATGAGACTGGCGGTGAGGTCAGTTACCCACTGTACTTGACATCCTCACTCTCTGCATTTACTTCATTTTTCTTTCTTTCACTGTTTTCTTTTCCAGCCAGAGACCCTCTAGAGAGATCAGTCTGACCTTGAACTCACAGTCCCCCTGACTCAGTCTCCCTACTGCTGGGATAATAGGGCTGTGACACCAGGTCCAGCTTTCTATGTTAAATAGAGAAGCATGTCAGTATATTCAAGGGGTATCTTTTAGAAAATATTCCAAGAGCTGGTGTCTAACAGTACAACACTCATTTAGTGGAGGCCTTTTTTCTTTTTCTTTTCCTTTTTTTTTTTTTTTTACTTGCTCAAGCTTTATAAAGCTGTGTTCCCTCCCCAACAGCCTCATGACCTTACCCTGCGGGTTCATCACTTGCTTTCCTGTTGGTAGTTGCTAAGGTAAACTTTCCTTCCAGAACTGCCACTGAGGTCAACAGGGTTTAAACCACACCCTGCATAGCCCTAAAGAGAAAGTGCAGACAGACCTCTGAGTGGCAGTTTCCAGTGTTGGCCTCTGTTTACATTGCAGATCGCTGCTGGCAGCCTCCTTAAGCCCTCATAACAGTCTTTAATCTTTAGACACAACTTTTGCAGTGTTAGCGACAATGAGACGTTTCCCTGATGTCAGGGAGAATAACTATGTCCTTGGAGACAGCTGTGCGGTCACTGCTCCAGGGAGTGCTGATCTTTGTTTTTTGTATTGCCTCCAAATGGGAGTGTAATGAAAAAAAAAAAAAAAAAAAAAAAAAAAAAAAACATTGTTCTCTTTAGTATGGAAATGTCACACGTTGGGATGTCTTCTGAATGCTTCCCACAAACTCCACATTCCAGCAAAGAAATGTGCATATTAACACGTCTTTGCATAGCTCAATGTATTTGGGGGTTGATGTTTCAAAAAATATTAACTGTAGAGACATATGTTAAAGTAGTTAAGGTGGCATCAGTCACTAGTGAATTTTAGCTGCCATTAAATGTCAGTTCCTGGAATGAAATTTAGGAATAACAGTGAGTAATTATTATAGATTAGAAACAAATGAGAAATCTCCATAGTGAAAGTGATTTAATGTGCATGTGTGTGTGTGGGGGGGGGTGTATAAACAGTGAAGAAAATCTACTGTCAGGAGAGAGTTTACACATTCATTTAAAAATAGAGAATATAAACCTGCTAAGAGCCAAGCAGATACACTGGGTGCCCTTAAATATGCGAAGTCCTAGTAAGGATAGTAGACAAGGAACTAGGCAAATATAAATTAACATAACTGGTGCTTAAAAAAACCCTAGAAGACATATGCAATAATGTAGGTGGAGGTTAGTAAAGACTGCTGGGAAGGGAAGTAGACAAGCAAGACCGTCATGCAGTTGAAGTTGTACATTGTGTAGCTGTCCATGATGGCTCTAAGATTAGAGTTTAATGACCGGTCAATGTACACTGCAAATTCCATTTCTACACAGAGAGGGGACACGCCCTGCCATAACCCTGTGCACTGGGCTCAAAGGGAAATGTATACATTGTGATTTTGTTTTGCTCTTTAAATTCAGGTTCCCCTTTTTTTTTATGCTTTAAAACAGCATTTGAAGTTTCCCACATGGGTGCCCTTTGCCATGCTGGATTTTACTCCGGAAGGAGTGTTTTAGCACTGAGGACCCAAACAGAGCTGTGAAGTTTGTTCACTCTTTCTCAATTAGAGACCACTTTCCCATGACACTTTAGAAGTGGGCTGCCTCTGAAGGAGGCAGTTCAAAGAAACACCCTCAGAACATTGCTTTCTCTGGACAGTTGGGTCTAAGTTAATACCTCTTAAATCTCATTCTCAGCACAAAAATACTTCTAGAGCCAAGGGTTTCATGTACTTTCACTGATTCAGAAAGAGAAGTCTCTGGGACATGTATCATTATTAAAGGCCTCAGATAGCAGCAAAAGAACAGAGAAACTATTACCATTGAAAACATACTGGGAAGGTTTGTGAAGCCATGAGCACCCAGTCGAGTGACCCTTGCTATCTAACAGGGGTCTGGAAGCCTAGTGGGCAGATTTTTATCAGCTAGTGTGTAGCACTGTGTTGTTCAGCCACTAACAATCCATAAGTCCTTGGTGAAAATGAATTACACCACAGATTGACCCTGTGGCCTTTTTCTTGGTGTCTGGGCTGCCAGTAGTTCATCCCCTTACTGCCATACCACCAGGACTGTTTCAGGGTTGGGAGGTCTTCAGAACCAGAGTGCCTCTGATAATCAGAATGCAACTGGAAATATCTTTGGTTGTATCCAATGAGATCATGATTTATTGACATCTTTCCAGTGTGAGGAAGGAAGACACACTGCTACAGGTCACTATCACACATGGCAAACTATTGCACGGACATAAAACACAGTTCACTGCTAGAGATCAGCTCTAAGGCATGCAAATGTTAGGAACCTTGATGTGCTGAGAACCTTCAGTATTCGAGGCAACGTGCTAAAATCTAGAGATTGTGTCCCAAGTAGGAATGATACTAATAGAGAGGTCACAAAAGCTCCCACACAGACGCATCTGTTCCCAGTGGAAACCAATACAAAGAAAAAGAATACAGTTTTGTTCACAACAGAAATAACCCACTTCTTGCCAAGGATGCAGTCACTGTGATGAAAGATAAGCTTTTCTTCTTATAGGAATAGGAATGTAATTGTGAAAATGTAGGTTAACAAATGGGGTAGAGAAGAAAGTATTTGGAGACAGCACAGTACAAGAAAGGGGCATGCACTGTGAGCCATGTCTTGTGTTTCTGGCTGCGATCTTGAGGTGATAGATTAACCCTTGTGAATCTGGTTCTGCTTCGTAGGATGATCTGATAGGAATAAGATACAAAAACAAAGATGAAGAATCTGCTGAATCACAAATATCATTGTTCTGTCTTTTTCCCCTCCCTCTCTCTTCCTCTTGTTTGCCCCTCCCCCTCCCCCTCCCCCTCCCCTCCCTCTCCCCTCTTCTGTATTGGGGACTGAGCACAAGACCTTGTTTCTGAATATTGTGCAATCATGTTAACTACTGAACTTCCTACAGCTGGTCTTGAACTTATGCTCCCTTGCTTCTGCCTCAGAGCAGCTGAGGTCGGCCACTATGCTCAGCTGAATCTGTTTCTCAACAGATAATTTAAGAATTCCTAAACGATCTGCTTATTTTTCTATTATTAAAATTGTGATCTTTTTTTTTTAAAAAGTAATAACAGGGTAACATTTCAGAACATTGGGAACTCAACCAAGAAAAAATATGAAAATGATAGGAATTTGTGCTAGAGATTTTCAAACGATATTTTTTGCTAGAAGTAATCAGTAGACTTATTGATGATTATAAATTTGGTTAAGAAGACTAGATACTAATACCCAACTGTTTACTAGAGCTCCCTTAAC
This sequence comes from Micromys minutus, assembly GCF_963924665.1. Lineage (NCBI taxonomy): Eukaryota > Metazoa > Chordata > Mammalia > Rodentia > Muridae > Micromys > Micromys minutus. The sequence continues at coordinate 36,096,158 of NC_137971.1, forward strand.
ATTTGAAGAGTTCTATTGCAATTATCTTCCAATAATCAACTGTTTATTTTTAGTTATGTATATGGGGGAATGTACAGATGATTGCAGGTACCCAAGGAGGCCGGAGGTATCAGACCTCCTTAAACTGGAGGTATAGGCAGCTATGTGCTGCCCAACATGAATCCTGGGAACAGAACTCAGGTCCACTGCAAGAGGAGTGCATGCTCTTAATCACTCTTTACCATTTCTGCATGACCAACTTTTTCAAGAACCCTTATCCACTGCATTTTCCATAGAAATTAGAAAAAATTTCTTTTTAATAAGCCTTTGCTATACCAAAAAAAAAAAAAATATCACAATTCGTTCAAATGTAAGCTTATGGCTTATACAGGATTAGGATACAAGTCTTTGGAAGAGCCTGTCTCCACAATAGGAATCTGGTGCTTTGTGGAGAGGAATGTTTGCCACATGGTTTGCATGCTTTTGCTCTGCAGAAGGCTTCTGATTGGTGCTGGCTCCAGAGATGACTATTTAATGCAGAGCATAACTGGGAAATGGGATGGACAGCTAGGGAGAAGTTAGGCATGAGAAAAGGCTGTGTACCCAGTATCGGAGAAGCTCTAGGTCAGATGGATACAGCTGTGAAGGGCAGAAGGAGTCATCTGTGCAGTGGAGCAGTTGATACCAGATCAGAAGGGTAGACCACTACAGCAGTAGAATAGAGAACAGCTAGTATCCAAGAGTTCCAGCGTAAGGCAACAGTGAGGTTGCCAGTCATCCAAAAGATCATACTGACTGGGTAACTGGGAACTTAAGCACTAACATTTATTAGGAGTTTGACAATATAATAATTACTAGACTATATGCTCTTATTAACCTTAAAAATGCTACTAAATCAGTGGTTTCTTTAGCATTCCCATCCTACCAATGGAGAAAGTGAATCTCAAGTACTATAATTAACTTGCCCAAAATGACAGGGTTTCTAAATGGTGTGGCTGGAGTCTGAGCCAACGTCTGGCTGGCCTGTCAGCTCCACTTGACCACTTTATAGTATCTTTTAGGCATGGTGAGATCTAGAGGGGGAAAAGGCATCAGGAAAGCAGGCAAGAATATCATAGTCATGATTCAGGGGCTAAACTACAGCCTTGTGGAGAAAGCTAACAACAACAACAACTTATACCCACACGTAACAAAAATGGCCTCTGCAGGTTGCATTCAAATGTTCATACATATGAATGTGCAACAGTAATAATCAGAGAAAAGGAAGCTATCAGTCCTAGAGTGGAGGAACACAGGAAAGGTGGGGGGAGGGGACATAGGAGGGACTGAATAAAGAGGAGAGAAGTGATATAATTATATTTTAATTTAAATTTTATTTTTAAAGTAAATATGAGGAATGCCACTGTTATACATATGAAGAACTCTAAGAGCTCAACAGGAGAGGAGTGTGAGCATTATTGTCAGGGCTGCCTCACAAGATGTGAGGCAGAGCCTCCCTCCCAGGAGTAAACTGGACTTGTCTTTACATGACACTAGGTGGGAACCAGTTGTAAGTTGAGGAACTGCTGAGGATGAAGGAAAAGGAGGAGCTTCTCACCCTAGAGGGCACAGCTATCCGATTCCACATCAAAAGCAAGGTTTTAAAAAACAAGGAAGTGGGAGACTGTTCTCCCAGCAGTGTTGAACATACATGTGCAGCTCGCTTGTTCTCCCAGCAGTGTTGAACATACATGTGCAGCTCGCTCATCTGCTTGCTGAACCAGCACCTTGCCCTGCTCCAAACCTAAAGAAAATATGAATGTAGTGCAAACTTCCCACTCTCTGGAACAACCAAAGAACTTATAACTCAATAATAAATGACAAATAACCCATCCTATTTGTTTGTTTGTTTATTTATTTATTTAATGTATGAGTGGTCTTCTGCATACCAGAAAAAGACATCAGGTCTCTTTATAGATGGCTGTGAGACCCCATGTGACTTCTAGACATTTAACTCAGGACCTCTGGAAGAGCACCCAGAGCTTTTAACCACTGGGCCATCTCTCCAGCCCTAAATAACTGATTTTTTAAAAATTGGGCAAAGACTTTGAATATGTTTATTTGTAAAGAAGGCATGCAAGTGACCAATAGGGACGGGAAAGGGGTTCTGCATCACAAATCACTTGACAAACACAAGACCAAGGCATACTAAGACACCACTCCATATTTACCCAGATGACTCGAATAAAAACAATAGGCAATACCAGGTTTAGGTAGTTCTATCTATAGGTAAAGAATAGGATGAATACATTGTGGGTAGAATGCAAACTCAGTATCCACAGAAGAATTTTTAGCAGAAATTCCCCCAAAAAGCTAAACATAGAGTTACCATATGAGCTAACGATTAGTGAATAAGGGTTTCATCACCGAGAGACTTGAACATCTACTGAAAACTCAGATGGATGCTCAATAGTAGCCTCCCTGCTCATCAAAGCCAGAAGATAGAATGGCTGGTGACTGCAAGATGCAGAATGGGGCTTCATCTTAAGAAGGAATGGCATTCTAGTATGGGTGAACCTTGAAGTAATCTGAGGGGTGATGCCAGCCATGTGTGTACTGAGTGACTTTACTTGCAGCTATTCTGAGAACAGGCCCTTAGACTGTGGTCTCCAGAGGCTGATTGGAGGAGAGTGAAGAATGACTGGGAATGAGTTTAGAAATTTGGTTTGGGTGGCACAAATGTTTTAGAACCCAACAATAATGAGGTGGTTGTACAATTTTGTGACTGCACTGAAAACCACTGCATTGTATTCAAAGGGCAGTCTAACCAGTGTGGAAATAAATCATAAACATCGTTTCCCTCTATGGTCTGTTTCTCTTTAATAAAGTAAGTTCTACAGGAATTTTACTAGTTATGGCACAGAGAACTCACTTTATAGTCATCCCTTGCTCATTCTATATTCAATTTCACACATCTCCTCTAAATATATCATGTTCCTTCTAGTTTAATTTAGGTATAGCATGACCACAAAATAAAGTATTGCTTTGAAACCCCAAATAGCGGTTGCAACCAGCTTCAGTCCAAGGACCTCCTCAACCTAATTAGTAACATCTCCTTGAGGCTCTGTGTTTAGAAGATCCTGAGACTGAATCTAGGCTGGGTATGAAAAGTAGCCTCAGAGATTCAGAGCAGTGATCTTGGACTTGCAGTAGTAGATACAGTAGGAACAGTTGAGTTAGTCAATTAAGCTAAGAGGATGCATTGTTCTGCTGAGTAGATAAGCCTGAGAACACACAAGTATCCATACAGCGGGACCCAGAACTGAACTGGAGTTGTGGAATTTCAATAATTTGAAACCGTTAAACCCAATGTTTATGGATGACATGTCAAAAATCATTCAATAAATAGCACCAACTTTGATTATATAGTTTGATATCAAGGTGTTTTGAAAAATACCGTGTATGCTTCAAAGGCTCTTAACAAACGATCATTAGCATATGCTTACAAGGAAATAACAAGTGATCGATCGAGAGTATCTAGACAGATTTGGGGGCAAGTAGTCTTCCATGGGAGAATGATAGATATACCAAGGCCTATGCTTTTGGAGAGAACTGCTCCATCCTCTCCTAGCAGCTAATATAATTGCTGACCATTCAATGACTTGGAGTAGGATTGTGAACCCAACTCCTCGCTCTATACTGGAATTTGGTGTGGCTTAGGCTTAGGTCATAGGCATGCTCTTGCAACCACTAGGAATACATGTGTCCAGAAGACAATGCCCCCTTGTAGTCATTCACCTCCTCTGTCTGGCTCTTTTTTTTTTTTTTTTTAAATTGGTATTTTATTTATTTACTTTTCAAATGTTATTTTCTTTCCTGGTTTCCTGCTGCAAACCCCCAGCCCCTCCTCACTTACACTGCTTCCATGAGGGTGCCCCCAACTCCTGCCTAGCATTCCTCTATACTGGGGCATCAAGCCTTCACAGGACTGAGGGCCTACCATCCCATTGATGCCAGATAAGGCCCCTTCAGCTCCTTCAGACCTATCCCTAACTCCTCCATCGGTGTCCCTGTCATCAGTTCAATGGTTGGCTTCAAGCATGTGAATCTGTCTGACTCTTACACTCTTTCTACTCCTTCTTCTACAATGATCCCTGAGTCTTGGATGGGAGGAGAATTTGGTATATATGTTCCTTTTAGGGCTAAGCATTCTGAGATCTCTTATTCTCAGAATCTCAGCCAGTTGTGGACTACTATGCTAACTACCACCCACTACAACAGATTTTTTTTTTTTTTAGATGAAGTCATCCCCCTGCCCGATCCTTCATATTAAGAATTAGAGGTGTGCATTGCTGTGCCTAGTTAACACAGGCTTTATAACCACTCTCACCAAAAAGTAGAGATATCGCTGATTATTGGATGTTATGAACCTGCTATTGCACACATTCAGTAACATTTGAGTTCTACATAAAAACATTTCATCCCTCTCAAACATGCTAAAGGAACCCATGATGCACTTTCTGTGATAGGCAAAGAGAGCCAAGAGAACAAGCTCTATTTCTTTGGAGTAGAAGTGTTCCCTCCAGATGACTCCAGATGCAAACTAGAAAACCTCAGCTTCAAGTCTTGAGCTTTCTCAGCTGGAATATGGAAAGAAGGGAGGAAACCAGGGCAGGAGAAACTGGGAATCACCCAGGAGAGCTGGGCCTCCAGAGCACACAGCTTTGGGATTTGTTGTGAACGCTGGCAGCCACAGTGCGAACTTTCTTCTTTCCTCTCTCATGTCTCGCTTCCCACCTCTTTATTTCTGCAGGAACAGTAGCACTCTCCACGCCTCCCCATCTGTCTTAGTTAGGTTTTTTATTGGTATCAAAAAGACCTTGACTGAAAGCAACTTGAGCATGAAAGGGTTTCTTTCTGTATTCAAATTTCAGATGAGGACCGTCTCTGAGGGGAGTCAGAGCGGAAGCATAACTGGAATCAGGAGCTGGAGCAGAAATCAGGCTGATCACTGGCTTGCTCCTTCTGGCTTGCTCAGTTTGTTTTCTTATTCACCCCAAGACAACCTTCCTAGGGATAGTGCTGCCCAAAGTAGGCTGGGCTCACCCACATCAACCACCAATCAAGAAAATGTCCCATTGGCTTTTGTACAGGCCAGAAGATGGAGGCATTTTCTCAGCTGAGGTTCCCTCTCCTCAGATGACTCTAGTTTGACTCAAATTGACAAAAATCTAACCAGCACACCATCCCTTCTCCACTTCACTTCACTTCCTGCCTACTGTCCTGAACAAAGAGCCGTGAAAACAGGGTGGTGTGTACTCACCCCCTGAGATCACAGTGATCCAAGTCGTTACTAACAAACCCCTTGGTATCTAGAGCTCAGTTTCATGATTGAGAGTCAGTAGGCACTACAGCTTGTGAATGGAGGATGGGCACCATGCCTTTAGGGCAGTGCCTGGTACCTGGGGACTAACCTGGTGGTAGCAATAGCTATAAGGATCAGACTTACCTCATGGGTGGCCTGAGATGGCTCTCAAAACTACTGTCACTCACAAGCAGCTGCCATGTGGAGATTGCCTGCTGGAGTTGAGCTTGATCCTAGAATCTTCCAGCTTAGCAAGATGGCATTCTGTGTCCTATATGGAGGCTGACCGTTTGATGAGCTGCTGCTGGCCTGCCAGAATGGGCCACAGATGCAGGGATTCTACCTGTGATCACCATTTGGGGCAGTAATTGTGGGAAGGTGGACTGAAGAAAATCAAGCGAAGCACATGTATTTCAGAGCTTTTTGGTAAGGGATCCAGTCTACCAGGGGCAGGGACAGCCACATGATAGAAGGTAATGGGTTAATTCAAGCACAATGTGGAAGCTTCATATGTAGACATATGCAGTCTACAGCTTCCACTTTTAAAGAGCAATAAGCAGTTATATCACTTGACTGGCCAGAGTAGTGTAGAAGGTTTACATCAGTGTTCTTGGCTTCATCACACCATGCCCAGCCCATCCTCCATAAAAATATGATCCCATATGCTGGCCAGCTGGCAAACTGCCTCTCATCCATATTAGCAGGGAAGAGGCAGAGGTGGAAGATGATGGCATAGAAATAAAGAAAACAGAAGGATGGGGAATGAGGGTGGGGGGGTAACAGGAGAAAGAGGAGGAAAAACATGGAATCAGAGGGAAGACAGAATGGGGGGTGGTAATCCTGTGTCCACTGCTACCCAAGCCCTATGCAATGTATTCTACACACTTTCTATTTAGATATCAGAGCTGTGAGATTTATATTTGGTTAGGAAAGAGTCTGGGGAAAGGGAGTCTAATTCTTAAAAAAAAAAAAAAAAAAAAAAAAAAAAAAAAGCTTACACTTTGTCTGGCTAGGTCCCAAGAGCCAGGCTGAGTAACTAAATCAATTTAGTCTATTCTAATGATACATGCTAAATGCAAATTAAATCATTTGTTCAGGGGAGGAGGAGCTGTGGAAGGAAAGGACACTAAGTCATCCTATTTTGAAGCTTTTGTGTTCAGGCTGCTCATATTATTCCCTAGATTCGATGCCCTGAGCCTCACTCCACCTGTGTGGGGACCAGGGTACCTAGTTCAGTGTGCTAAGTGGATCTGGTGTGGGATGTAGAAAGGCACCAAGTACTGGCCTTTGTCAGAATTCAGAGGAGTTGAAGGGATGAAAAACTGGACAGGGCACTCCACTCTCTTGAGAGGCTCACTTCTCAGCTTCATCCTGTTGTCATATCAGGAAGTGGGTGCCCTATGGCTAAATGATATAGAAATATCTAGCCTTTGACGCTGTCATTGACATCCTTTACAAATGTGCTGGGATTCATTAATACACCATGAGATGCATGAAGTCCACAGGGTGCAGGTAGACGTGGCCATTTCACAAGAGACCAGAGACCCAGTGTTCAGAAAATACTTTGGGCTGAGACAATGCAAGTTCTGTCTTCCTACAGATTTAATGGGCTAAACAGTTGTCTTGTTTTTCCCCAAGTTGCATCAGAAGACTGATTCCTTGTCTTTGATCCTCTGCCTTTCAGGCCATTATGTTTACGTGGATGCCTCTTTTGCCAAGCAAGGGGAGAAAGCCGTGCTGTTGAGTTCTGATTTGCAGGCTGAGGAGTGGAGCTGTTTGCGCCTGGTCTACCAGATAACCACACCTCCAGGATCTGTGTCAGACCCCAGCCAGCTGAACCTCTATGTGAGATTTGAGGATGAAAGTTTTGATCGCTTGCTTTGGTCCACTAAGGAGCCTTCAGACAGCTGGCTCATAGCCAGTTTGGATCTTCAAAACAGCTCCAAGAAATTCAAGGTAAATGGGGTTTAAGAGGAAGATGTAAGGCATGTGGCATATCCTTTATGCTATGTGAGGTCTTAGAGCAATGGGTCCAACCTTCTGGATGCTCAGCTCTTTAATACAGTTCCTTATGGTGACTCCCCAACAATAAGACTATTATTATTGCTACTTTATAACTGTAATTTTGCTACTGTTATTAATTGCAAGAAATATCTGTGTAATAAATTTTCTGATGATCTTAGACAACCCCAGTGAAAGGGTCATTGTACCCCTAAACAAGTCACAACCCACAGATTGAAAACCAATGTTTTATAACAAGTAATTCACTACAGTTAGTTATGTCATGGAAAATTAATGTAAGTTAATATTTGCTCATTCCTTTAAAAAGTATCTTCACAGACTTTCTCCATCTATTAAAAAAGTAAGACTCTAAAGGGTGCCTAAGTTGACCTCTTCTGTGAGGATGGATCTTTAGGAGTGATTTTGGTGCCAACAATTTTGCTTCATCCTTCTGATATGTTTATGTTATCTTCCTAATGCATTAGTTGCTCGAAGATTTGAAAAAGGCATTATCATAAAAGGAAACACTAAAATACTTGGAAAGATGAAAGTTATCTACTAGCCGTGTTTTTTTTTTTTTTTTTTTTTTTTTTTTTTTTTTTTTTTTTTTTTTTTTTTCCTTTTCAAAGAGGCTAATTGTTCTGTCTGTGATGCTCTGAGATGAAGACAGAGGATATAAGAGGTGGGGTGTGGAGTTGGGACAGAACTACAGTGTGGCACACACCAGAATGTCACTGGGGATACCACAGAGCCACCAGGAGAACTCTGTTCCTAGTGCATTCCATTCTTAGGCTCAACTCTTTTCTTCGAAAGGCTTTAAACAGGGCATTTCTTTCTGCCCCAGTCTGTTGGGAGTCTGCCCAATAGGTGACTTAACTGAGACAGGAACATTGGGAGTCTGAGTTCTTACTTCACAGCATCCTCCCATGGTTATCAGACCCCAAATCTACCTGAATAGTTGCAAAATATCCTGCTAAATCCACAGAAGTAAAAGCTTTTTCAGAACCATGACCCGATGTGAACCCTATCCTCCTGCATGAACACAGGAGGATGTGGAGGTTGGGATGGCATTGAAAGGCATATGACTCCAGGCTTCTGATGGAGACTTCACTCATGTCAGAATCCTTAGGGCATATGTACGTGTTCATACTTACACAGGTATGCATGCACACATACACAGACCATGGTAAAAGTCATTCAGCAGCTATGAACTGCACTGGATAACAGCTCCTGACTAAGAACTAAAATATTGGATAAGAAATGCAGTGTTTTGATGCCCAATTCTCTTTCCCCCGTATGCTGTACAGATTTTGATAGAAGGTATCCTGGGACAAGGAACCACGGCTAGCATTGCCCTCTTTGAAATCAAGATGACAACCGGCTACTGTCTTGGTGAGTTTTGTGATCTCAGCAGTGGAATGCAAATCTCTTCCTGCAGTCCACAGCCAGAGAGCAGCAAATCAATCCTAAAAGCCAAACGACCCATGGAGCATGCTGCAAAGTGCTAGCATTTGTTCTTGGCTAGGGTCACCGGAAGATGGGCCATTATTGATCCTCTGTCTTGAGTGTAGAAAAGCTCATTAGCATTTGCTCTAACTGGCTGGGTTAACAAGTAGAAGCAGCAACTTCTCCCTCAGCGATGCTCTCTAACCTTGCCCAGTTCTAATAAAAATAATTGCTGGTTTGCTGTGAACTCTGTGTGTGTGTGTGTGTGTATGTGTGTGTGTGTGTGTGTGTGTGTGTCCTTTCCCAGAAGAGCAGACGATCCATCCTGTCACCGACTTTCCTGATGCACTGCTGCTGCTATCTTAATGATCTCCCTTGTCACTTGGATCCCAGCTGGTATGGGCAGGATCAGTGGTCTGCATGACAGTTTTGAGAAGGTAGGAAGAGAGGCGCACCCCTGTTCCGTGGGTGCCTGACTATTCTTCATCATCCACCGGCCATAACACTTTACATAATGAGGGGCTGGTGTCTGCGAAGGTGCATATGGTAGGAATGGGTTTGGGGGGCAGAGGCTATGGGATCTGAATATATCGGTGCAAACCCCGGAGCTAAGCAGTAAGTAACCCTCAGGGAGCTTCTTACAGAGACAGGACTCAGGGCAGGGAGCCCAGGTTTCTGGAATTATGAGGTAGGTAGGGAGGTGCTAGAGTTAGCCTGCACCTCCCTACCTACCTCATGCAGCTGTGACTTTCAGATAGGCATGCAGCTGTGACTTTCAGATGATGACCTTGGTGTCCATGAACTGGAAGAAAATACAGATACATAGGACCTAGGGAAAATTCTAGAAGAAACCAGCTTTGCAGGGATTACAGAATGAGGAGCTTAAACAGGGAGTGGGGGTCAGAGAATAGAAAAGAAAAACGTCAGTAGATCTGAGATATGTCTCAGCATTGACAGTATTAAGACTGAGGACTGGGAACTGAGGGGCAAAGGGTTGAAGATGGCCCTGAACAAGAAGCCTATGCGAATGCCCCATGCTCTGGCTTCTGTGTTTAGCCTATCACTGATACCTCTAATGCAAAGAAGAAAACAAGACAAAAAATGTACTTTCTGTAGATGCAGAGAACTTCCATCCAGGCTCTATGTGTTGCCCCTCCACACACAGATGCAGTCAGACGCATTTGGGGAGCTCCACCTGCTGGGTTAGTCCCTCACTGTCACACGAGCATAAACACACACACATGCACACGCACACACTCATGCACACACACACTCACACACACTAACACACACACACACATGAACACACACACATGAACACACATGAACACACTCACACACACACTCACACACTAACACACACACTCATACACACACAGACACATATACACAAACACACACACACACACACACTTGTCTCCTCATCACCTGCAAAAAGAAGTTCCTGTGATGACTGAAGAGAAGTAGGGTTAAGGGTGGTTGATAAAGGCTGGCCACTTGAGAAATGTCAGTTACCCCCAGATGATATGGTGGCTTCTGGTTTGTCTAGAACAAAAAAAGAATGCCATGTTGTCAACCTTCCTTGCTCTGTGTTCACCTCTTCTCACGGTTCCCTACTGGTGCAATTGGATTAATAATAGTATCTATCTCAAGGAGCTATGTTGAGGATAAAGTAAATTCATAGAAGAAGCTTAGACTAGTGCCTGCTACACTGAGAAGAACTTTGCTTTTTATTCCACTCCGTGGCAGCCTTTGGCACTAGACGTTGAGCATCAGTTGGCAGATACTGTGGTGGAAATTTGAAAAGAAATCATAAAATGTGTCAGTGCTCACTGACAACTGTAGCAGTGGGAACAGGGTGGCTGTGTAAGGCATGGGGTGGAGGTGGGGACCAGCCTCTGTAATTTGAAGAAAACCCATTGACATCAAGGAAACCACAAAGCTTTGCAGAGATGCCAGCAGGTGCTGGCACGGTGACTGGAATTAGTGCCAGCCATGAGTCATAACCTGTCATCTGGCTAGCCAAAGATGACCAAGACGGTCTTTGACCCTTCTCTTCCTACCCAGGATAGGAGGAGGAATTACTAGCAACTGAAATGGCAGCTGTGTTCTGTAAAGGGACATAGCTCACCATGGTGACCTGGCAGTGATGGAGCTGGGCACTAACCCTGTTGTCACCCTCCTTCGCCTCTCCTCCCTGCTTCCCCTAAAAACAATTTGTTGATGAGAAACGATGTACAGGAAACATGACAACGTCCCCAAGCACAGGATTTTACTTCAGTCTTTCTCATCTCTAGGCAGGAGTTTCAGAAAGGCCTTGGGCCGGATGTGTGATTCTCCCTCACACTCTGAGGAGACTCTCCTTCATCAGACAAGTGTGGGATTTTCAGTATCTTGGAAACATGCCTCTGAGTTTCACCATAAAGAGATGGAGGGCTGGGCCATCAGGGAGCAGTAAGGGTGGTGGAGAAAGTGTCTAGAACTGAGGAATAACCCTAAAATAGTACATTGAAATAGATGTATTGGAGCTGGGAACACAGGTCCGTGGTAAGGTTTGTGATGAACACATGTAAGACCTTCGATGTGGCCCCAGCACCAAAACATCGACCAATTAATTAATTTAGTAGACGGACAAAAATCATCAGCTTATCTCAAGCATGGGCCGTGTGCTCTGGCTCTGTACTGAGTGTCCGTGCTTGCAGTTCAATGATGTGGGAATGTCGTCTCCAAGTCACACATCAATAAGCAGATTCAGAGAGATGGTAAGTCCCACATCAAGCCACGTGACTAATAGGAGAAAGGGCTGTGGTCTAGAGGAGCAACAGTGAAGCAGAGATTTATTACTTCCTGACCAGTATTGTTCTGAATTTCTGGTCCATGGTTGAGAAAAAGAGCTTCTAGAAAGACCAAGGCCGGTCTCTGCAGTCAGTACGGGTGTCCCCGGTGTAACTGCAGGTCCATGAAATAGCTCTCTCGGTCTCTTTCTCCAGACTGTGACTTTGAAGAGAACCATCTCTGTGGCTTTGTGAACCGCTGGAATCCCAATGTGAACTGGTTCGTTGGAGGAGGAACTGCGAAGAACACCCACTCCATCCTCCCTCAGGATCACACCGTCAGGAGTGAGCAGGGTGAGCCGGCCAAGAGTGCAGTCTTCTTTCCAGGGCGAACGTTACCTTCAACTCCCACCTCTTGGCTCTTGTCGACAGAAGAGGCGTTGGGGGACACACTGGAAGACCAGGTGGGAGAGGAAAGAGAGGGGCACAATCCACAAGACAGAAGCAACAGCAGACATAAGCTTGTAGCTAAGGAAAGACTAGCTCATCTATAACCTTGGCTATTTTACATTTCCATGAGATGTTTTACTTTTTATCTATTGGCTGTTCTAATTTCTAAAGACAAAGCTGGAATAATCCCAATCTTCATTAAAAATAGATCACAGGGTGACCAGCCCTTAAGAATCTCCCATGAGACCACCAACGCTAATGATTATTCCTTGTGAAGGGTACAATAGCGCCCCCTGATGGCGAAGCACACAGGCGTTCTGCAAGGAAAATGCCGAGGCTAGGCTCACAGTGTGGGCAGGAGAAAGCCTCAGAAGGTAAACCAAGGCAAGGGTGTCATTCCTCCTGTGTCTCACTGGTAACATCTGGTCCTGGTAGGTTTGTAAATCACTGTGTCTCCTCATCTGCAAGGCAGGGAGTACAGTTCTCTACTCTGTGGTCTTTTCTAAGTATTGAAAAGATTCTGGCTTTCCTCGAAAGCGACGTTAAGGACATTTCACTCTTGACACATCCTTGTAGATTGTGAAGGGTTTGTTCAGTCTCCGTTAGTTACTCGGGACAGCATGGACCTTTGGCTGGACACAAGGCAAGGGTTTGTGCTTCGTTACTGTCTGTCCTTCATTAACAGCAGTTTCTCATCATCTAAATGTTTAGAAGCGTGTCTCCAACTTTGCATCCAGCGAATCCATTGTGCAGGTCACCTGGGCTCTGGAGGCTACATCTTGACATCACTGCCCTCTTTGTTCATACTCCCCTCCTTCTCCTTGTACCCAGAGTCTCAGTCAATTTCCCACAGGGCCAAGGAGAGAAATTAAGCAGGTGGCATGCGGGCTGAGTGAGGAATGGGGCAAAATAGACAGCTGACACCTGTGCGGAGTAGCCCTCTTAGACTGTCTTGTGTGAGAATGTGAGCCCACTTCACAAGATATTTGTATTTTTTTCCCTTAAATATTCAGAAAAAGAGAATATATTTTTAAGTATTTCAAATATGCAAAAAATAGCAAATATGTTTTAAAACAATATAAAGTAAAATACTCTGTGGGGTGACAAAAAGTTAAATAGCTCCTACTTTTCAGTTTCCATTTTACAGGTTTCTTTTCCTTTTGAACATGTCCTGGCTACTTAGGGAAAAAAAGACTTCTAAGTGTCGAGCTATGTGTGTGGGGGGCTTGCTTGAGACAGACCCAACTTTGTATCTAGCCTTTTTGTTCATCTGATCCTGGCTTGGGTTTAATGAAGACAGTTACAACTAAAGTAACAAGCCACCAGGCTTCTTCCAAAGGTCAAGGTACATGCCCCAAGAAAGGGAATTTCTCTCTCCCGTGAATGGGCATCAGACAGGATTATTGAATGTGTCTGATGTTGTCAGAATTGTCCTTCTTCCCGACAAAAAGAAAGCTGACAGACACAGATAAGCATTCAGAATTAAAAGTAAAGAGATAAATAGTCAGATAAAGAAACCGTTGTAAGTCATAATAAATGAAGCGACCTTACTAGGAGGGAAGGCGTGGTTTCGCAGGCAGAGAGAGAAGAATACAGAAGCAGTGACACTGGATACCTGCACCAACTATGAGAAGTGGGTAGAGGGTGAGAAGAGATACATGGACAAATTCTAAACCGCCTGAAGGCAGGAGCAGATTTCAACCTCGCTGACAACGGGAGACAAGCATCACACGGCGCATCTGCTACCTCCTACGGTATAAACGGTACTACAGTCACAGGGGAAGAGTATGAGCTAATTCCCCCCGTAGCTCTTAAGATAGAAGAAGGGTTAGTTGTGTAAAGAACTATGACAAGAATAAACATTCCTACATTCGAATTTTCAAAGGAAGGTCTAGCACTTTTAGAAATATTGAGCGTTTGGAATTCTTATATTTCAACTCCCAAAATTTACATCCCACTGTGGCCACAGAATCCACACTAAAAATGAGGGTTCTATGCAGAGTGAATGGTACCCATCAGTGAAAAAGCCACCCATGAATCTGCATGGGGATTGTAAAGGGACATCTTAACTCAAAATCTTAAAATGTCAGCAGCACCTCTCCAGACCTTTGTTTAAATGAACAATGCTCCCAACAATCTCTCGGGGTTTCATAAAAGACAAGCCAGGTGATTTTTTTTCCTTCAGCTGTGGTTCTTTCGTTATATCATAGAAATTAATCGGGGAGAGTGATATAAAATCGAAACTGTAATAATCCTGATTCTCTGTATCACAGCTACACAGAAGTGAAGGTTGATCTGTAGGTGAGTGTTAGAGAGCTGTCCTGAGCCACTCAAAACTTAGCTCCAAGGTGGTGACCATGACATCACAATCTCATGACAATTCACAATGCCACCATGAGATTCAGCTGACTGGAGAGAACGGAGATTTGTTAGGAGAAGCAAGATCACTCTGTACTGGTGTCAAACTGTTCATTTGTCAGTGTTTCCTAGGTGCAGTGTCTCTTTAAAAGCACGTGATGCTTATAGTGCTTCCTCCGTGGCCAGACCGTTCTGGACCTATTGGGTCAGTAAGGGATAAAGAATGTGTCAGACCAGGAGTCCCACTGCCCCAGTCAGCAGAGGACTGGGTTTCCAGGACTAAGCCCTCGGGTTCTCAGAGCCACCATTACCCTATTTGCAGGTGAGGAATTTGCATTCCATGGTCCTCAAGATGCTTTTGCATTCTAGTGTTCTACTTCTCCCTCTGCCTGGTTCTACACATTGAAATCCCTGGTTTTGGCACCCATTGAGGTCTATTTCGGAACTGTGTGGGAGCCTCCTGAATACTTATCTGCACGTTATATTTGGCACCAGGAAAAAAGGAAATGGGGATGAAAGGCACCAAGGGCCTGGGTTTTCCGGTGTCTCGGCTGGAAGGTAAAGTGAACGAGATTGCACTGTGTTCATCCTTCAAGGCCACTATGCTCTGACAGGAGGCCACCCCTGCTGTGGACTGGCCTCTGGCCTCTGCTCTTCTCCAGTCTCTCCATTCTATTACCTCCTCTGCATTTTCCCACTTTTCACTTTCCTTCGGCCATTTCTAAACCATCTCCCAAAGGCAAGCAGCTTTGCCTCAGCTAAGAGCACTAGCACTGCTCAGTACCACCACCCCCACTCCATATCAATACAGAAAGCACAACATCGTCAGACTCTAGGGCTGAAGGGGAGAAGTCTAAAGTAAACTCATATCTCCCACCAATCCACCAGCTGACCTCCAGAAGGAAGCTTCTTCATTGATCTCTCACATATATAGTCACCCAACTGCTCAACATATACACATGGTAAACAACACACATGTACCCCCCCCCACACACACACACACTTTAAAGAAATCAGGAAATCATCTTGTCTAAAACTGTTCTTCCCCAGAACAGCAGTTTGGGGCCATGTTTCCTTACTTTCTTCCCTGCTATTGTGTTAAAAAATACTCTGACAAAGAGAAACCGAAGTGAAAAAGGATTCATTTTTAGTTCATCTCAATGGCAGGACCTGAGACACTCGTGCTGTGTCCACAGTAAACAGCAGGAATTATGAACAAGCACAAGCGCTGATGAGAGTCTCCCTACCTCAGTGAATGTCCTCATGATGACTCTGCCCAATGACTAAGATCTGTCAGGTTAACAATTGACACTAACGGCTGTGATTGTATTCCTTGTCAACCTGACACCCAAACATCATTTTAAAGCCATAATCTTTCATCCCTGTCCCCATAGGCTCAAGAATATATTATACTATGAAATGCATTCAGTCCAACCTTAAATGACCCTATACTTCTTAACAGTTCCAACACTGTCAAAATTCAAAGTCTCTTAACTAGGAAGACCTATTAAAAAAAAGAACTTATATACTTCTAACATATAGTGGCACAGAGGAAGCATTCTCATTCCAAAAGGGACAATCAGGCACAACAAGAAATGATCTGATTAATACAAAACCAAAATCCATTAGGCCAAACACTACAGTGTGGGCTTCAAGTACAGCAGCTCAGTCTCGTGAAGAGATTAGTGAGGGTCCAAAGGGTTTTAGTATCCCCACCCCTCCAACTTGGCCACTGTACCACATGTAAATTCTTGCTTTGGTGTGTTTTGGTAAATATTTAAAAAGTGATTCTGTTGCTATCAGCCCCTTCGGTCTCACTCCGAGAGAGCTGCTCCAGTGTGGAGCTGAGCGAACAGACTCTGTCACAGACTCTGTAACCTGCCCTCTCTACGAGGTTCCCTTCCCAGGCGATTCACTCCACCTGCCCTGTTGCTTCTGTCCCGGGTGGATATGACTACCCAGGTATGTTCCTTTCCTCCACCACCAGGCACATACTTGACTCCGAAGCCCGGTAGCTTATCAAGCAGGTTGATATACTAAATTCTCAATTCACAAACCTTCTACACAATAAGCTTTCATCCAATGGACAAAGATACAAACTGCCCTTCCATATTTGATAAAAAAGACCTACAGAAACCATTAGAAATAATAATAACAACCTCATCAAGCTAGAGAGACACCGAGAGAAACATAAACATCTGAGTCTACCTTCATTCTTCCTGGAATCTCCCTTCTCTGCCTCCTGTCTCCACTTCTGCTCCTAGACCTTTTCCTGCCTATCTCTCTTATGTCTAATCATGTATCACCTTAACATACATAAATCTATGTTGGTGGACTCCACTTCATGCATGAAACTCTCTTCAGTGAATGTCCCAGGGTATTGGTATTACCAATGCCTTGGGCTGTCTACTGAAGCTTCAGATTTAGCCTTCAGGGACTCTGCCCCTACCAAACCCTTCCCGTGACCCCTCATCTGCTATGCCTTCACATCTAGTACTACATGAAAGAAACTGCCCAACTCTGATGCCAGCTCAGAGTGGAACCCAACCCACTTGGACCATGGCTGTGGTCTATGGAGAAACAGAGGCAATTGCTGTTGAAAGTCAGGTAGCCACTTCAGCTTGGACCTTCTTCCTATAATGAATTTGGATAGAGCCTTTAAGGGGTGGTGTTTTTGTCCTCTGGGCACCTTTTCTATGTTCCTAATGCAGAGACCCAAGTTTCCCTTTAAAGATGAGTATAGTTTCCTTAACAATTAAATAGCTTTCTTGGCACCAACCTGAAGGATCTTCTGTCTGACAGAAAGAATGCTCACAAACCATTCTGCTCAACACACAATGGAACAGCTGCATTTCCTTTGTCAAACAAACTAGTCCCTTGTCTTTAAATTCAACCTCAATGGGGTCCTCAGGGCACAGGCAGAATAAAGCTATACTTTGGCCCAAAATACCACACTAGTGACCCTAGCCCAATTCTCCATAGAGTCCTTGTTTTCCTCTGAAACCTTGTAACCCAGGCCTCCGCTGTCTGTTTCTTAGCATTCCTGCTTTCCAAAGTTACATCAGCAATTAAGCTCTGCCTCTAGCATTTAAAGACTTCTCTATGAAGAAACACCGGACTGGGGAAACTTACAAAGGAAAGCATTTAATTGGAGGCTTTCTTACAGTTTCAGAGGGTGAGTTCATAACCATTGTGGCAAATAGCATGGCAGCAGGCAGGCAGACAGGATGCTAGAGTATAGTGAAGAGCTTGCATTTGATGCTTAATCCAGAGGGAGGGACTGATCCTAGCATGGAAAGCCCCGCCCCCACCGCCAGTGACCCACCTCCCCTAACAAGGTCATACTTCTTAATCCCTACTTCCAATCTCTACCAAATAGTTCTACCAACTGAAACCAAGCTTTCAAATATATGAGCCTATGGGAGTCATTCTCATCCAAACAACCACTCAACACACATATGCTCAACACACACACACACACACACACACACACACACACACACACACACACACATTCCATCCATAAACTCCCATAAAGTCATTCTATTACTTAAGCCAAGGCATAAAAAGATGCATTCTGAAGATTCTAAAATATTTAACTAAGGAGTTCTGCCCATATGATACCAAAGGTTTGCCCAGTGTGACTCTTGGCAGAAAAAAAAAAAACTACCAACATTCTAAAGAAGATAGAAATTGCTTCTCTTATTTCATTTGCCTTCTATTGGATATATTGATTTTTCTCTGCACTCTATCAATTTGGGTGGCAAAGGAAAGATTAAATGATCCAGATGTCTGCCTGCAGCAGCAGACTTTGCTCTCTGTGGACTCATCTCATGTTCATTCATAGACTGGAAGCAGCTTAGGCCTTTGCTTTTGGTAAGACATAAGAGAATCGCACAGCAGAGATCAAAGGTGCAAAAGAACACATTCACGGGTGTTTGTGTTATAGAAAAGGGAACAGTGAATACAGCATCTTCAAAATCCAGTGTAGTTATCAGTTTCCTTTCATTAGGCTGTATGTTTTTGACAGTTTTCCCTAGACACTGAACTCTGATTTTTCAGATGATGCTGTCCCCAACTTCTTATTAAGTGATAGAACAGATACCGCACTATGAATTATGGGAATTCCTTGAGATATAGAAGGGGACATGAGTTTTAACTTGTTTTCCTACCCAATTCTGATTCAACACATAAGGTTTCCTTCTTTGTTAATATTTTATGAAGCGAAGCAGAATCATTTCAGGAGGTAAGCTGCTGACAGCTCAGATCAGTACCATTTTCTATGCACCTTGGCAGACACGGAGATAATTGATGGAAAAATAATGAGGAGAATTCATTATTTTCCCGAGGCTTAAGGTTTTTTAAAACCAAGCTGCTCAGGATCCCTCTCTGCAGAGAGCTGGACAAAGATTCAAGACCCAAAATCAGATGAGAATGGTTTTATTCTCCCAAAGCCCATGAGATGGATGAATGAGCTACCCGTGGTCATGCCATTTCTCTCACTTCAGTTTGGATGGAGCTTGAGTGTTGGTACCTTATCTCTCTCTGCATCAATCTGCTCAAGTCCTGACTCAGCACCCGGTGGGGGTGTGGCCTTGTTAATTTCCTCAGCATTGTTTGCACACACAGTCTGCTGGATCCCCTCACCAAACACACACACACACACACACACACACACACACACACACACCTGTGTATTCCTAGTTATCTTCACAGATCAACAGCCTCATTTTCAAGGATTAAGTGCAGCCAGGGCAGGACTCCCACATGTTTCAAGGGATGCAGATCTTCTCTCAAGCTCTTCCACAGAGCAGCGGCAGCAGGGAGATGTGCTTCGTCTTCCAGTGTCTTCGCTTTTCTTTGACTTTCCTCAGCTCCTTATACCACTGTGGCTTCTTTGAGGTTCTGGAAGCATAGTGCGGTTCAGAGCATAAAAAAGGGCAATGGACAAGAATCTGTATCTGCCTCATGCTGTTTAATCTTAGGTTGATGTCCTTAAACCAGAAGTGGCAAAGGCCACTTCTCCCATGGCTAATGAGATTTGCACTCTATAGTTAAGAAATGATGCTCTTTTTGGTTGGCCATTCGTAAACCTCTTACAGCTTTTAGAGGGAATCAGCCAGAACGTCTCTGCTACTGTTACCATGCAAATAGTCTCAAGAGTATTTTTCTGAAGTACAGAAGTCCACTTAGGCCAAGGGAAAAGTCAGTGTCTTTACTCCATCAAACTCAAGAAAGTCATTGACAACAAGCTTTGTCCTCTCAGCTCTGTCCCAACAGCTCTACTGTCAGATTCTTGCCTCTTCCTACGTTGTCTCTACTCTACACACTTGCTTTTCACTGATTACATTCTCTCTAGATCTGATCTGGGCTGACAAGATGGCTCATTGGGTAAAGTGCTTGTCATGCAAACATGAGGACCACAGTTCAGATCCCTAAAACCCACATAAGTGGGGTGGCCCATTTCCAGCTCTGGGGTTAGATTCAAGAGATTAGCCAGAGCAAGGTGGCTAGCCAGGCCACCTAAGTCAGCAAGCTCTGGGTTCAGCTGAGATACCCTGCTGTAATGAATAAAGGAGAAGAATATTGAGGAAGAGTCTGTGAAAAAAGAAGAGGAAGAAGAAGAAGAACAACAATAATCCTTGATTGAAATCTTTCTTTTTCTTCAAACAAGGTCTTGCTATGTAGCTCAGGAAAGGAAGGAAGGAAGAAAGGAAGGAAGGAAAGAGGGAAGGAAGGAAGGAAGGAAGGAAGGAAGGAAGGAAGGAAGGAAGGAAGGAAGGAAGGAAGGAAAATGAAATACAGATTCTTCTTACCCATGTTCTTGGTCTTGAGATATTATCTAAGAGTAGAAGTCTGTCTGAGAGACAGAGTAAAAGTTTGTTAGTGTGAAAAAAGACCTGAGGGGAAATAGCCTAAAAGTAAGAAACATTTATTTTAGCTCACAATTTCAGAACTTTTAAGTCTTCTTCTTACCTGCAGAAACATTGGATTTTTGAGTGTATAATTAAGCATTAAGTACAAGTAGATTCATTCCCTATCTAAGTGTCGCAAAGCAGCTGATCCTTAATTTTATCGGGAACCCATTTTCTCTATTTATACTCCTATTTTTATTTAAATTAGTTTTCTGGTTGGTTGTTTCATTTTTGAGAAAGATTCTCTCATTTTATGCAATATAGCCTAGGCTGGCCTCAAATTTATGATCTTCCTGCTTAGGCCTCCACGGTGTTGAGATGTACTACTGTGCCTGGCCTAAAGTTTTAATTCTGGCCATGATTTGGTTGATTACAAAATCCTGCTTACCTAGAATACACCTGTCTTAGTCAGGGTTTCTATTCCTGCACAAACATCATGACCAAGAAGCAAGTTGGGGAGGAAAGGGTTTATTCAGCTTACACTTCCATATCGCTGTACATCACCAAAGGAAGTGAGGACTGGAACTCAAGCAGGTCAGGAAGCAGGAGCTGATGCAGAGGCCATAAAGGGATGTTGCTAACTGGCTTGCTTCCCCTGGCTTGCTCAGCCTGCTTTCTTATAGAACCCAGGTCTACCAGCCCAAGGATGGCACCACCTACAATGGGCTGGGCCCTCCCCAACTAGATCACTAGTTGAAATGCCTTACAGCTGGATCTCATGGAGGCATTTCCTCAACTGAGGCTCCTTTCTCTATGATAACTCCAGTTTGTGTCAAGTTGACACAAAACCAGCCAGTACAACACCCGTAGCTAGGTAGGTTCTTATCTGTGTGTCTTTGGACCCAAATCCTAATAATCTAAACTCATTAAAATTATGTTTCCCTAAATTAGTAGAAACTCAGCAACCCTGAGCCACATAGGAAGGTTGGCCTGAGCTGGGTAAGAAAACTTCCACGATGCCAGATGATAAACATGGTTTCCTAAGAACGCCAAGCTACCTTTTTTCTTCCTGTGGTCAGAGGCACAATGACTACCAACTTCAACCCAAGCTGCTCTTCCTCAGAGTAGATTTCATCTGAGATGCACTCAGCCAAGGCGTTGCCCCTTCCCAGTCTGGTCTCCTGTAGCAGACACCTGAATGGTGGTTTCTGAGTCATTCTCGCCCTGTTAAATCAGATGATGAACTTGTGATGAGCCATCCTGGTAAGAAACCTCATGTTACTCACGTTGTCTGTAAATAGTACCCAACTGTGCCAACAAAGGAATACTAGAGAGGAAAAGAAGGGTAAGTGCTTGTGGTCTAGACTGTTGATTCCATGGGAGACTCGGTGTCAGCAATCTTGGTAGCATTCACAGCCACCTCCCTGACTTGCTTTGGATGGTCACATTTTGTTTTCAGAATGCTCCTTGGACCAGAAATGTGACTGTGGTTTTCTGGGCTCATCAATGTGAGCATGAGTTGCTAAGGAGGCACTTCAAGTACCAGTGCAGGGATAAAAACAGTATCCAGACAGCAGATGAGTAGCTGTCCTTGACCATCTGATGTCTGTCATCTGAAAAGATGTGTTTGTCATGAGGCTGTGGGTTAGAGGTTTCTCTAGCTCTGCACAGTAATAACATACACCGGGAGTAGAACAGGTTATTTCAAATGGATCTGTCAAGAGCTTTCTAGACTCCTTGGAGAGAGATCGTCTCGTTATGGGCAGAATGATTTCCCTTCTCAAGGCTCTATTGGTTTGAGTTCCACCAAAAACAGACACTAAGCTGGAACTGGGGGTGGGGTGGGAGGATGCTTGTGAAGAAGTAAGACAGAAACTGTCAGAGGAGCTCATTAGTAGAGCGGGTGCACGGATGTAGCAGCCATGGTATTTTTAAGGTACCATTTCACTGCTTTAACTTTAGTTATTGTCAAAGCAAAGTGAATAAAAAAAAATAAAAATAAAAAGTCCATCCCAGATGACATCATCTTTATCTCAATACTGTCATATACTAGAAATCTGCATACAGTACAGAAAAGTGAGAATGCCTAATGCCACATAATGTATCAAAAGCACATTCAGTATAAGATGCAGATCCTGAGAAAGGGGAGAGGCCAGGCCTCCAGCAGAAGAGCCCAGCTGCAGTGTCCCCAGTTGCTGATTTACTGGCTAGGGGCGGTGTGGAGTAGTGTGTTCTTGGTAGGAACACTGTCAGGAATCTACAGGTTGCTCAGCTGAGACTTACAAGACATTTTCAGTTCCTGTAGCAAGTTCTCTTGCAAAACTCTGACCCACCTCTGTGTCTGCAAAGTGAGGTCTAAGGAAACAAAGTCTTACAGATCTCAATTCCTGGCAGTACCACCTTGTAAAAGAGTGCTGTTTTGCTCTTATGATGTATAACAAAAGGCAACCAGAACTTTTGCTTTGTTTTTGTTTTTGTTTTGTTTTTGGGGGGGGAGGGTTTATTCATTTTCATTTCCACATTCATTCCACCAAAGGAAGTCAGGGCCGGAACTCAAGCAGGTCAGGAAGCAGGAGCTGATGCAGAGGCCATGGAGGGATGTCACTCACTGGCTTGCTTCTCCTGGCTTGCTCAGCTTGCTTTCTTATAGAACCCAGGTCTACCAGCCCAGGGATGGCACCACCCACAATGGGCTGGGCCCTCCCCCTTGATCACTAGTTGTGAAAATGCTTTGTTTTTTTATGCTCCTGTGAATTCTTAGTAAATGGACTTGCATTAGAATTCAGTCATTTAAAGTCACAGGCATTTTTTATTATTAGGATAATGATGTAGGCTGGCTAGACCCTAGGACTGTATTAGAGGGAGGGGCCCTGGGGTGGCCACTTTTCTAGGATTGCTGTCTTGTTTTGGATAACCTCCACACAGGAGGCAGAAACAACGCAAAAGCCCTGTATGTGGGTCACATATGTTGTACTGTTCCTGCTGTTCTTACTGCTTTCTCAGAAAAATAAGGGAAAATCTTAGGAAGCAGGCACTAGGTCCTGAAAACAAAAATAAAAATTAAGGTATATCTGTTCTGAACTTATAAATAGAAAAAAAATTCTGTCAAAACCACACAGAATAGCTCTTCTCAATCAAAACCTCAATAAATGTATACAAAGTTGCTGTGATAATAGCTACCCCTTAGAAACCACAGACTACGGGACCATTATAGTTCTGGATTCATAAATGGTATTGGTGTTTCTTTCTAATCATGCTGCGCAATTATAAAATGTCAGGCATGCAATAATCATTTTACATACACAATATAATATCATACTCATATCAACCCAGTGAGGAAAGCACAGTTGCCTGCATTTGTGGGTTCAACTACCAGTGGACCAAAAATACTGGAAAAGTGACTATGTGTGTGTGATATCCATTTGCTGGCTTCTTTCTTGCTATTATCCTCAAATAGTAAGAATAAGTAATTACATTGTATTAATATTTTAAGTTGTTTACAAGTGGTTTAAAGTATATAAGAAGGGCTGAGGAGGCAACTCAGTGACAGAATACCTGTTTAAGGGTCTGATCCATAACACTGCAAAAATAAACAAACAGCAAGCAAGGGAGCAAACCAAGTACAACAGTGACACACGCCTGTAACTGTAACCTTCGGAGTCAGAGGCAAGGGGGTTGGAGATTAGAACCTGTCTTGGGCTACATAGCAAGGACTTTCAATAAATAGATAATAAATAACTTTTAAGAGCATATAGGATGTGTATAAATTAAGTACAAACACTATTAAGCATTCACATAATATCCCCAGGGGCTCTTGGATCTGTCTCATTCAAACAGCAAAAGATGACAGTACCCTCATTCTAGAGACCTGACAAATTCATAAACCTGCTCAAGTCCTAGTACCTCATCAAGGAAATGGGATTTGAAGTCGGGTCTCTTCAATGGTAAATAAAATCTCTTTCTTGGTGTCCGTATTGTTTCTGTTTCAGCCTATAGTGGGGTTAGTAGCTCTGGGTCGGCCAGGTGATGTGGTCACCAGGGTCTATCAAAAATGCCATCACAAGTTCAGACTCCCAGACCTTACCGCTGTCTTCAAGCACTCTTAGGATCACTCAAACACACAGTATGCATTTGATGTGTGTGGTGAGATTATGTCCAGATGTGTCTCTCCATGCCCTTCAAATCCAAGACAATACAGTCTTGATGTCTTTTAACTCAAAGAAGGCTTGGGAAGGGTTCGAATCTGCTATTGTGATGGATTCATCTGTGAAAATGCAAACACTTTGAATGTGACACATCTTTCCTGTGGGGATAATTTACTTCAACCAAAAGCAAAGGGAAATTTAAACTGCATCTCGTCTGGCATTTGCAGGGTGCAATAAAGCCCTGTATCCATCCCCCATGTATGACACACGGTCCTGACTAGACTTCCAGTGGATTGTGTTGAAGGGAGCCCCAGAATGCCACAGGTCCATCTGCAACTTACCATCCTGTCTTACTTACCCTCTGTTCTGTCTGTATGATTTCCAGGCCACTACATGTACGTGGACTCTGTTTATGTCAAGCACTTCCAAGAAGTGGCCCAGCTCATCTCCCCAGTGACCACAGCCCCCATGTCTGGCTGCCTCTCATTCTATTACCAGCTTCAGCAGGGGAATGACAATGTCTTCTCCCTTTACACGCGGGACATGGCTGGCTTGTACGAGGAGATCTGGAAAGTGGACAGCCCCGGCAATGCAGTCTGGAACCTTGCAGAGGTGGAGTTCAGTGCTCCTTACCCCATGCAGGTAGGTGAGCCTGGATCTGGTCTCACAAAAAGATGGTACACACACACACACACACACACACACACACACACACACACACATCACTCCATTGTACTTTCTTACCAATCTCAGTCCTGACTTTGAAGATAGGTACACATTGTTTTTATTTTTAATTTAGAAAAAAAAAAAATCATTGTACCTGGGCATTGTACAAACCTTTCATCCCAGTAGTTAGGAGGCGGAGGCAGGCAGATCTCAATTAGATCGAGGCCAGCCCAGTCCACAGAGAAAGTTCCAGAACAGTCAGGAGCTTCATAGAGAAACACTGTCTCAAAAACTAAAAACAAAACATTAAGACATTATACCAATTTATGTAATAAAGTGTGACGTTTTGATTCACGTACACAATGTGTGACAAACAAATCATAATAGCACATGTATCACCTCAAGCAAATTTGTTATTTGTTGGTACTGGCAGCATTTAAAATCTAGGTATTATGAAATGTATGCTGTATCATTATCAATTACAGTTGGACTACTGTGAATTAAGAACCAAGCTATATTTTAGTAGAATTGTAATTTTGTATCCACAGACCAACATCCCCTCTTCCCTCCTACTCCTGATGTAAAGGAGGGATCTGGAGTGATAGCTCTTACTGAGGCCGGACCAGGGCAGTTGATCTCCTGGAGCTGGAGCTACAGGCATTCTTCTGGAACACCTGGCTTGTTATGTGGGTGCTGGGATCCAAACTGTAGTCCTCCTGATTGTGACACAAGCTCTTAGCTAGCAAGGCATCTCTCCAGCTCTTTAATCTTTTTCTTCCCTCTCTTTCCCCTTCTCAGTCTCCTCCTTTCTTTCCCTTCTGTATCTCCTTCCTTCCTCTCTTATAATCTTCATTTCTATCAAAATTATTGTTCTGAGGACAAGTGTGGAAGCCATTTCTACCAGCTGAATTGTCCTGTGCATGCTCCCTCCGATCTTGTGTTATAGTCATGGAAGGTTCGAAAGGGTAGCTCAGAGCCTGGATATGACTCTTTCCAGAACCTCCACCTCAGGGTCCCCAGTCATCTTGGTCCTTTGGCTTTTCCAAGATAAAACTCTGGGTAGGCAAAGAGCAGCTTTAGTTTCTCTCTAGTTTCTGTGGCAGTGATGGGTAGCAACAGGCAGGCAGGGCACCAGCAACAATAGCAAGGAAGCACCCTACAATGGTGCAGTTCTTGTGCCTACCTCCAGTGTCCCCACCCTGAGCCCTATAAATGTTGCCCTTGCCTGTAGCTTGAGAAAGCTGTCCTCGGCCATTTATACCAGCCAGTGTCATAGCTGAGGCCCAGCATCCCAGACCCTTGATCTCAAAGACTCACCAGGTCTCTGAAACTCTTCCAGCATCTAAGTCCTTCATGATTTTTCTGTGGACCCTGTGACATTTTATCCCACATCACTCTCTGCTTTCTTCTCGATCCCCTCACCCCCATATCTCTACTTTTGTGGCCCTTCTCTTGCTGCCGGTCACTCTCCCAGCTGCTTAGATGCTGCTTCTCCAGTTGTCCGGAGCCAGCCGCCTTCCCATTTTACAGCTCAGCCTCTTTGCTGTTCACCAGTTACAGTTTAAAACCCATCACCACCACTCCTCTCTCTGCTACGGGATACTCAGTAAAAGAAGAGGAGACTGGAGAAAGGGTGTTTTTTTTTAATTGGGTCTCCAACAGCAAGGGAAGTCTCATGGCATAGTCTCCAACACAATTCCCTAAGTGAGCCTGAGCAACCTGCTTAGAGCTGGGAAAACAATCCCAGCTTTGTTTCTCCGCACCGAGCACAGCCATGGGGGCATTTAAATCTATCACAACCTTGACTCTTTAGCACCAGTCACAGAAGCTACCAAGGGAAATGCACCTAGGTAGAAATGGTTGTGAGGACAACTAGAGTTCACTGAGATATGGGAAAGCAAAAAATCTGGGACAAACTGTCCAACAGCCCTGGATGAAGCTGAGCCTTCCAAAGGCAGGACAATCCTCTGAGTTCACTGTGTAGTTTTCTCCTCGGGTGTTCAAGCCAGCCAGTGCTGGGACAAGGCTAGTCTGGCTGGTTATTCAACAGATAGTCCTTTGGCTCAAAGAATCCAGGCAGAAGAGAAGAGTCCTATAGCTGTTAACTGGAGGGTTAGAGTGCCATGCCCAGCATCTTTGCTTACAGGAAAATTCACACCAGATCAATTTTGAAAACTTTTCTAAACAAACAAACAAACAAACAAAAACTCATAACTTGCTTTTTTCTTTACAACAAAAACAATGTCATAAAATCAGAAGTAAACTTATCATTACAGCCTAATTTGAAGCAAATCTTGCTGTTCTTACATTACAACATCTTACAGTTATATACATGATAAATATCTAAAGCAAAAGGATTAGAAAATTCAAAGACATAAGACTAAGTTAAACAACAATGGCAAAGACAGCTGGCTTTAGGGTGTATATTGCTATAGACCTTCCTTGAAGCACCTCTCCAAAGCTGTAGCTCTAGCTGTGTCCTTCAGAGCTTGTAAGTACTGCCCATGCTTAATGCCCACTGAAGTGCACACATAAATCATGCTCATATTCACAGAGGACAAAGGAGGAAACAGAAACATCCAAGAAGTCTGACATCTTTTTTCTAGGTCACACAGCTGAGAGATACCAGAGAGCTTAGGGAGACTTCCTAAACTAAAATCTAATACACAGCTGTAGGAAGATCTTCAGTCTGTCTGAGGCTCCCACCAGGCGTCAAGCTGGGGATGCAACATCCTAGTTGCTATGTATGTAAGACTGGTGTGAGCATCTGCACCTAGCTATAAGGAGAGTCTTGGTTGCCATGGTATTAATACCCGCCCCGTCTCACTTTGTACTCTCTGCAGTATCTTCTCCAGCCCCCTTTTAAGAACAGAAGTGGCTTATTCTTCTGGCTGCTTTTCAGTGGTACCATCTGCTAGCCTGCTGCAGAACTGGGGAAGGCTGGCTTGAACTCCACCTCCAATGTGCTCTGTCTGTTGCTAATGTGCCTGATACTCCTCTGCCTCTTCCATAGCCCTCTCAACTCCCTAACCCCAAACAGCCCCAGAGAGAGTGCAGAGCCTTTGTAGAATGTGTACTATTTCCTGTCACAGTGTCTGACCAGGCTTTGATTTGCTCTTACAGCTCAGTGGAAATTTTTCTATGACTTTGGCAGCAAGAAGGCAAAGAAATGCTGCCCCAGAACATATTCCTTCTATTAAAGTGAAATGAGTTGCATGTTAATGCACACTCAGGCAGGCATGTGTATACATATGTGCATTCACATGTATGCAAACACACATGTATGTACATATACATACTACACAGATAGTGTTTTCTTTATCAACTTCTTTTGTAGACTCTTTAGGAAACAATTCCACGAATAGAGAGCATTGCTGATTTTTTTTTAAATTGTCACTCGAAAGTCATATCGCTAAGTACTACTATCAGTACCATTCATCTTTGGGTCCACATGTGTGGGATTTTGCTGCACTAGCCTGAGTCTGTCCTTTGGGTTGTTTGCTCTTACTAATTGCCAAGAAAAGGAATTGGCACTGGAAAAATCAGTCAACCCAACATCACCACATTCAAAAGGAATGTGGTGCATTTCAAAAGGAAAATATAGACTTTTCTGAACAGAAAACCCTGGCATATGGGCTGTAATTGCAGACCCATGTTGGAAAGAGCTTCTTAATCTCCCCGCTCAATATGAACAGTCTTTGCCCTTCCTCCAACAGTCCCAGTGCCTTTGGTCTGTGTTGAAGGTGGGAGGAGTGTACACATCAAAATTTTCCCTTTTGTAAAGACTACAAGAATATCAGTCATTTGGCATAGAGACCTATCCTTCTACAGTATGACTTCATCTTACTTACATTTGCAAAACCACTGGGGAAACAGAGATCCTAGCGATTAGGACCCTGGGTAACAGCAGCCTCCTTTAGATGGGTTTGCCTCCTCCAGTCTCAAGAGTCTGCATCACAGACTTCATGCAACTTCATGTATTTATCCCTTCCTGGCCCTGGCATGCATTTAAGTTTGAAGTCATGACCCACAATGTGCCTTAGCTAACAACCCACACAGCATAGACTACACACCAGGGTTGTTTTCCTAACACAACTTGGACCTGTGCTGATCACACCTTGTGCCTTATTGTCTCAGACAGAACATTCAAAGTTAGTGGATCGGAGATAAAAAAAAGTAAAACTATCACTGTCCCCATGGTCTTCGTGAATGCACTGGAACATGGCTGGAAAGACCTAGTAACAGCCCTCATTACTGACTACTGTGTCTTTGCCCAGGCTCATCTGGAGTGCCATATGGGGCCAGGAGCACAGACAGATTAGAGGTTAGCTTCCTGTGGATAATGGAATAACCTAATTTATTTTCTTCACTGACTTTTCCCTGTAAATGAAAGCCATGGTGCCAATCAACTCTGGAATCTGTCAGAAATGTCTTGGGCATGCTAACTGGTACTCAAGGAATAGGGCATAGGGCACCCAGTAAATACAAATTTCAGGTGTCTTGGTCCATTAGGGCTGAGGTGCTACAACAAAATACCATAACCTCAATGTTGTATAAACATCAGAAATTCATCTCTCACAGTCGAGAAACTGAGAAACCCAAGATCAACATGCTAGCAGACCCATCGTGACAGGGTTCCTTTTCCAGGGGAACAGATGGCATCTTCCATTGTTCTCCACATAGAAAAAAGCTTCTCTGGACTCTTATAACTAAACCTACGAAGGAGGGCTTCACCCTTGTGGAGCTAGTCACTTCCCCCAACGGCTCACCTTCTAATGTCGTAGAATTGAGGTTTAGATGTCAGGAGATAACGTTTCAGCAGGCAAACATAGTGATTTCACTTTCCGTGAAAGAGGCTCTGGGTTAAGAGGGGTACTAACCAAACAAATGTTGGAAAAGACTTGCATGAACCCTTGGCCTCAGTTGGCTTGGTCGATGAGTCATTTTTAATCATGTAAGAGCAATAGAGTATGTAAATATATACCAAGCTGTCGTTTTCCTCCCCAGGTTGTTTTTGAAGTTGCTTTCAATGGCCCCAAAGGAGGCTATGTTGCCCTGGATGATATTTCTTTCTCTCCTGTTCACTGCCAAAATCAGACAGGTGAGTCCTGCTCACTCTTCCTCACTTTGGATTGTGCCTGCCTCACCAGATGCCCACTTGTTTCAGGTTGCCTTTAATTTCCTCACCTTTTGTCTTACCTTGTCTTTAAAAGATCATCAAATGAATAATCATTTTTGCTGAACTGTTACCCCCTTTCATCCCACATATAGTGGATTTTAATGTCATTGATACTATACACAAGCTTTCATGAGGCACTTTCCCCACCTGATTAATAGTTAAGCAAGGAAAACTTAAATATTAATTTCCCTAAATTTATTTACTTCTTTAAACAACACCTTGGCTCTATAAGTGAATAACTCCATAGACTGAGGATGAAAAAATCCTTACAATCTACTGGATAGAATTATAGAAACTCTAATTTTTAAGTTTCCAAGATTGATAATGTCCTTATTCATATATATATGTATGAATACTAACTAATATTTACTAACTAATATATATACACATATATATACATATGTATTAGTATTTAGTAAATATCTCTGGAATGGTTTTGGCTAAACAGTGTATGTTGATAACTTAATTACCTTCTTTTTCAAAGTGAACCCTCACAAAACTTTATCGGGGTCAAAATTAAAATTTCGTAATAATGTTCTGCTTTTGGGGAAAAATGGGTGAATACAAGTGTTTTACAAGAAGGATGATGGTAGTTAATGACACAGTTAAATTCTATTGACCTTACTGGGCAGTAAACCCATTTCCTCACAACACCCAGGGCGACACTGTGCCCACCCCATCTTACTAGTAAACATTCCTTCTGTATCTGGAGCTTAGGAAATCATTACTGAAGCTGACCATTGTGACCTGACTCTCTCTTAAGATAGAACTGGTCTGTAATATGCTTTCGGCTAACTCCTAGCAAGATTTCCTATTTGTGCTAATTGTTACTCCCAAATTAAAAAGTAGCCTAATTTGCTGAAACTAAGGATTTTTTTTTTTTTTTTTTTTTGGTGTGTGGTGGTTTGAATGAAAATGACTCCCATACGACCAGAGAAAGTGAGAATGTTAGAAGGTGTGGCCTTGCTGGAGGAACTGTGTCCCTGGGGATGGGCTTTGAGGTTGTAATGCTCAAGCCAGACCCAGGATCACACTCTCTCTACATCTCCAGTACCATCTCTGCCTATGTTCCACTGTGCTTCCTGCCACGGTAATAATGGACCACACCTCTGAACTGTAAGCCGGCCTCACCTAAATGTTCTCCTTTACAAGAGAGTTGCTGTGGTCATGGTGTCTCTTCACAGCAATGAAACCCTAACTAAAACATTTGTTAACTATTGTTTTGCTAATTCTAATTTCTTTTAAGGGGAGTTAAATGAGACCATCTCAATCCAGAGCCCCACACAAGGGAGACAAGTACTCTACCTCCTAATCTACCCACCTAACTCTGTGTAGGGCAAGATGTAGAAGTAGCCAGGAGGCAACAAAGGCAACCTTATAGATGCCTCAAAAGAGATACAAAATGTGTGTTAGCACTTCCAGGCAACATTGGTCTGACTGGTGAACAGGAGGGAAATAAAGATTCCAGTAAAATGAGTCTACTTGAGAGGGCCGTCGTCACCTGAGTGTGTAATTCATTCACACAGGCCCTTTTCCTTGCAGGAACCCACATGTGTTTTTTCATACAGTAGACTATATTGGCCTTTAGAATTCTTCATTGTGCTAACTTTACTTTAAAAATACTGACTTACATCCTTTTAGTATTATGACCCAAGAACAAGGTTCTAAAATCTTTCTTCACACTTATAAGCTGTGTGATCTTGTCATGGTAATTTTTTTAAAGATTTGTTTTTATGTGCATGAGTATTTTGCCAGCAGGTATGAATGTGCACGTATGCAGTGCCCACTGTGGGCAGAAAAGGGTGTCAGAACTGTTAGTTCGAGGTGGTTGTGAGCCATCATGGAGGTGCTGGGATGGCAACATTGTATCACAGTGTCAAAAAGGTTAGGATACTCCTGGGTCTAGGCCGTTGCCTCTCTTTCTTCTTCTAGAAAGCCTTACTTAATGCCCAACTCCAAACTGCTGTGACATATACAGGCCCCAGCTTCTCTCCATTGCACTCCCAGGCCAGGGACTACAAGACTCCTGACACTCATGGATACTCATAGACACTCCTCAGAAGACTACATGAGCCAACAGCAACCACTCACCAACAGCTAGATGCTGCCCAGAGTTCTTATTTAGTTTGAAAACTCCACTCCAATTGCTGCCTAAACTGGAGATAAAGTTGCTGACATCCTCCCTGTCTCAAGTACTCTAAAGTACGTCTGCTACTTTTCAGAAGCCCAGCCACTGGGTCATCATGGTTCTCTAGTCTAGGTCCTGGCCACACTCACTCTTCACCCAGTCAGCTTTGAACGGTCTCTGTCTCTGCTGCATTTAAAAGTTCCTCGTGGGAAATGAAAGTACTGCCCAAGGTTTGAGTCCTTCGTTGTCTCCTGTGTCCTGTGCTTGTCTCTTGTAGTACACCGCAGGGCTTTGGGGCCTCTTGGTTACAGCACTGGTACTTAGATCATCTCCGGGAGCTCCATGCAGCAGAGAAAGGGGGTACAAGCATGCCAATGGCTCTTCCCAGGCTGCCTTGAATTCCAGCTAATGAACTTGTCTAAAAGGCCTTCCACTCCTAAGAAATTCAAATGTCATAAAGCAAGTAATTACATGATGACACTTTCTGATAAACTGTTTCAAAGGGTTTGCTTTCCTTTCTTTTTCCTACCAACTGATGCTCAGTGGCCTGCATCTGCCTCTGCCTCCAGTTCCTCCCTATGTGTCCAGCATGTCGTCAACACGCCCCAGCCACTCAACTTTTTATCTTCACTTGACCCAAACTGCTCAAATGAGCAGTGAACGAGGACTTTGTCTCCTCCTCGGATGCTGCGTAGCTCCATGAAGGTCCCCATCTTTGGCTTTCAGATACTGTCTGAATATTCTACACAAAGTAGACTTAGTCTATGATTGTCACTTTTGAAACTTTCTATCAGACCATAAACAAATCATTTCTAATACCAACTATTTAGCAAGTGAAGAAAATAACAACCAGGAAACCATGGATAAAAGGTATTTGTGCTTAAAGTTGTGTTTTATTAGAGCAATTTGATGTTCAGCCAAGTGGTCAGAAGTCACAGTGATAACAGATATATTCCTTCCCCCGTATATATTACTATCACTCAGACTCCAGAGTTTACATTAAAGGTCACTGTTGGTATTGAATGTTCTACAGGAGCAGACACATTTGTAATGACACATGCCCGCCACTACAGTGTAATCTTGCCCCCACAACCACTGGCTTTTTCCTTGTCCTAATTTCACCTTCCCTCATGCCTTGTGGTTGTGAAGTCATACAGTGTGCAGCCTCTTCATTCATTTAATATTGCACATTTATGTTCCTCCAGACCTCTTCATGACTCCATTGATCATTTCTTTTTAGCACTGAATAATATTTCATTGTCTAAACAACTGTACCACAGCTCACATGCCTATTCACCAACTGAAGGACATCCTGGCTGATTCTCCATTTCAGCTGCTCTGAATGAAGCTGCTATAAACTTTTGAACTTCAGCACTACCTCTGCCCCTCTTACAGACCTAATGAAGGAGTTAAGATTCTCTTGCAGCTACCTAGGGGTGCTGTTCTGTTCTGAGGTTCATTCCTGGTGAGTGATTGCACTGACCTGATTGGCTCTTTGTGCCAGATATTCCAGAGTACCTTGTCATCCCCCGTGCTACATAGCTGGCTGTACATTTTGAATTTTTCATTTGTTTTTCATTACCACGTAGAGGGAGGTTGGCTAAGTATTGAGATAGTGGTGTTTCTTCTGCTCTCTGTTATCAATGGAAGAATGCTGAAGGGTCCTGGTGTATGTGACATCATATTAAGTTTTCTCAGGCTTTGTCCCCTGGGCTTAAAGATACACCCTCATTCTAGCAGAAGTGGACAGAGTAGCATGTGGGTGACTCACCAGGCTTACAGCACTGCAGTCTTCATTTTCTTTCCCACTATCAAGCTTGGACATGTGACCTGAAATGCCATCATGTTCCAGTTACATGGGAACAGTTTCTTCTTACTCTTTTTCTATAATGTCTGTTAGTCACTACCAAAGGAAAAACAGAAGAGAGACAGAGACAGAGACAGAGAGGGGGGAAGGATTTGCTGGAATATGGGAATTCGATATGGAACTTCTGAGATTCTTTTCTCAGATCTACAAAGCAATAGCATTAGGCAGGGCCAGCATTTGCCTCATCTGGCCTTGAAGAACACTATACTCCTTTATATATTGAATTGTTTCAATATGTATCTGCAGTGTAATTGTGGAATAATTAGTAAGTTTGGGAAATTTAGTATTGATACAGTTATCAGTTAGCTCACAAAGTATACAACTGTTCCAACTGTTTTTGTTTTTACATCTATGTGTTTTTCTGGGTCAAAACAAAATCTTGGGTTTCTTGTAGCTTGGTTGAATGATTCTCTTGACCATTTAATCTGGCTGTGTTCTTCTGCCCACATGAATACTTTCATAGGTTGAAAATTAACTGAGAACATAGTCTCATCCTAAACAGCCCTGAGTTGCCAGCTGGCTGTTCCCAGGATGAAAGTTTCTCAAGAAACAACTTTCCAGCTATACAAAACAACACACTTTATCTCTCTGGCCCTAAAATGTCCCAACTGTGTCTCTCACCAATCAGACTAAGCTTATACTAAGCATCGCAAACTGCTATGGTTACAGGCCCTCTAACTCCAGAGGGCAACCTATGTCCTGTGTTAATAGGACCAACTATCATTCCCAAAGACTCCTCTCTCTCTCTCTCTCTCTCTCTCTCTCTCTCTCTCTCTCTCTCTCTCTCTCTCATCTGGGTAGTCTCTGCCAAAGGGACACTTGTTATCCATTGTAAAGGATAAGAGGACTCAGCAAACAGCAGCATCCTCGGAAAAACCCGTGTGACTTCTGAACTGTATGGTATCTGATAAAGGCTGCTTTTCTCAAGAGCAGCAGTTCCTACAGCTCATGAGATTCTAACTGCTCAGATGTAGACCAGTCAACAAAGAGGAATTATCTCTGGAAAATACTATTTCTAAAACACATCTTAGAACTTAAGAGCCTCTTTAAAAAAAAAAAAAAAAAAAAAAAAAAAAAAAAAAAAAAAAAAAAAAAACTCCTCTCCTTTTTCTTTTTTTTCTTTCTTTTAAATGTTGTAGGAGCCAATTTGAGTAAATGTCTACAACCTTTACATCCTCAAAGGAAATCCCTTCTGAAACCAGCACTTGTTTATTTTTTTAGATAATGTGATCAGTGCTCCTTCCTGCCCTTCTTTTAGAGGAGAAAAGAACAATTTTCCTGTCATGTCCAAACACTGTTTTGATGATAAACCTGTCAGCCTATTTTGCTGTGTGTCTCCCTTGGTCTCCCTGGCACATATGTAACCGTATCTGTCAAGTGTTTGACTGAGCCCTCTGAGAAACCCAGGCTCACTCTAACTTTGGCTCTCATTTTCTCAGGGCTTCCTTTCAGTGCTGTGGAAACAAGCTGTGATTTTGAGAAAGACTTCTGCAATTTTTATCAAGACAAAGAGGGACCAGGTTGGACCAGAGTAAGAGTAAAACCAAACATGTATCGAGCAGGAGACCACACGACAGGAACAGGTGGGTCAGAGGCCTGTCAGGCCACATATCCTGGGTTTGCTCTCCCATACCACTTGCTAGCCAGCCTCATTCCAAAGAAAGATAAGAAAGAGAACAAAGAAGTAACAAACGGTGATGTTTGGCCATTTTTAAAAGTTGTAATTCAAGATACTACACTACCCAAAGTATTTGCCAGTTCATTAAGTAGAGAAATCTTTGGAAACTGTTTTGCTCTTCATTTCAGATAAAATACTTTTAAAAATTCAATTAAATTCCATTTGCATTTCAATGAACAAAAAACATGATAGATAAACAAATTAACAAATTTATTATAGACAAATTAACATAATTCCAAGCATGCAGGGGTGTCTGGGAGTGAGAGTATGGGGAACTTGTCCTTTTTTCTCTTAGATTCTGTAGCTGGGGCTGAAAATTCAACAGACAAGAAGCAGGCTACCAAAAGAAAAACGTGACATTCTAATAATGTATTTTTATATGCCCATGGGAAGCTTTAAGGGGAAAATGAAGACTGGAAAAATGCATAGTCCTGAAAGCGTATGTGTCATTTTTAACAAAGAATGGTAAAGTTGTGGAAAGAACAAGACAAAGGCAAAGCAGAGCGTAAACAGATCCATTTTGGTGTAGTCTCAGTCTCTACTACACTGACTTCCTGAACAGGATGTGTGCCTGGCTCATAGGAGGTTTGATGGCCTCCTTTAGATAGAAAGTGAGTGGGCAGAGATCCCTTTGCCTCTATGGTCTTCAGTGACTTCAGCTCAAAATCATCACTATGCCGTTGTGGCATATGTGATCTGTTCTGATGACAGTGCCCTGAGAGAGAAGAGAGGAAGGACCTTCTGGCTGGGGATGTAGGAGTAGTCTCTACAATGGAAGCATCTGTGGGGTCTCTCAGTGTAGAGACAGCAGCCACACCAACTGGTAGGCTGCCTGTAGGGAGCGGTGGTACCATGAGGAAGATGGGGAGGAAAATGGATGATGGGTTTGGCAGAGCAAACACTAGGGGTTATTAGAAAAGCAGTAAGAAACCACCGAAAGGCTTTGAGCAGGAAACAAATAATATTCAGGTTCCAAAACCGTCTGGCTGTTGTGTGGCCACCCATATTTTTCCATTGCCCTCACAAAGCACCACAGACTGGGGCTCACACAGCTGTTTTCCGTCATGGCCAGAGGCTGGAAGTCTGGAATCCAGGGGCTGGTGAGGCTTTTCTGAGAGTCTGGCTTGGGGACAGCAGTCCTATCTCTGTCCACACATGCCCTGCCTGTGTGGGGGAGAGAACAAGCCCCCGCCCCCACAATCCTTACAGGAATGAGTTTTTTAAAAGTAATTAGAGCAAACGCTGACCCGCTGAGAACGGATCAGCAAAGGGAGAAACTGTTGTGGTCTGCCTGACTTCACATATATGGATGCACTTTAACTTGACCATGTGGGTTGGATTGGTAGTAAGGGGACCATTGCTGCTAGGAATTCCTCCTGCTATTTAGAACTAAGAAACAAAGAAATTGAACACAGCCACGACATCGGGGAGCATCGGTGCCCGACTGGTCAGAAACATGATTTTTCAAGGACGGGTTTAATACATAGGTATATCAAGAGAAAGAACAGTGTGTTCTGCCCAGAACTCTCATGATGCCAGGCCAGCCTGCCTTCCCTCCTCCTGATAGGCCACTACAGATAGAGCAGGGGAAAGTCAGGGAAATGAGCTCTTTGAGTGCCACTGACTATGACCCAGCACAAGACATCCAGTAGTCCCAACTCATTCATTCTTTTTTGTGTTATGAAAAAGGAAGTGTCATTCCTACTTAATGCCATGAATCTGAGTCCATGTCCTATAAGATCTACACTGCTTTGTGACACTCACTTGACATTCTAAGAGGATTCACTTGCTATCCAGGTCTAAGAATATTGTATAGATTTTTTTTTCTTTTGTCACTTAAACCACAGACATTAGAAAGCCTCTTCCGTGGTGTAAAGCCTATGGAAGTAGTCTTTGAAGGGAAACCCTATTGCCTTAACTGGTTTCCAACTGACTGTGTGAGCTCACTCTGCATTGCTGTTCCATTAAGTTTGTGGTTCTCAACTTTCCTGATACTGTGGCCCTTTTAATACAGCTCCTTATGTTGTAGGGACCCCCAATCATAAAACTATTGCATTGCTGCTTCATAACTGTAAATTCACTACTGTTATGAATCATAATGCAAATGTCTGATATGCAGGATGTCTGATATGTGATTCCCACAGGGGTTGAGAACCACAGCAGTAAGTGGTTTGTTTTCCTCACAGGGCATTACCTGCTGGCCAACACTAAGTTTACATCCCAGCCTGGTTACATTGGAAGGCTTTACGGCCCCTCTCTACCAGGAAACATGCAGTACTGTGTGCGCTTTCATTACGCCATCATTGGCTTTTTGAAAATGAGTGACACCCTAGCTGTTTATATCTTCGAAGAAAACCATGTGGTTCAAGAGAAGATCTGGTCTGTGCTCGAGTCCCCAAGGGGTGTTTGGATGCAGGCAGAAATCAGCTTTAAGAAGCCCATGCCCACAAAGGTACGTTAGAACCTGCACCGTGTCCATTTTAGTTGCTAAACATGGCTAACAATTACTGTTTAGCTGGTGATGTATTCTTCTGTTCAGTTTGACACCTGCATTTGACACATATCACTCACCCCTGGACAGGCGCATGTTAAGCCTTCAATTTCTTTGCATTTTTTGAATTATATCTACCTAAAAAACTTTCATTCCCCTTCGTTTCTCTCTTTTTCTCCCTCCTTTCCTCCCCCTCCATCTATTCTCTCTCTGTTTCTCTGTCTGTCTCTCTCTCTCTCTCTCTCTCTCTCTCTCTCTCTCTCTCTCTCTCTCACACACACACACACACACACACACACACACACACACACACACACACAAAGATAGAACTTTAAAAGATGAGATCCTTGTGCATGGGTTTCACTGTAGCTGTACGGTCAGCACTCAAGCCTTAGCAGAGCACAGGGTTAAGACAGGCTGCTCTCTAGACCTGGAGCCAGCCGCCCCCACTCAGAGACTGACACAGGGAATTATCAGCAGCTGATTTTGCTCGCAATGAAAAGACAAAAATGGACACCATAAATCAAGGAGAATACAGAGGAATGTCAGCAACCTCCCAGGCTTAACAACTCATAAACCCAGGGAAGTTTCACAGTTGCAATAAATTCTGTGACCCACAAAATATGA
The DNA here is from genome assembly GCF_963924665.1 of Micromys minutus. Classification (NCBI taxonomy): domain Eukaryota; kingdom Metazoa; phylum Chordata; class Mammalia; order Rodentia; family Muridae; genus Micromys; species Micromys minutus. The sequence continues at coordinate 36,135,146 of NC_137971.1, forward strand.
AACCAGTATGAGGGAAAAATCATTTTGTTTCAGCCTATCGGCTGACTGACAAATTTTTCTTGAATGCCCTCTCTGTGTAAGAAAAGGACCAAAGAGAATAAACAAAGGGCCTTTCCTGTAAATATATGTCATATGGTGGGATTTCAGTGTCTATTGGTAAAAGAATGGGTAAGCAAGCTGACCATCCAGGAGTTACCCCAATTCCAAGTTGCCCATGAAAGATTCAAACCATGGGAGGGAGAGCTTGCTGCCTAGACAATTCCAATGAATCTTCATTTGTACAGTATCTCTTGACATGTGCAGTGTAGTGGAACCTTCTTCTTTGATCTATCAGCCCTGGAGAATCCCAGGTCTCTCTGTTCCTCTTAAATATCTCAAAGAATTAAGTTGTTTTTCACTTAACTCTAACACATAGTTATCACACACACACACACACACACACACCAGTTTCACATAACCAGGGTGCACCATAAAGTAGAATTTTTGTTATGCTTTGAGTTCAATGTTGTTGCTTTTTAAAAGAAACATAAGAAGCTTCTTGTTCACTTATTTGGATTATACGTCTTTATTTGTTCACCCAGATATGTCTGTTCCTTTACACAACCATCATTTATTCTGTATATGTTTGATGCAAGGGATATGAAAGATAAATGAATCTCAGATCCTAGTCTTGAGTCTGAGGTCGCAAGTGATCACAGGTTGAGATACCTAAGGTGTGTCGATACATTCAGCAAATGTCACTATCCCACAAGGATTGCTCAGAAAGTTATAAAAGTGGTTCTACTGATTCTTACTGAAAATGGTGTTACCCAGGCTTGGCAGTGCTAATATTTGGAAAGTCAGACTTCAAGCCACAGGGGTTTCTAACCCCTGTTCCTACTCTCCTCTATAACCTCTACTGCCAAGTACTGAGCTGTTCAGGAGTCTGATCAACCCTTTACAGTGGGTCCCTGCTGGTCCCTGACTCCCATGAAGCTGAAATAAGCATCCCAGAAAATAAGCATGTCCCAGAGGTTCTGCCCTTTTCTTCTTGGGAAGCTGAACACCAAGAAACCCAGCTACCATGCAAGTTCCTCAGCCAGACCCAGTCGGGGTAGAGGAACTAGGATAGAGCTCCTAGAAGGAACTGGACATGGATTTAGATGGAAGTTCAACATGGAAATCTCTGGGTTCTAGAAGATTCTAGAACCTCTAGTTCTAGAAGATTCCTGCTGGGAAGAACTAGCTCCTGCATAACTCATGCATAAATAAAGCATGCAGTAGGTAGGGAGAAAATGAAGCTTGCTTTTTATGGTATATACACATGTGGATTTATGTATTTATATATGGTTTCATGTATTTATATGCACATGAAAGCTACTTAAGACAAGGGATATAGTGAAGAGTCAGTGCCCTCTACTCCTGAACATAAACTCCTATTATTCTCCTGTTTTCTTCTGAGGGGTTTCCTTCCAGATTTGCCACATTTTTCTCCCTTAACATTTTTTTGCATCTTTATTAAATATTTTATGTATTTACATTTCAAATATTATCCCGTTTCCTGGTTCCCCCATCTCCCATCCTCCCTCCCCCTGCTTCTATGAGGATGCTCCCCCTCCTACCCATCTATTCCCACCTCAACACCCTGACATTCCCCTACACTGAGGAAATGAGCTTTCACAGGACCAAGGGCTTCTCCTCTTATTGATAACAGACAATGACATCCTCTGCTACATATGTGGTTAGAGCCATGGTCCCTCCATGTGTACTCTTTAGTTGGTGTGTTAGTCCCCGGGAGCTCTAGGGGAGGTTATTATTGTTCTTCCTATGGGGTTGCAAACCCCTTCAGCTCTTTTAGTTCTTTCTTTAACTCCTCCATTGGGGTCCCTGTGCTCGGTCTGATGGTTGGCTGCAAGCATCCTCATCTGTATCATCTGTAAGGCTCTGGCAGAGACTCTCAGGAGACATCTGTATCAGGCTCTTGTCCTCTGTTAACTTTAACTGTGTTTTTTAATTCTCTGCTATGAAAAAATAAGAACTTTCTCAGTTTTATGGTATTTAATTGTATTTGTATTCTCATAACTTAAAACTTTACTAAACCTCAATGTCAAACTTTAGATACTGTTTATTTACACCTACTTTATAAGATGAATAAATCCTCACTCTTACAATTTTCCTTTGCTTTCTTTGCCCATCTCAAATATATAGTTATTTTGACATTATTATGACCTAAACATACACTTACATACCTACTAAGTCCTCTGTCCTTGACCTTGAACAAATATCCCAGCAGGGACCCTGTTGACATTATAAGGCAGACAATTCTGCCTTTGAATAGAACCATCCCACAGATTATTAGATTTTAAACTTCTATGGTGATTGCAACAACCAAAACTATTTGCACAGTCCTAAAGGCCCTGAGAGGTGCCATGGCATCCTTAGATGAGAACCATTTCTCAATAAGCTGATTCTAAGACTTAAAGTAGTCTATCTCTAACTGCAAGCCCTGTTTGCTTCTTTACCCTCTGTCTACTGTTTTGTAACAGTTACAGTGAACTCTTCTCCTGCCATAGCCCCCTGGCTTTTCCTTATTAGTGTCTGTGTGCTTTGTTTTGTTTTCTATGGTATGGGAAACTGAACTATACCAAATTCACAATTGGTACACTAGCACATTTTCAGTGGCTAAAGATTTGGGCAAGTGCATGTTTTAATGAAATCTTTGCTCAGCTCTCCCACCCTGAAGTTCCTGCGTGCTCACAGATTTGGATGGATGCTCTTCAGATGTCTAAGAAGCTAGAGTTAGATGTGTGGTCCTTGTGTAAGTACACTTCAATGCCTCCGAGAGTATTTCAGAAGTATAGCACCAAACCTGTGTGATTGTTCCCCACATGCAGTTTCTGTCCACAGAAGGTATGTTTCTCCAAATACTCATCACATTTAGAAAGAGTGTTAAGTCACAAGGCACTAAAAATAGGCACAGGGTAAGGGCTCGTCATCTGTTACATGTTGTCTACAAGTTTCTTTTGGCTGCTTTCTACACGTTGATCACTCAATATTTATTTTCACTTATTCTAAACTGGAGGAAGCATAAGATATTTTCCTGAGCATATTAAGCTTCACGTACATTTTTATAATAATGAGTTGGGAATGTATAATGACAAAGATTCTACAGTGAAGTTCCTGGGACTTCTAGAACATTCCAGGATTGACCTAGATCAAAACCAGGGCTTACAAGGCTGTTCATCGACTATCTATCTACTTTTGTGCCTAGCAGTGTACTCTCTCACTATCAATCCTTAACATCCTCCAACAAACCATTTACAGGGGAGGAGGCTGAAATCTCAGCACATTGGAATGTCGGATTCTTCTTAGTTTTCTTGGTGCTCTCCTTCAGATCACAGGCAAGATCATTACGTTGACTCCCTAATGTGCACCCCAGACTTCTTTCCTCACACAAAATCACCATACTCACCCCAGTTCCATGAGGCCTCACTAGTTTTAGTGACCCCAGCCTGCAGTCTCTGCTCTGCACCAGCAGCAGTCAGATCACTTTCCGGAAGCGGAAGTCAGAAGGTGCCATTTCCCCTGCAAAGCACTCCCACAGCCTGCAGGACAAGAGCTGCCTCTTTGACTATAGCTTGTAGAGGCCCACGTGATCTGGTCCTCACCTACATTGCTGACTTATACCCACTCTGTTCTGCTCATAGGTGCACAGTCTCGTGGGACTCATCTGAGTGTGACGGCCATGCCTTCATGGCCTTTTCACATGTAGTCCCTTCTGCATTGAACGTCCTTCCCCATCAATCCCCACATGAAGGGCTTCCTCTCAGACAGGAACTTTTCAGACCACTCAGTTCATCCGCTCTTCCCCCATCCTCAGATTGTTCCCAACATATTGATTCTCTCATTTCGTGCACCACAGCTATCCCAATCCAAAATTATCTAATTTTTGTTTGCTTTTTTATTACCTATCTCCTCTCCTATGAAAGTCAAGTCTTTGTATAGACAAAGACCTTATCAGCTTTTATCTTCTCTGTCTACATGTGTGAATTTCCCTAAGGAGGGAAAATATTATGATCACACTTGACAGAAAACTTTGGCAAAAAGTAAGGACACTGAGCCAGGTGATGATCCCAGCACTCAGGAGGCGGAAGCAGGTGCATCTCTGAGTTCAAGGCCAGCCTGGTCTACAGAGTGAGTTCCAGGACAAGCCAGGGCTACACAGAGAAACCCTGCCTAGAAAAACAAAACAAAAACAAAGGACACTAATGTTCTGTGCCATGGCTTTGAAGTGGCACTTCTGAGAGTGACAGGAACGGGACTCACGGACTCCAGAGCACATGCTGTTTTTATGCAATGCCTATGTGCCACCTAATCCTCTCTTGGTTCATGTCAAATGACCGTACTGAGTGGGAAGGAAGACCTGTCACTCAGATTAGATTAGGGAGGTAAATAAATCCAAGGCTTTATTGAACTGACTCTCCAGTGATATATTTTAGACATAAGTTTGGCTCCTCAGGGGGGATCAGAATTCAAGATGGTTCATCACAGAAACAGCAGACCAGTGAGTTAGAGGGGAGACGCAGCTCACTGCCTATGGTGCTTAGCTCTGGGTCCTCTGTCTTCATGCTCTAGGTAGTTATGTGACAGTGACCGGTGTAACCTTCCATTTTCTCCCATGTAAAAGGGGCTCCTGGTACTTGCTGCATAAAATCACTCTGTGAACCACATGAAATTGGGTGATGTATGTAGTCTGCTGCTAGCTCATAATTAACACTATTAAATTCAGCTCAACACAGACAGAGGAAGAAAGAACAAAGGCTGTTTTTCTAGGTCACAACATTTATTTGGTGCACAGATAATTCTATATCTTGATTTTTGCTGTGAGGTGTTGAAAATGAGGTCAGAGTTAAATCTCTCCTTAGCAATATTAGATCTTCAGAAAATGGAAGATGTGGACAACCATGACCCTATAATAATATTCTACGTGTGTACATGTGTATGTGTGTGTACACATGTGAGTCGCAGAGATGTGTTTATGTGGTGTGTATGTGTGTGGAGCACAGTTCAATGTCAGGGGCCTTTCTCATTGGTTTGCCAGCCTAGTTTTTGACACAAATCCTTTCACTGATTTGGTTAGACTGGCAATTGAGCCCCTGTGATCCTCTTAGGACTAAGCTGCGTGCATTTAAGAGAAAGCCCCCATCCAACCAAATATAAATAATTATCCCTACTAGGTTAAAAAGAGCAAAACAAAATCTAAACCCTGTGTCAGCCCTTCTTAGCTATGCACCACGAAGTACAACACATCAGATCTGTTCCAATGAACAAGCATTCTGTGGTAAAGGAGTTTGTTTGGAGGACTCCGTAACATATTAGAAACTCTTACTACTGTCCCACTAAAGAGTCCTGCTTAACTATATTTAAAGGGGTGACTCCCTCTGAGCATGTGTTTCAAGCCTTTGAATTACGCAGCTTCCATTAGTTTTATACCAGTGTAACAATTACTTAACAATTCAGTAACCCAATTACTGAAACTGTGGGCTTGGTTGCCTGTCTGCTTAAACAAGGCCATGAGCTTCCAGGGATGAGGGAGCTGGATCTCATTTGATTTTTTTTTTAAATGCTGACACAATCTCTGGAAGACAATAGGTATGCTGTAGTCAAAGGGGGAACAGCCAGTGAATGTTAGAAAGATAGAAACATACATACTCCATGGCAAGAGGAGCAGAGACTAATTGCACAACCCCTGGCCAGAATGATTTGGTTCAGTTTCAGAGACTGGGACTGGGCAGCTGCCTCCATTGCTTGTGTCTTTGGAGAGGCAATAGGTCATGTCAAAGAACACTTTATCATGGATCTGTTCACCAGATGATAGCCAGAAAGCAGTAACAAGGAGACGGAGCCAAGACCTGGGCTTCAAAGACCCAGCCCTGGTGATCCACTTCTGGTTAACACTCCTCATCTCCCACCTTTCTGTCACCTGTACTGGCTGGTGTTGTGTCAATTTGACACAAGTTCGAGTCATCAGAGAGGAAGAAGCCTCCGTTGAGGAAATGCCTCCATGAGATCAGCTGTAAGGAATTTTCTCAATTACTGAGCAATAGGGAAGGACCCAGCTCTTGGTGGGCGGTGCTATCCCTTGGCTGATAGTCCTGAGTTTTCTAAGAAAGCAGGCTGAGCAGGCAATAGGAAGAAAGCCAGTAAGCAGCACCCTTCCATGTTCTGCACCAGCTCCTGCCTCCAGTTTCTACCCTGACTTCCTCCACTGATGAGCTATGATTAGAATAAACCATGAGCACATGGAGAAAGAGGAAGGACGGGAATGTGGCGAAAGGGACAGAGAGGGAAGAGGGTAAGAGCAAGAATGAGAATGAGGAAGGGTCTAGCAGTCTTTTTTATAGTGACTCAGGCACACCTGACTGTTGCCAGGTAACCGTGGGGCGGAGCCGAGAAGAAATGCCAACACTCCCTTCCACTTGCACCATACCTCGCCCTACCGAAACATATCCCTGGCTTCCTTTTCTTTTTTTCTAAAACACAACAATCTGACCATTCCTCCCTGAATCCTTACCTGTCATCTTTCTCTTCTGATCACTCTGGCAAATGAAGTACCGTCCTTGCTTTTGGTATACATGCGCCTTCAAGTCTCCATCCCTGAGGTCACTCTCTCTCTTGCCTCCTCTGAGGTTGGATTTCATCAGCTCCCCTATCTCCTTTTGTACAAACACAGCCAAAGTATGTTGATGTCCTACATTCTCCACATGGAAGCAAGGCTTCCTTTCATCTCGGTGTATTTAAGCTGTTCCTTGCCCTCTACCTCAGAATTCAACCCCTCACGCCCTCGCCCTCCGTCTTTTTTCTCCAGCATTTCTTCAAAGGGTTCCAGCAGCAGAAGGTATTTCTCACTGATAATTCCACAGGGGACCCCACCCTTCTCCGGGGCTTTCTTTCGTGCCCCTTCTTTGAAGCCTGTGTTTATCTGCTGGAATGAAACCTTTATAATGAATGAGCACTGAGAGAGGGATGTAAAGACCTGGCTTTGAATCTTGTGTCTGGCATCAACCTGGTGAATCGGAACACTTCCGGGTCCCCTCTCTTGGAACTGAGCGCACACACTTAGATGACCTCTTAGTCTCCACTTGTTATATTTTAGGCATCTTGGTAGCAGGAATTATGGTTTATTCTTGTGGAAAGTGTATTCCTTTGTAGATGCTTGCTTCTACTTATTTACTCTTACAAAAATCTCATTCCTTCAGGGGAAAAGAGAAGTTGAAAGTCAAGTTGGTGATTCTGATTCCTACCTTTAAATTCGTCATCTTAACTGTGCCCTTAACGCCAAAGTATGTGATTGTAAACTACCTGAATTTTTTTTTTTATTTACTTATGTATTCACTTTACATCCCCATCAGCTCCCAGTCCCATCTCCTCCCTTACAAATCCCTTCCCTATTACCAGAGAAGGGAAGCAGCCCTAGGACATCCAGACATAGTAGGAGGAGGGCTCCAGATTTTTTTTAAATGTTTATCTTTGTGTATGTGTTTTGCTTGCATGAGCATGTACCATGTGCATTCCTAATAGATTTAGTATAAATTTCTTCTAATAAATTGGTAAATAAAAATTAGCCAAGCAATATAAAAATGGATATCTAGAGTAAAATAAAAAGAAATACAATTGAAAATATACAATACATCTAACCTTACAAGTCATTAAAGACATTTTAAAATAATAATATTTATAATCAACTGAATATATATTTTAAGAATATAAAGAACAACAGGAGAACATAACCCATAGAATCAACTAAGCAGTGCTCATAGGAGCTCACAGAGACTGAAGTGGCAACCACAGAACCTGCGTGGGTCTGAGCTAGGTCTACATTTATGTTATGGCTGTTAGCTTGGCATTCTGGTGGGACTCCTAACAATGGGAATGGGGGCGTCTCTGACTCCTTTGCCTACTTGTGGGACCATTTTCTTCCTACTGGGCTGAGAGCTGCTCTTCCTGCAGGGAAACAGAGAAAGAATGGATCCCTGGGTTGGGAGAACAGGGAGAAGTAGGAGAGAATGTACATGCACATATACATCACATGCACATATACATCACATACACATATACATTGCATACACATATACATTACATACACATATACACATATGGTATTAGGAATGCTCATGGAAGCAAAACATTGATATGCACACACCCTAGAGTATGATGTTTGTTTTAATAGCTCTGTTTATACTTTATTCTGTCTGTAGGATTTGATTTATGAATTATAAAAAAACAAACCTTTCCTTTAGGAAAAAAATATAGAGGGCAAGATGTAACTCAGTGGTTGGATGCTTTTCTGACAGGCATAGAAACTTGAGGCTTGATGTTCAGCACCTCAAAAAAAAGTGTATGTACTTATGTATTTATATATGAAAAAAATATTTTACTTTAGATTCCCAAATATATTAACATATATACATAGAAACATTTATTTTAATTAATAAATATATTCATTATAGGATATACATTTATAAATTTTGTGTACACACACATATGTGTATAAACATGATCCTGGAAAGGTGAGTGTCTTCATTAGAGTTACTATTGCTGTTATAAAACACTATGATCAAAAGCAAGTTGGGAAGGAAAGTATTTTTATTCAGCTTACACTTCCATATCACTGTTCATCATTAAAGGGAGTCGGGACAGGAACTCAAGCAGGGCAGGAACCTGGAGGCAGGAGCTGATGCAGAGGCCATGGAGGGATGCTACTTACTGGCTTGCTCCCCTGGCTTGCTTGGCTTGCTTTCTTATGGAAACCAAGACTACCAGCTTGTTCATAGAACCAGGACCACCAGCCAAGGGCTGGGCTCTCCCCCATCAATCACTAATTAGGAAAATGTCCTGCAGGCTTGCCTGCAGCCTGATCATATGGATTTCTACCAAAGTTTTCTTTCAAATGACTGTAGCTTATATCATATTAACATAAAACTAGCCAGGACAGGGCAGACACGAAAGAAATTGTCCTCATATGTTCTTTTTAAGACTTTTGTTTATTTTATTATCATCCTCATCCTCATCATCATCACCATTATTGAGTGGTGTATGATATATGCTTGCATACATGTACCTTGGAGGATATCTGGAAACAACCTTGTAGAGTTTGTTCTCTCCTTCTAAATTATGTAGGTTCTGGGGATAGAACTCAGGTCACCAAGCCTGCATTGTCAGGCCGTAAGCACATCCACCACTGAGCCAAGCTGATAGCGGCTCATGCAGTTTTTATGAGGGCAAATTAATACAATCTTTCAATTACCATTTAATTATATTTATAAGAAGTAAAAACATCCAAACACATATACCTTTTTCATTGTATTTCTAAAGACTTATCACAAAGAAATAATTATGAAGCCAGGCATGATGGTACATGCCTCTAATATAAGATACCCATGTTTGATGTTGGATTGAGCAATTTGATAAGATCCTGTCTTAAGAAATAAAATTTAAAAGGGATAAAAATTTAGCTCTGTTGTAGAGCTTATGCCTAGCATTAGTGAGGCAGGCCTTGGGTTAGATTTCAGTATCCTCAAGAAAGGAAGGAAGAGAAGAAAGGCAGAAAAGGCTGCTGTGAGGCTAGAGAGGGTTACTGCTGTGTGTGTGTTAGCCATCCTTTCACCCCAGCGCTCAGTGACTGGGCAAGCATGGGAGCAGCTTCCTGTCCTTCCCCTCCCTGCCCTAAATGTCATGACAGCCTCACATTACAGACATCAGGTCAGCAAGAGAATGGCAGAACAAATGTAGACTCCAATCCAAGTTGACATGGAGACCTTAAGCAATAAAGACTGAGGGATCCAAGAGTCTTTCTGTGCTGCATGGGTGCTGGATGCACTATTGGGTAAAAAGGATGCACTGTAATGACAATAGATAGGGCGCAGAAGGAGAAGAAGCTTGACCAGATGCTTGCAGACCCAAGTATAGTCAGGACCCCTTCTGCACTGTGGGTATATAACCTGCTATTGGATAAGGTTGGCGAAAGAAATTCTTTGTGGCCATCTAAATCGGAATGACAGTAAAGACTGGGGCAATATTTTTGTTTTATGATGGGATTGTGGAGGGAATGGAATTCTAGATTTTTATCATTTCCCTTAGAGAAGATGAGTTCTAGTCTCTGTGAACTGTTTTTGGAAGACCTGGAGACAGATGTGTAATGGAGGTGGCCCCAGGTGTCTAGAGGGTCACTGCATTCATTCCCTAGAAGAAACAAAGAATTGAGCCAATAGGAAAGAAGAACAAGCTGCAGAGAAGGGGAAAGTAAGCCCTGTATACATTCTAAACAAGAGACGCCTAGAGTTGGCAGCTGGCTCTGGTACATTATAGGAACTCGGGGTCCTTCCTTTCCACTATTTGTTCTGTTTAAATACCTACCACCCATGCCAGAGACCTGCTCACTCTCAAAAATCCCATTCAAAAAGTTAAAGCAGATGCTATAATACATATGCAAAGAACCTGGTATGACCCATAAGGGCCCTGTGCATGCTGCCTCCATCTCTGTGAGTGCATAGGAGCTTTGCCCATGGTGTTTAGAGGGCCTTGGTTTTCTTGGTGTTCTCCATTCCCTTTGGCTCTTATACTCTTTCTGCCTCCTCTTCTGTGGGGTGCAGGGTGGAGTGAAGTTGAATAGGATGTTTCTTGAACCCTGAGGGGAGGGATTTTTCAATACTTAAAGGGAGAAAGGAAAGAATGGGCAGGGTAGTATACTTTTTCTCTATCACAAACCTGGCTAGGGTCTGGTGTGGATCTGCAGGTTGCAGTTGTGTGAATGTATATCAGAGACTGCCTTTGTCTTTCTCTAAAAATGACAGATCCTGACTTTCATATGCCCACCTTCTAGCTCCCACTTTCCAGTAGCAGGAAAATCTAAAAAGGATGCAGATTTTTGTAAACCAATGAATTGTGTGGTTTGAATGTTTACCACCCAAAGAGCAATGGAAAACATTGGCTGGGCCTGTGTTCTATCCCAGGATGCCCTCTACCTCAGAACTGAACTTGTGTGATCAAAGAGCACTGGAAAAATCTGGAAGCAGATCAATCTTTGTTGCTTGTCGAACTAAAAGTTGAATTAAATCATATGAGTATTTTCAAAGAGAAAACAAAAACAAACAGATGGGTCTTTTAGGGTCTTTTAAAAAGAAAGCATTGGTCAGCAGAAGACACATTTAAAAACACATGGTTCGTCTGTGGTTTGTGGGACATGAGAACCAAATATAGAATCTGCAAGAAGCCTGCTTCTGGGATTTAGTCACAGTTTCCTAAAGTGTTGCCATGTTTAAGAATGCTTAAATCTCACACTTTTTTTTCAGATACACCTTCATGCAGTTTGTCCTTAGATATTGATGAAAATTACATTATTTTTGCCAAGTACCTTAATTTTGAAATTTGTGTTCTTTGCTTTATACTTTTCCTGTTTTGAGATCCAAGCACTAACTTACTACCAATCATTACAGTGAGAACAATGACGTTAGACATTCCATTCAACGCTAGTGTCCACAGAATCTTAATGAAGGACTGGAGAGTTCCTCCAAGTATATCATACTGATTTTGTGAATAATTCCCCCAGCTCTGTAGTCACCATATCCAACTATACCTGTGCAAATGATTTCAAAGGACTTCAGCATCCTCAGTAGAAATGTTCAGTTTAACCTGGGATCTGAGGTTGGGGTCCATTAGCTTAACACCTCTACAGTGAAAACTGGTACTTTTTGTTTAAAAACAGCCTGATGCAGTTTGACAAAATGAATTCATGATAAAACTGTTTCTCTCTCCACCTCCCCACCTCCTAACCCCACTCCAGTGCTCTAACCAAGAATTTGTTAAGACTGATTAACTCTGACCCTTTGCCTAACACAACTGTGGTTATATTTCTACACAAACCCTTTCTACACCCTCCCCTTCAAAACCAGCCACATCCCTTGCTTGCCCAGTTTCCTCCTAAGTTCCTCTGCTTGCTATTAGCTTCTTGTTCCTAGAAAGTAGAACATTGGTTTTTGTTTTGTTTGTTTTTGAAAGCAAGAAAAAGATGAAAACATAAAAGCAATTCTATTGCCCTCTGTCTGGTACAGTTTTGGGACAGAAGTACTTGGCACGGCAAAGTCCTGAAAGTTGGAGAGCAGGCTCAGAGGATTAAATAGCTTGTCCCCAGGAGCTATAAAAATGCCTGGAAGATGTGACTGCTACCCAAACTCCCAGCTCTGCAGAGGCAGAGACTGGGGAATCCCTGGGGGTAAACTGTGTAATAAGAATAACAAGGATCATCGAGCTCTAGGTTTGGCAAGAGACCGTTACCCAACAATAACTTCCAGCCTTCGTGTACACACATGTACATACATATAGAGACAGGCAGGCATGCATATCATACATGCATACACATGTAACAAAAGGAATCTAAAAATAAGCAGACCTGTAAATTCAGGGTATGATTATTGGTTTCAATTTTCATCACTTGCCTTGCCTTGTTTCTTTATCTTTCATTCTCAGGGTTTCTCGATAGCCTTGGCTGTCCTGGAACTCACTCTGTAGACCAGGCTGGCCTCAAACTCAGAGATCCACCTGTTTCTGCCTCCGGAATTCTGGGATTAAAGGTGTGCTGGTACCAGTGACTGAATACATTTTGATTGTCTGGATTTGGGGGCAATGCCAGCATCTAGTGAGCACAAAACTGTAAGAATGCAGCCATCCGGCTTTAAAATATCAATAGCACTGAGACTGAAACACCCTTTTGTGAATAGAAGAACCCATGTGGTTTTTTTTCCCTTAATACAATGTACACTAAGTTGTACTATTTGCAAGACTATTTATGTGGTTCTCCATTTACTATGTATTTATTTTCAAAGCTAGTCTTCAATGGTGAATATTTTTCATCAAAACAAAAATTCTCAAGCATTACTGGTACCCAAGAGCTGAACCTTTCAGTCCCTTCAACACACTCATTTAATGAATATAACTAGTCCTAACTTCTGGGCTATCCTGTACAACCCAGAACATCTGTCTCAGAGATACCATGCAACTTCGTGTCTAAGGAGCTCCGGTCTGCCTCATCTTTCTCCGCCTTCAGTCGGTGTCTCTTCTTGCAATGAGATGTATATATGTTGATTCAATTCGGTTAGGCACTTGGCTATGTGTGTCTACAGCATTAACTACTTTGACATGTTGCTTATGAGACTGAATAACTGTAATTTGAAGACTTTGTGCCTATGGGCTGTCATAATCATTACTCTGGTCTAGAGTAAATATTAACTCATTAGTCTACTCTTGTCTCTATCTCGTGCTGGGAATAATTGAACCCAGACACCTTCACATGCTTGGCAAGCCCTCTGCCATTAGCCTACACCACAAACCCAATCTTCCACATTTTAAATATAGACACCCTGATTCCTTTCTTTCTCAACCATAACTAATGACAAAGTATGAAGCATAGAAGGAAACTGTGAGTTAGCCATAATTTTATGATCCTAACATAGTAATTATATAGCTGGTAAATTTTCTAGGTTTTTTTGTATTATTTTAGATGAATTGGGAGGGTTTTCTTTTCTTCTTTTAATCAACTTTTAAACTTAGCATTGTATATCTGTATCCATAGTGCTGAGTAATTTTCACGATACTCAGATTTAATGCTCACCTATTTCCAGACTGTTATATTCTAGTTTATTTCTTTCCCTTTGATAATGTAGCCTATCTCTTCTGTTGAATGCCTGTTTGTTTCTTGGTTTAATGTCATTATAAGATAGTGCTATAGTAAACATATGAAAGCATGCTAATATTTCTCAACTTTAGAATACATTGCCATGACAGAAATGTTTGAGTTTTCTACAGGGAGAGATTTAGAGGATGGATCCTCTTACTACTTCATATTCATTGTGCAAAAGTATTCCTCCAGTGTGCTTGTGAAGAGCGAACATTAAAGCTGACAAGAAGAAAGAGAGCCAGTTTTTTTTTTCCTCTCTGTAGCACAATTAATTTGATAAATCACAAGATCAATGCATTCCTTCTCATATAACAATAAAAATGCTAATAGAATATGATATTGGTCGGGACTGATGACAGAGATCTTTGCTTTCCAGATGCAGAATAAGTTCCAAGGCATAAACCTAGAAAGCAAAATATTTTACATATTACTTATAAAACCACTACAATCTCTAAAGATGAAAGATTAACAGAAGCTTGTAAAAGAACCATAAAAGCTAGCCTATTTTTTTTTGTCCTGTGTAGTTCCACAGAGATAAACATTTATATCTCTTAGCTATTCCATTTATAAGAGGATAAAAACACAAAGCCAAAAAACATTCACTCATCGGGCAATCAGCTCTTCCTCCAGGGAGACTGGCTTGGGGCATTTTATAGTTTGCATAGTGAAGAATGGCCTCGTGAGCTAAGATTTCTCTCTTAAAATAGATTCTGTGTCCTAATAAATCTGATCACCATGAGCAAAAGGACACAGAAATAAAATTAAGACACAACGTTTAGAATAGTAAAACCTAGACAGTCAAGTTTTCTCATTAATCCTAAGTAGAATTTTCAACTTCTGGTATGTCATCCTTTGTCTTCTTCACATGAATGAAGATTTATAGTTGTGGGGAGATCATAGTATGTGCCATGCTAGCCCACACTAATTAAACATTAGGGAACATGCAGATCTGTTGATTACAGTGAAAATCCAGCACAAATACTTCAAGAATCACTTTTGGGGCATCATGCATCTGAAACATAGCATTTACACCAGCCTGATTATAAGAAATCAAAATCCCTCCACCCCCTCCCCACTCTACCCCCACACTAAATGTAATAACATATTATATGGATTTGTCTTTTCTTCACACACAACAATAAAACGACTGGGGCTGATAAAATAACCATGTGAATACTTTCATTCATGACAACAACCGGGGACACTCATGGGTCTTTGTCTTGGAAACAGAACAGGAGTCTCTGGTTGGGTGTCCAATGGAACTTTGTTCATAATATAAATGAAGCACATCACTTGACAGGCCTTTAAAAACAACCAATAATATTTGTACTAGAGATGTTTGAAAGATGCTTGGAAAACAGCAGCCACTTTGGAATTATCAAGGGAAGATACTTGGTGCCTAACAGGCTTTTTCCCTGTCACCCAGCTAATTATCGCCTGTTTTCCTCAGACTAAGCTGCCAATCTTTAAGGAGCACTTCCAGTTCGTATATTCATACACATGGGATATTATTATCAAGTGCACTCTGCTTTAAAGTATGAGGCTCCAGGGTTGGATCCCAACAGGAACCACTCTTTGTGCCACTGTACCCTGTCCCTCACATGGGCAAGGAGAGGTGTTTCTAATGGCTTGTGCAGCTCTGTTTTGCTGAGTAAATCTCGGGTTGGAAAGGTTTTTGTTTTCAGCTAACGCAATTCATAGCTTAGTCTTTTTGAATTACAGGTGGTTTTTATGAGCTTATGCAAAAGCTTTTGGGACTGTGGACTGGTAGCCCTGGATGACATTACCATACAATTAGGAAACTGCAGATCTCCAGGTAAGAGGACTATTGTTCACTTCGGTTGTGAGTCTCTCTGCGCTATGACAGAAACTTCCAACTCCTCTAAGAACCTCATGCATTTGACCTGTGACAGTCTAGCCTTTACCTTTCTTGACAGATATGCCTCTCCACAGATTTGTAGTAGAGTCTAT
Source organism: Micromys minutus (assembly GCF_963924665.1). Taxonomy (NCBI): domain Eukaryota; kingdom Metazoa; phylum Chordata; class Mammalia; order Rodentia; family Muridae; genus Micromys; species Micromys minutus. The sequence continues at coordinate 36,150,828 of NC_137971.1, forward strand.
AATTGGAAATAAAGATTCCAGTGTTCTGTATGGCTTCACATGTGTGACTTTTCCTCATTGTAAGGAACATTAGTGATACCTTCCTGAATGCTGGGGACCATATTCATGAACTGCCCCAAATATTATTTTAAAAACAAGTACCCTGGGGCTGGAGAGATGGCTCAGTGGTTAAGAGCACTGACTGTTCTTCCAAAAGTCCTGAGTTCAGTTCCCAGCAACCACATGGTGGCTCACAACCATCTATAATGGGATTCGATGCCCTATTCTGGTGGATCCAAAGACACTTAGTGTGTACTCATATAAAATAAATAAACAAAAAACAAAAAACAAAAAAAAACCAGTACCCTTCAGCTTAACTAACATTATAATTTTCATTGTACTCTTAGAAAATGCACATTTTCAAGTAATATTGATGGCATTGTTATTTCACAAATGCATGTGAGATATATTGAGATGTATACTATTAAATTTTTAATAAAGGTGATATATTCTAAATTAATTAAGGGACAGTAAAACAAAGCCTGCAACAGTGGCAGGGCTCACAGCATTATGCTGCTGCTTACGTCAGCCTAACAATTGGTTCTTGTTTTATTGTTTTACGTCCTAGAGAGTTCTATACAACATTGTTTTCATCATATGTATCGCCCCAACTCTACCCAGAACTACTCTCTTTTCCTATTCACTCAGCCTTGTGAGGTTTTCCATAATCCACTCAAGACCAGTTTGTGCCACCCAAAATACTCTTGGATGTGTGTCTTTCCACTGAAATATGGTCAACTTATGAGAAACTCTTAGATAATCTGATCCTTTCTTTTCAGTTAGCTGTATTAGCTGTCAGTTGTGAGAGGTAGGAATGTGTGCCCGCTGCCCCCACTCCATGCTAAGATTCAGTCTGTGAGTTCATATGTGCAGCTGCTCTGCTGTGTCCAGATGTGCCCTTGCTGTCATCTACAGCTTCTGTCTATGACTCTTCCGCAGTGATCCCTGAGCTTCGAAACTTCACCTCAGGTCTCTATACCTTAGAAATGATTTTCTGAAAGAATCAGGCTCAAAGATGGAACTTATTAAGAAAAGGTGTTAACATATAGTTAAGTTCTGGTGTCAACACAAGGTACTTAGAAAATGGAGAGTGGAGAGTAAACACCCAAAACACGGCTGTGGAGCCTCAAGAGAGAGTCTAAAAGGTCATAGATGGATACTTTTGGTAGCTTTTGGAGTTACATTGTTCAAAGCTTTTCTAAGACTTTCTTTCTTTCTTTCTTTCTTTTTTTTTTTTTTTTTTTTTTTTTTTTTTTTTTTTTTTTTTTTGGTAAAAGAGATCATAGACCCATTTCTGAAATGCACTGATAAACGTAAAGGCTGCTAAAAAGACAAAAACCATAGGTCACAGGACTGAGGGATTCCTTGCTATATTAGTCACAGGGAGGTGAGACATATTCTATCTGCAGACTAAGTTCATAATCTCGTTTGTGAGGTTTTCGAACATAACATATTTGCATCTGGTGATAGAGTAAGGTTAAATATTAAAGTCATATTTGTTTTTATGTATATGACTACACTATCTTCAGACACACTGGAAGAATGCATCAGATTCCATTATAGATGGTTGTGAGTCACCATGTCATTGCTGGGAATTAAACTCAGGACCTCTGGAAGAAGCGTCAGTGCTTTTAACCACTGAGCCATCTCTCCAACCCAACACTAAAGTCGTATACAAGTCATAGCAAGGCTCACTGTATTATTATTTTAAGTAGTTCTAGACTTGTCAAAGTCCTCCACTCTAGTCTGGCTTGAGATTTCAACCAGACTCCAGAATGAGCTCCTCCAAGCCATTTCTTCCTAGTTTCCCTTTTATCTTTCTCTTACTTCAAACTAAGGGATAATTGTGAGATAGGAGCATGCTAGGCATGGTGGACAAGTGAATGGTGCATACCTCAGAGACCCTCCACAGGCATCTCCTTTATAAGCAGCCAAAGTGTAGTGCCTGTCTAATACTGGAAAATGGTTGAAGAAGAGTATTTGGATTGGTAGCCTAGCTCGGTGGCTTACATAGCTTATATGGACTTTGTATTTTCTCTCCCACAGAACTAAAAGCAAATTAAGGAAGACACCTTGTTTTGTGAGCCTTTGGGAGGACAGTGACAATAAGAATATCTGCACTCAAGGCTTAGAAAAGGGAACAGGGCCTCAGTAATTAGCACTGTATACAAAATTTAATACAAGAGAAACAAAAAATAGACACTCATCAAAATGTGAAGAATATGGATGTAGGGAGGCATAGCAAAGTGGAGACAAAGAGCAAAGTCACCCCGGAGTTGAGACTCATTACTCTAGTGGTAATGACTTCTGCTGTCAGTAAGGATACCGTTCAAAGACAAGTATTGGCCGGGGTGTACTGCTTGCCTGGGGTGTGCAGAGCCCTGGCTTAATCCTCACTATAAAGTACAATTACATCTGGAAATGGAAAAATGAGACTTTTAGTAACAAAATAACAGTTTTTTTTGCATTTTTTACTACAAATAATTGTATTATTATGTGTCCTAAACTCTTCACACATACCATTTTATTTAATTCTTGTAATCCTATGAAGTGGATGCCATTAATATCCCCACATAAAAATACAAACAATGATATCATTTGGGCTGCATAGTTCTGCCAACAGCAGAGGAGGTACGAAGCTGATTTGAGCATATCCTTCACTCTCCCTGGGTTTTTGAAGAAAGCTCTTACATTGTATAACCTTTTCATTTATTTTTTTTATTTTTATTTTCAAAGAGGCAGTGTATCCACAGTTTTCAGGGCTCTCTAATTCTACTCAAACAAATCCCCGAGTTGGGGGTGTGTTGTGCTCAAAGTAACCCAGTATTTCATATCTAGACTTTTAATTCTGTGCAGCCACGATAGGACTGCGATGAAGCATAGATTTGCTAGACTGGACTGAAAGCTGGGTAGGCCACCTGTGGGGGTCTGCCTCTCAATAGGCTTAACATATGGCCAGACACCTCTCAGACATGCAAAGTGGGCTGCTAGGAGCCTAGAGAAAATTCATATTCATTGACTCTCTCAGTAATTGCAACACCTGCTGTTTCCTTACAGAGAGACTTCCACCTCCACCTGGAGAGTGCACTTTTGATCAAGATGAATGTGCGTTTACACAGGAGAGAAGGAACAGGAGCGGCTGGCACAGGGGGAGGGGAGAAACACCCACCTCCTACACAGGACCCAAGGGAGATCACACTACTGGGGTAGGTGAGTTGTGCCACATGGTGCTGTTTCCTAAGAGCATAACTTACATACTAGTGGGCATTTACCGCCTTTTGAATGTGCAGGTTCGTGTCTTGTGTCTAGAATGCCGTACATGATATTCTACACAACAAGATTTTTAATAGGTTCATAGGAAAATCATCTTTTATAACACTGCTTGATGTGTATTACAATGGTAATCTAGAACTAGGTTTAGAGGGAAAATGGTCGAGGCAAAGAAGAAAAACCAAAATAGAAGCTGACTGAGGCTTAGTAGAGAAGTGTGCAGGCAGATGGGGAGCCTCAGATAAGTACAGCTTTGTACTTTTCGTAGATGAAGCAGACAGAAAATTCATCTGGGAATCATCAGTCACTGTTCTTGGGATGAATCAGGGAAAGCAGATAGCTGGAGGTAGAGGTGGCCCAATCTCTCTCTCTCTCTCTCTCTCTCTCTCTCACACACACACACACACACACACACACACACACACACAGTGTATTGTTCAGGCTGGCCTGAAAGTCAAGATCTTCCTGCCTCAGCCTCCTGAGAGCTCAAGGATTTCTATATGTGCCACCTTGCCTGGCTAAGGAGTATGCGTTCAACACAGAATGTGTATGTTACAATAAGACAAGCTCAAGGCTTGTTTTCCTGTTACCACTACTGTACATCAGCAAGTGAAGACAGTCTGTGGTAAAGTGCACTCCTGTTTGGTCTAACAGTTAGATGGAAGCACAGCCTTTAGTTCAAGAAAGGAAATTTGTCCCTGAACTAAACTCACAAAGATCAATTGATACTAGGATGCATAAGATGCAGGGTCCATATAGAGAAGCCAGTAGAATATGGTGGGTTAAACTGTGCTGTACCTTATGACCAACCTCAAGATAAACCTATGACCAAGTACAGCGTATATAACCTTTCTACTGAATTATCATCGTAAGCACAACCACAAATACTTTTATTTTTTTTTTTATATGCTTCACCGTACATACATTTCTCCTCATTCCTGGGTAAATCCCTTAACTCCCAGTTTTGCTGAGTTATTAGAACAGTCATAATTCAGGCATGTTAAAGAGTCTAGTCCAAGTCAAAACCTCCATTTGTCTTTTCATCAAAAAGCCTCCAATGTCCTCAACTGAGTCTTGCCTCCTTGTTTAAGGAGGATAAAGGGGAGGGCTGTTTTGTTTTACATTTTTATTTCAACACTTTGCTGGTCTTCCCTGTTTGTCATTTTCTAGTTCAGAGTAGGTAGAGGAAGAACTAAAAGAGAGGAGCTTTAAAATATTTGCTGCTATTTTAAATTCTCTCTTGGCTATTAACTGTCCCCTCACTGTGACAGATGTCCAATGCTGGCCAATTGGAACTTCTGTAGTGTCTACTCTACATAAGCCCTTCAGAACCAGTCCTTTGCACTTGCTGCCTCCCTGACAAGGTACACACCTCCGTACAACCACCAGGTTTTTCTGAAAGTTTCTATTTTTTTTTTTTAAGAACGTTTGATTTCATCTACCTTCCCAGATTGTCCACTGGCCTCAGAAACTAATGTGTTCTTGCCTAAAATGTGTCACCTGGTTCTACCACTGCCTTTTCCCGCATGCTGCTTTGGGATGGGAGATGCAGGAAAAGTATGCCCTCAGGGCACAATGCTATTGAAAAGAGTCAACACTGGCCAGTGGTAAAGCAGATGTCCACTTTAGGTATTGACTAGTGTGCTGATACCACAAAGAGTGGTCCATGACCAAGTTATCAGCATTGTTGCTTTCCTCTGGCCTCTGGCTTGCAAATGGCTATCTTTGTGCAGTGTCCACCCATGACCCTCCCTCTGTGCCAACACATCCCTGACATCTCTTCTCTTACAACACTTGTACTGAATCAAGATCCACCCTAACACTCCTCTTTTAAGTCAGTTTCATCTTGAAAACCTCAGCCTCTAAATATAGCCACACTCTGAGGTATTGAGGTTAGGGCTTCATTATATGTATTTTGGAGAGATGCAACTTAACTGATAGCAGACTCCCTCCCAGGAGTCAGTGTCATGGGAGGGATATCAAAAGAGAAGGAAAAATTCTTTCATGTTATATGGGTGACAGCCCATGCCTGCTCCTGCTCCTGGCAGCTTTGTGCTATACTCTAGGCTTGTCTGACTCATAGAGCACACCCTACTTCCTCCACACACATTGGAAACTCTATGAAAATCTATCAAAAAACATGCACAATGTGTATTAAATAACTCTTAACGCTAGTCCTTTACTGACATCATTACCAGCTATGGGGTGGCCTTGTTTGAAGATGGTGTGGTTTTGTTTCCTTTGTCTCTTTGAAAACTTTTGTTTCAGCTGGCTAGGATGAAACGCCACAGCAACATAACGAATACAAATGTCTCTTATTGAGCTCCGTATTTATTCTGAATGAATACTAGACACATGAAATGAAGTTCTCTGGTGCACAGTGTAGAGAATGTTGATTTTTAAAAACAGAAATTATTTCACCTGCTTCAGTATTAAGTTCCAAAAGATTCTCAAGATGTCTTTCAGATTTTTAAGTAGTAAACCATTTTGGGATCTAGTTTTTTTATTCCTGTGCACAGCAATGCAAGCGAGAAAACAAATTCTACTATACTGTGCCCAGGGTACCTATAGATATATAGTGTTGGGTTGGGGCTATCAATTACCTTGATGAGACTTTCACTGTAAATCTAGGGATTGTTTGATGAGCACTTACCATGGTCAAGGCTCTGTGCCTGAACTCGTTACACCCTCCCTACAATCTGTACTGTAAGTTGAAAGTCCCAATTTTCAGACAGGGAACTAAAAGCTTGGAGGAGTTACGTAAACTTTGGAGCTCCACAGTAGTAACTGGCAAAGTGGGGACTGGACCTCAGGTTTACTTTGTTCCAGTGACCCATATTCTTTGCATATTGCCTCACTGGCATTACTGACACATCACACATGGCTCACGATGAATGTGCCCTACAGAAATAGTCTTTCATCAACAGAAATGAACTATTTCTAGTGTCAGTATTCTGATACTACGAGTGTAACTCCAGGAGCACGCCCCATTCTCCTAACCACATGGAAAAGTAGCTTCCTTGTCTTTCAGCCTTTAATAATATAAGCTAAATAAGGGCAACATATCAGCTCTGAGATCTGTGAGGGATGATGTGACCCTTTCAAAAATGAAAACATCAACAGACCCCTCTAAAACAACTGACTGGGTCTCTATATACATTTATTCAATTGAAAAGAGAAATGAGTGTTGTGTGGGTGTGTGCCTGCATATGCCACAGTGTGAGTGTGGGGGTCCGAGGATGACTTTCTGGAGTCTGATCTCTGTCTACCATGTGGATTCCTAAGATTGAACTTAAGTCATAAGCATGGGGCAAGCACCTTTACCCTCTCAACCATCTTACCCGCCCCACAAATAACCAACTATTCCTGCTAGCAGCATCAGAAATGATGTGTATATAAGAATCAAATATCTTAGAATTTGAAGTTACCACTAACATCATGCAATCCCATTCCATATCTACCAAGTGCTCAATACCCATAAAAAAAAAAAAAAAAGTCCAAACAACTCAGAGCTACAAGTAAGGCAATAAAAATCAAGTTGTAGAGATGGTGGGACGGTGCAGAGCTGCAGCTCTCCCTGGCAGTGTCTTGCAGGATAAGCCAGAGCAGATCAGAAATGGCAAGGAATACGGGTAGATGTCAGGATGAAGAGACACCAGTGTGAGACAAGCAACCCTTTAAGCAGTGAAACAGCTTTCGGGGCGCTTTAAGTTACAATAGTGGCCATAGGATACGGTCAGCCTGAAGTCACATGAAAGTGGACACCGAGTGTGAACTTATATGGAGGTAGTGTACTTGAAGCTATGAGTCCCTTCAGCAGGGATGGGGGGAGGGGGAGGACAAAGCCATACAACAAGGAAGTATTCTTGACTTGGCCACTACCATGTCTGATTGCTTGAGTTAATGGAGACACCTAATAAATGTGTTGAATTATGTCTCCCAGATATCAAATAGAGAGTAAAAGGGGAAATCCTTTTCCATGCACTCCCACCCTCACTGGCTTAGCTGTGTGTGCCATTTCATAGTGACTCCCCACTCCTACCATCCCCATAGGCACAGAGAAATTCTGCAGGGGCTTAAGCTAGGAGTGACTGAAGACTCTTCTATACTGAAAGCCAAAGGCCATCAGTACCTGCCTTGGGTCCAAGATAAGGCATCTGCCAAGGTGCTTCTGAATCACTTCTATATTTTCACTTTCCTTGCTTAAAGCCTCAGTGTAGTTGGCAGAACTCAAACAAGGCAGGCAAAAAGAAAGGCAGGGGCAAGGGGCATACAAACCTGTGTTCCAGACAGCTGCATTAGATGGTCAGTCAATACATGTCCAATAAATGAAAAGGAAAGCTCAGGAAAGCCACACTATAAATACGTCAAGCTGCTGGATGTCTGTCAGAATCAATACATCATCTCAGGTTAAATAAAGACAAGCCTTGTGAATGGAGCTCTTCGATTTAGAGCCAAATGGATCCCTTAATGCCGATTTCCCAGGAATAGAGTGTGTGGGAGGTAGCCCACCTACTCTGACTTAGTGTCTGAGCCCATCCTGCTCCCACACGTGCCTTAGTAGAAAAGGTACAGATGAAGCTTATGTCCCAGAGAATAGTGTAGCTGGGCTTGGCCATATGGTAATTATAGTTTTAGCTTTTATTAATTTATTTGCAGCATATATGTTCTATGTCTTATATTCTGTATTTTCTTCTATTAATTTGTTTGAGGATCAAATCACAGGCATAATATCATGAATAAAATATATACAGTTTAAATTGTTTAATTTATTATTATTAATTATTATTGTGTGTGTGTATGAACACAAGCATGTATGTGTGCCATGGAAACATGTGGAGGTATTCATTTTGCTTAGGAATGTTTTGGATATCTAGGTTGTTTTGTGCTTCCATGTGAATTTTGAGATTTTTTTTCTATTTCTGTGAATAATGTCCTTAGAATTTTAATGTTAATTGCAATGAATTATCGGCTGCCTTTTTTTAAAAGAATAAATTTATTTTTATGTGTATGGCTATTTTTACTGCATGTATGTCTGAGCACTATTTACATGCAATGTCCACAAAGACCATAAGCGGGCACAGGATCCTCTGGGATGAGTTTTTAATCTGCCACTTTACCCATAAGCCTTACCTTCTGATCACAGCACTTAGAATCTTTATATCTCTGGCATTTTATAACTATAAGATTTGTTGGTGATTTCTGCCTCTTCTGCCGAAGGTCTTGTTATATCTGATATGATATTACATATTGTCCTGTTGTTTGGCAAAGGGTAATGGGAGGATATTAAAATGTATACAGACTGTTGTAAACTGCCCAGCAGTGGATGTTACAGTCTGTGTCTTTCCCTGTATAGCTCCCCATCCTGAGTAATAAATACTGCAGATGTTACGTTAAGAAAACTATCCTACTTGTTAAAGCACAGTAAGGCAGACTTCGCTCAGGATAACTATGGTGGGCATAGGAAACAGTGCAGAGTGATTTTTCACTGGAGGGGGAGACTGAACACAACATGTCCAAGGAGATGAAGAAACAAGAAGCTGCATCAGTTCAGGGCATGGAAAAGGAGCAAGAAGGAATGTCAGGGGTAGGAAGGGCTCTGGATGAACTGACCCACCAGAATCCTTGATGAGAGCAGCACACGGTTGTCCTGAATGGGATGGTGGAAGATGAAGGAAATGATTACATATCTCTTTGATTAGATATTTAGGGTGGAAGGTTTCCTGCAGAATGAAATTTTGTGAGGAAAAGTTAGGCCCAGGGAGAGATTGAGGAGACTAGTGTAAACTCATTGTAAAGACTCATTGTAAACTCTGAGTGTGACAGTGCTGTAAATGTCTTTTTTTATTCTGTTGTCACAGAAGACACTGGGACAAACATATCATATTATTTAAAGCAACAGTTCTCAACCTGTGATGACTTTGGGGACCGAATGACCCTTTCACGGGGGTTGCACATCAGATACCCTACATATCAGATATTTACATTATGATTCATAACAGCAGCAAAATTACAGTTAAGGAATAGTAATAAAAATAATTTTGTAGTTGAGGGTCAGCACAGCATGAAGAACTATATTAAAAGAAGGTTGAGAACCACTGATGTAAAGTGACTTGAATAGTTAATGTAATGTTGCTTAGATGGATAGGACTGAAAATTTTCTTTCATGGGGGGCATATCCTAAAATAATAGATTTTGAAGTTTTTCATTTACTCAATAAATTAACAGCAGTTCGTGGAATTTTTTTTTTAGGATGCTGGATGTACACAGCCTATTATAGATCAGCTGAAGAAACATAATTGTAGAGGTTCATTTAGTGAAGCTTTAATAATTATCTGCTCTTTTCCTTAGGTAGCAACAATAAGATTTCTGTTACTAGTTCCACACTACAAGCAATAATGAGTTGCATTGAAAAAGGGAGAGCTATTGCCTGCATGAGAGACCTTGCATTTAGTCCTAACAAACTTTCCTACAGCTACTTTTCAAACGTAGATAAAATAACAAAGGTGGCCTTGAAAGGCGGGACCTCCTGTTTTATACATTGGAAAGGGCTCCACTGAGACTTGGGGAGCAGTAACACAGTGTGCATCTCCTTGATGCCTACCATGTACTTGTTTAGTGTTGATAGTCACAGGACACTTTTTTAATTAACATAATGCATTCTGGGACTTTTGAAGGATATGTGTATATCTGTACAGTGCATTCTCTCTTTTCACGTCCCATCCTTAAAGCCTGCCAGTCTATACTGGAAAGAGCATATATAGTGAAAAGGAAGAAAGGAGAGAGGCAGTCAAAGCTGTTTTTGTAGATAACTGTATTAAATGGTAAGTCAATATAAATCCACTGAAAATGAGAAGCTAAAAAAAAAAAAAAAAAACCCTCTATAAATATGCCAGGTAGCTCTGTGCCTGTCAGAATCAATACATCATTATATATAACAGATCCTAAGGAGATTCCGTTTCTGGCTTAATAAGGATAATGCAGAAAGACCTTTCCATAGTCTGAGATTAGCATGGAATAGTCTCATTGAAAGACAAAGCATCCAGCAGTGAACTAACAGTCTCTGCTCTTTGCTGGTTGTAAAGCCTGGGGCATGATTACATGGCCTCTCTGAGTCTAAGTTTCCTCAAATATAAACCAGCAATAATGGTTAATGCCTTATTAGTCCCTAGGGTTGCTCTGATGATTAACTGGTAACACATAAAGCCACTGAAATGTGTGGTGTTGTTATTTTTACAATTCGTGAATCTTTTATTGAATCTGATGTCTGGCTCTGTTATGCTTTCCTGGACTCACTGTTTAATACCATATGTGCCTCTATAAAATAGAAAGTCATTGCTATTAATAAATTTTCTTAATAGAAAGCAAAAGATTTGGTAGAGTCATTAAACCCCCTAATCATATTCTATCCATCCCCAGAACATCATGTGATAAGAGTATAGCTATTTTTAGGTTTGCCAGTAATACCCATAGAGATGAAAGCTCATAGCCAGCCTGCCAGAAGTGTTCTTTTATAGACTAACAGCCTGTATTCTGTTTTCATGCTAACATGAAGTTTAATGCTTGAATAATACAGATGAGTAACAGAACTAAGAAGTATTACAAGTAAACTATTCAAAGGGAAATATTAAATGCAAGCAGCATATGATGGACAAGAAGTACCATGAAGACAGGGCCTGGATGATGAAAGCTTGGGAAATACGTATCAATTAATCACTGTACGAAAACAACAACTCAGGCACCCTCCAAAAACCTCTAACCCTACCACTTTGCTGCCATTAGAAGAAAGCAAGCGTTCTGTGACAGATGGAGAATGGCTGGCGTTGGGTGGCGTGGACTTTGCAGGATTTATTCCTCGGGTCCCTGTACCATCTGTGTGAGTAGCTGTGTCCTACAGAAGCTGCAAGTTTCCTAACACTGCCGGGCCTCTTATTTACAAGCCAGTGATAGCCAGTCACGACAAACCTCCTGGTGTTTTATTCCCATGTATGTGATGCCAAGCTGCCAGGATTCTTTATAGGTATTTGTTTTAGAAGGTTACTTTAAAAAGGGGGGGAGGATTTTTTGTGGCCAAATGATAATGAATGAATAAATCAACAGATAACTATCCAGTTTATGAGAAATCCCTTCCCCACAACCCTCGTAGCCTCAGCTCCTGGTCCACTTAGACTCCTAACCAGTCTTTCTACCCCATCTTTTCTCCTCCCAAAAAAGCATCTCCATTCACTGTCTTTATGATTCCAAAGAAAGACACCATCTCTTTCCAGATACTCTTGAATGTTTGTTATGAAAATTAAACTACTTTCCAATGTACTACTAACTCAAAGTAGAAGTCTTCTTTATTTCTAAGAACACACATCAAAGAATGATTTAATTTATTCTTTGTGCTGTTAAGACAAAAGGAAAACTTGTATTTGAAGTGTTGTTTGGGTTTGTTTTCTTTGTTTCTTTTGTTTTGTCTCTTGAAGCAAGGTCTTGGTAGCCAGGTGGCCTCAAACTTCTGATCAGGCAGGGGCATGTGTATGATGTGTATGCATGTGTGTGTGTGTATGTGTGTGTGTGTGTGTGTGTCTGAGCATATGCGTGTATGTATGTATTTGATTGAAGAGCAGCTTAGTTCAAGTCCTTGTCTTTTAAGGTATGTGTACCCAGTACCCAGGCGTGTAACCTAGATGCTCCAATGTGCTGCAGTCTTTCCACAGCTACCCATGACAATGTCTGATACTATCAGATCCCGCTTTCCCAAAGAAGACTTCTATTAAAGGCTTTTGATCTAAGATATATTTATTTAATATATATGAGTACACTGTAGCTGTCTTCAGACACACCAGAAGAGGGCATCGGATTCCATCACAGATAGCTGTGAGCCATCCTGTGGTTGCTGGGTCTTGAACTCAGGACCTCTAGAAGAACAGCCAGTGCTCTTAACCACTGAGCCATCTCTGCAGCCCTGTAAAAAGGTTTTTAAAGATGAGGTAAAATGTTTAAAAATGCAACATGAAATCTACTACTCCATATTCTAACCTAAAGAATTAATTGATAAAAACTGTTAAAATGCTAGACATCTGGTGGGGCTGATTGGATAGGCCCTGCCCCCCTCCCCCAAGCCTCACCATCATTTCTGCCAAAAGTCCTTTAAGGAGCCCCTAATCTAGCAGCCTTATGGTGCCTAATGCCTGGGCCCCACCTGTTATTCAGGAGCTGCCCGTGCTTCCTCCCCTTTCCCCTTCTTGGGTTATGACCTGTGGCTTTATAGTTAACCTTTCTCTGAAACTCAAAACAGTGGGGAAATGTACATGGTGAGCATTTGGTTTGGGTTGGTGGCATTAAGCACATCACCTCACTGTGAAGCCACCGTCCCCATCCTGCTCCACAAATTTGTACCCATTGAAAACTAACTCCTTATTTCTGACAGGCTTTTTTTATCATGGCTAAACTAAGTGGGTAACACAGCAAACTCAAAAGTCATGAATCTGGGAAAGGGACAGTCAGGGAGTCAGGGGTGGAGGGAGGTATCGATGTGTAGAAGATCGTAGGAGAGGGTTGGGAGAGAATAACTAGATTGCATTGTGTATAGATAAAATTGTCAAACTAACCTAATAATCATAAGTGAGTATTCCTAGAGACACACTTTTTTAACAGTTGTTTTTTACCAAAGCTTTGATGATTCACCTTATTATCAGGAGTGTTCCTCCAGACTCCTGAAAAGAGCTCGCTGCTCCTTCCACATGGGCCTCATCCTACAGGCTGTCAAAGCCCCTTTCCAACCCTGTAAAACAGAGCCAAGTACCTAGCAGAGCAGCTGTCTCTCAGTTAAGGATTGTGAATACAAGTGTGAGTTTCTGCTTCTCAGAGCATCACAGGTGCCTGACAAACATCAGAGAGCTTGGTGCCCCAAGCACCAAGAGAGTCATGGGACTCCTACATCCTAGACATCAAACAATAGCCTACAGAAAGAAAAGACTTTATTCCCCATTCTCACCCTGACAACAATCTTTTCCAGTCTGGAACCCTTCATATGCAGGGAGCGATGAGCTAGCCTCAAGCATCAGTCCCATGATGCTCTCTGCTCCACCCCAAGCCTTTAGTGCTGAGACAGAGCTCAAAGCTTTTCCATGGAACCATTGTCAACACACCGGGCTTTTTTCTGTTTTCGAGACACGTGTGAGGCAGGCTGACCTCTGTGAAGTTCTCTGGTGGTTTCAGGAAAAGGAAGTATCATGTACAAATCAAGAAGAAAGGAGTAGCTGGGTGGTGGTGCACGCCTTTAATCCCAGCCCTTGGGAGGCAGAGGCAGGGGGATCTCTGAGTTCCAGGACAGCCAGGACTACACAGAGAAACTCTGTCTTAAAAAACAAAAAGGAGAAAAATATTTGTAGTCAAAAGGAATAATTAGTTTATACATGGTTTATCATACTCTGATGAGCTGACAAAGTTCTCAAAAATCATTTTTGTAGGAATAGAAGTTAGTCTATATTGCTTCAAATCAGTATTTCCATATACATGTGCCCCTAGTACAAGTCATACCCTGAAGTTATTTGCAAAGGCTAAAACTACTTGAGAGGTAGACTCAGTTAGCATTCTAGAAAAAACACTCCCCTTCCAGACATGAGCTCTCTTCCAAAGAAAGCACATAATTACTTGGGTGAAGCAGGGTGGGTTTCCTTTGAAAATCCACAGCACTAAGCTGAATGCCCTCTGGAACTGTTAGTCTTCGCTGATGGCTTTCACCTGACACCCAAGACTCAGAACCACAGGACAGAAAGCAGACTGCAGGGGCTGTATCTACAGGAGTATGTGGTCCAAAGCAAGGGAGGCGAGGAGGTACAGGCAGCCCTGATTTAGAGTCCACTGGCCTGCCAAGAAGAGCTGTGGCCTAAAATGATCATCACTAAGTGATCCCAAGTCATCTGGCACTCATGATGAATCCATCGCTGCTTACTTTATCTCCCAGCCCCTCGGGGTCTGCTCTTTGCACGTGCACCATGAAGGTATATTTAAAAAGTCATGTCTTTCTTACCAGAGTCAATCTGTAGCAAAGGTCTTTTTATATGGGATTTCAGGTGACCCTTGGAGAGCTCCAAAGCAAAATGCATTTTTTTTTCTTTTCTTTTTTTTTTTTTTTCTTGTTACCTTAAAAATTATTTCTTGAAATATTTTTTTCTTTTTATACAGCTCGGGCTGGCATTGAACTGATAACCCTCCTGCCTCTGTCTCACAAGTATGGGGATTACAGGTGTGTACTACTACACACACCTCAGAATGCTTTTTAGCTGAGCATGCCTTAAGCTATCCTTGAAGTCTACTGTGCTCCTAAGTTGCACATAGGAAGCATAGAACTAGATTGTTTGGTGGCATGGCCATTCTCCTGCCTTGACTTTGTTTTCATAGAACTAAATTAAACATACTCTTCCATTGTGTTTACTTTGACACTAGCTTAAGAGGTACAGAGTTATAGAAAATAAAATACAATAAAGTTTTCCTGCATTGTGGAATGTGAAAAACATTCAGATTCAGTGTAACAACTTTTGTACCAATGAACAAATCACATGGAATAATTTTGAAACAATGTTTCAGGGAATTTTTTTCAATATGTTTCCAGGAAAAATTTGAGACAAGGTCTCATGTAGCCCAGGCTGGCCTCAAACTCACTATATAGTCAAGCATAACCTTGAGCTTTTGCCTCTGCCTCCAAAGATCTGGAACCACGGATGTGTACCACGACTCCCAGCTTTATGCACGTTCATTATTTTAAATACCTCAGATGATTTGGAACTTGTCTGGGAGCATTTTCTTTTATAAGATTTTGATTTTGTCACATCTTGGATTTATAGTAGCTTTGCCTTAGAGCTTCCAACTCAAATGCCTAGCTCACTGCCGAGAAGCTCATACTTTCCGTGTGAGCTAGGTGGAGCCTTGTGCTCTAGAAATGATCAGACTTGTTTGTGGGTTAGTGCTATAAAAGAAAAGAAGTTCATCCATTCGCTCACAAATATATTTTGAGCATCTACCATGCCTGAATCCTTGCTCTAAGAACTAGGAATAAGGTACTGGACTAAACAAGAAAATCTCTGTGCAATACAGAGGAGGGAAACAAAGATTAAAGAGGAGAAAATTAGGTGACCCATTAAAAGGCAATTAAATGTTACAAAAGCATAATAAATTAAGGTAATAAGGGATGAGAGTGCTGAGGGAGTGGGTGAGAGGGAGATGGTGTCTTGAAGTAGTGAAGTCAGAATAAGTCCAATAGGAAAGGTAACATCTAAGCAGGCGCTTAAAAGGGGCACAAAGGGTAAGACCCGAGAATATCTCTAGAAGAGCCAGGCAAGTTGTTCCTGGTGCTGATGTAATCCTGAAGCCATCAGCCTAGACTCTGGGCTGAACCAATGGATGCTTTCAACAAAGGCATGGTACAATTTAGTTTTTCAGGTTTGAGAATATGCCCATTGTTGGGATTCTGTATTCCCCACCCCTCAGTTACCTGGCAATAGGGTATGCTCCACCCAGGTGACCTGGTACTATAAAAGGAGCTGCTTGCCCCCTCCTCTCTCTCTTGCTCTCTCTCTCTTGCTCTCTTTTGCTCTTGCTCTCCTGCCCTTACCCCTCCTCCTTTCCCCCTCTCTCTCCACGTGCTCATGGCCAGCCTCTACTCCTCTACTTCTCTATTCCTCTCTCTCTGCCTCTACTAACGTCTTAACTCCCCCATGACCTGAATAAACTCTATTCTGTACTATACCGTCATGTGGCTGGTCCCTCAGGGGGGAAGGAATTCCCAACATGGACCCCCAGAGGCATCCCCCTTGCCCCAAGCCTTGCCACACCTCCATGGGCCATGTCCCACCCCCCCACACACACAATCTCTTCATTCTTTTCCATGGTGCCAAAACCTAGGACATCATCTTTTTAACAACACCCATGAATTGTGAAGTCATGAGGACCTGAGTTTGGATCCCCAGAGCCCAGGGATACAGTAGCAACAACATCTCTAATCCCAGTTCCTATTGGGACATGAGAGGCAGGGACTAAAGGATGTCCAGAAGCTCACAGAACTGATAAGCTGGCACACATCACAGAAAATCAGCAAATAAATTATGTCTCAAACCAGATGGAAGGCAGAGACCGACATCTAAGGTTCTGCTCTGACCTTCACACACAAACATAGTGGCAGACATGTGCTCACATTGATACACATATGTGTGTATATAAACACACAGATAACACACACATATTGAGCATTTGGATAGATTGCAATAGAAACTGTTGAGGTTAGATTCAAGGTGGTAAGGGAGAAGCAGACAAACAAGCCAGGAATTTGAAACATTAGTCCAAGTGAAATAACAAGACCAGGACACTAGCAATCAAAGGAGTAAGATAAGGCTCTGAGTTATCTTGAGGCAGATAAATTCAGATAAATTCCTTATCCCTCAGAAGTTCTGACAGCCTGGATGAGGAGAGAGAGCAAAGGGGAGAATGCTGAATGACTCACATGTCTGGGGTCTGAGCAACTGGGGGAGCTGGGATAGATTTGAGAGGAAGCTATGCTTGGGCTGCTGGGACAAATTAAAACCCGACACCTTATAAGCAATATACACTTGCTTCGCACAACTGCAGGAGCTGGAAAGTCCAAGATCAAGGTTCCAGCAGCTCTGAGGCCAATGGAGGGTCTTCTTCAGCTGGGACCTTCTGTTCAAGCTCCCCTCCCGTGTAAGAGATGAGTTAGTTTCAGAAGTCCTTGATAAAGATGCTGATCTCATTTGGGGGTGGTCACTGCCCTATGATCTGAGTAACCCCCAACCTCTCCTCTTCATATGGACACCCTAGGCATTAGGGCTTCAGTGTGTGAAACTGGAGGGAGTGCAAAAGCATTTGGAATGTTATCTGTGAAGCAGTGGGATAAATTCGGGCGGGATAATAATACCACAGCTCTAACACTGGTGCATTAATCCCCTTCCATCTATTTAGCTGAATCATAAACCATTAAATGAAAAAAATCATTTTGTGGTCTAATCCTTGTGGCATGTCTATTTTTTCTTAGATCATACATACTCTTCAGGATTATAAAAGCCTGTTCTCGGTACTACAGCTAAAGTGGCTATGTTTCCAGGAATACTACAAATGAAGAAAGTGTGGTGGGGTCTATTTTAATCGTGCCTGCTTTACATTTCTCTCAAGGCTACTACATGTATATCGAGGCCTCCCACATGGTGTATGGACAAAAAGCACACCTTTTGTCCCAGCCTCTGAGAGGCGTCCCTGGGAAACACTGCTTGGTTTTTTTCTACCACATGTATGGAGCAGGAACTGGCCTGCTGAGCGTTTATTTGAAAAGGGAAGAAGACAGTAAGGAGTCCCTGTTGTGGAGAAGAAGAGGGGAGCAGAGCATCTCCTGGCTTCGAGCACTGGTTGAATACAGCTCCAGGAGGCAACACCAGGTAAGCCAGGAGGGGGTGAGAATCCAACAAGAAAGCTCATGCTGAGGCACCTGGTGCTCTCCTGTTTTTGTTTTTTGTTGGTTTTGGGGTTTTTTTGTTTTGTTTTGTTGCTAAAAAAAGAGAATAATTTGTTCTTTTACAGAGTCAAAGATAAAGGTGGCATTAGTTGGAAAAGTAAGCCTAATTAGACTGTTATTGAATAGCTCTAACCAGTGAATGGATAATTAGACAGGGAGCTAAAGCTTTGGACATTTATGTGCATAAAGTGATTGGGATTTTTTTTTCAATTCAAGGATGAAAGAATACCTATTTTGTTTTAGTGTGTTGTGAATGTCAAGTACATTTCTTCCAAAAGGAAGTCTCCTTTCATCTAAATACACTACTGCTGCTCCTGTTACCCATCATCTATTTATTTGCATGTAAGGGCCTTTGTTATGAGTGTGTATAGCCCATAGTGAGTTTTGTAAGCCTCTGTTTGCATGACTATGTTGTTTTAGAAGAAACTGGGGGTCCTGATCCCAAGTCCATGGTCATCACCGCAAACCCCCAACTTTCCACAAGCTATAGAAACCCCCTGTCCTAGAAGTCCTATGCAGTCATTTGAGTAGGTGGAGCTAAAAAAAACTACTCCAGCCTAAAAAAGCCCAGGATAGCCAGAGACTTCACACACCCGTTAAAGCTCTGGAGAGGTAACCTTCAGACTCCCAACTGTTCTTGAAACCACTCTGTAAAATTCTGGGGTGAGCATGCCCTCCAACTAATGCTCCACCTTCTTCTGTAGCTTTACTTCTGGGTGCCAACCCTCCTGGACCTACTCAGCTTTAATCACTGGCTGGCTGCCTGATCTAAGCTCAGGTCGTTCTGAGAAGAGGTATCCAAAATGCAAACTTTTTTTCCCTCACCATTCTAAAACACAAACAGATTTTCTAAAGATCTAAATGGAAGATATCACAACTCAAGTGGCTGTATACATTACCACTCAGGCTGCTACCATGACAGTAAATGACAGGAGGAAGATACTCTGCTGTCTAGGAAGGGTCCGCCAGCTAAGCAGATGTATTAGAAATGGTAGATTGTTCCACAAAGATTTTTTTATGACTGCTCCAGAAGATCCATGGGTCAGATGAAAACTTGCTAACGTAGTTGATCACCATCCAGAGATGGCAGCTCAATCTTGTTAGGCTCCAGGGAAGTCAGACTTTTCATCAAACCTATCTCAAGGCAGCAGCATCAAAAATACCTCAAATATAAGTTCACCCAAAGTGTTAGGTCTCAGGATTCGCCTCAGAATGCTAAATCAGAAACATTGGAGGGCTTTCGAGTCCCAGAAATTTATTTTTAATAAACCCTACAAATGATTCTGATGCAAGCTAAAAATAGAAAAATCTCAAGATTTAAATGAATCTAATTCTTCAGAGATGGCATCCAAGCATTGACACATACATTGACACACATGGGTGCAACATACATGCACATAGACACACACACACACACACACACACACAATTTACAGTGTAGACAATTGTGTCAAATGCCTCTCATGCATGCCAGGAAAACATTCATTCTCTGAGCTATACTCCAATGCCTGTGTGTGTGTGTGTGTGTGTGTGTGTGTGTGTGTGCGCGCGTGTTCTCAAAGTGTACTAATATACAAATTCTCTAAAATTTGAATTCTAAGAGTCAATATACAGGGTCTTAAAAATATATGCTTTGTTTGCTGGGTAGGTAATGTTAGAAATTGTTTTTGGTTTTGTTTTGAGAGGTGTCTTAGTCAGAGTTTCTATTTCTGCACAAACCATCATGACCAAAAAAGGGCTTATTCAGCTAACAGTTCCACATTGCTATTCATTACCAAAGGAACTCAGGATAAGAACTCACACAGGGCAGGAACTTGGAGGCAGGAGCTGATACAGAGGCCATGGAGGGATGCTGCTTATTGGATTGCTTCCCTGGGCTTGCTCAGCATGATTTCTTATAGAACTCATGACTACCAGCCTAGGGCTGGTGCCACCCACAATGGGCTGGGTCCTCCCCCCCTTGATCACTAATTGAGAAAATGCTTTAAAGATGGATCTCATGGAGGCATTTCCTCGAAAAGTGGTTTCTTTCTCTGTGAGAACTTAAATATAGAACCTTTAAATATAGAGAAGGATGGTTTGCCCAATAAAAAGAACATTAATTGGAGAGTACAAGGAGAGATGGAGATGATTAGGTGATAAAGCCAATGGAATGCCAGGATACCTTTTTCAAAGCTTCATATGGCATAGTAAAAGTTTTGAAATCATTCTAAAAGCAGTTGGAAGCAGGCAGGAGGATTGAAGTTAATGATCTGCTCTTGAGCAGTAGCTCTGGTGGCTCCTTGGAAAGCACAGCCCTGCAGGAGGCAGGGTACTTGGGCCTATAACTTGGGTGACAGCCCTGCAGGAGGCAGGGTACTTGGGCCTATAGCTTGTATGCTAACAAGAGCACCAGTCTGGTTAGAAAGCAGCAGTAAAAAGTCATCAGAAGCCTGCAGGATCTTCCTTTGTATCCCTTCTGAGACGTAGCCAAGGCTGAGCTTGAGCTCATGATCCTTTCTTAGCCTTTCAAACACTGTGATCTGGGGCCATTAAACCACCATGCCTACCTCTACTTTGTTGTCTTATAAGTGCCTTAGTATTGGTAACTTTGACCTGCTTTTTCTTGACCAAAAGAAGAACCTATCAGTTCTATTTCATAACTCTTTAGGACCAACAACTTAAGAAAAGTTATATCCTAATGACTTAGTAGACTTTTCACATATAAGCATATACATATACACATACATATATACATACACATCATATCCATATCCACATAAACATATCATCATATACATATACATTATATATGTATATATCATATACATATACACATATACATACATATATACCTATTGGGTAACGTGCAAACCAGCCAAGGCTTCCAATCTTGTGAAAGTTAGACCAGTATACATGTACTACCTTCACTAAAGTTCTTCACAGAGTTTTACATGATACTTGCTTTTAGTTATAGCTGCTACCAAAACGTCAACTGTATATTGAAGGAAAGGAATATAGACCCATCTAATGTTGATTCTTTGAATGACTTCCAACCAGTAGTTCCCACAGTATTGCTGAATGTCGAATATTTTTATCTGAAATTTCAAACTATCCTCCAGCACCCTTGTAAATACACTTGGATTCCAGTTTGGGAACTAATAACATATCTAATTTAATCCTGTATTTGTTGTCATTGTTCTATAAATAAATATCTGCTTATTGGTTGCTACAGGATAGGGTTGGTTAGACTTAAAGCCAAAAGATAAGCTATAATAATCTTGTACATGAAGAAAAAAATTGTTACTGGATATCTACAATCACACAGAGAAGTCACAAGTATATCACATGCTTGTCACTTAAATATTAAGAAAATTCATAATAGGTTTATAAAGTCCACAGTTTGGCTAAAACACAGATTATTCAGAATATCATTCCATCAGAATTTGTCTATTATAGTTATTTGAACCCAAAAACCAGACTGTTGTTGGTATTCAGAAATGTTTACTAATTACATTCATATATTCTTCTATAACACTAAAACATTTTACCCCTTATCGTGACAGTTAATTTGATTCTTGTTTAGGGTTGCATATAAATTAGAGTTCTCTAGAGAAACAGAGCTCTGGGAAGATGGACAGGCAGAGGAACAGACAGATCAAAGGGAAGAGAAGGATTTACTATAGAAATAGGTTGAGAATTTCCATAATGTGCAATCTGCAATCTGGGAACCAGGAGATCTGTAAACACGGCTTTGTGTATCTCTGAGAACAGGAAATAATGCTCTAACCGTCAGAAAAACCTGAAGCCTCAGCTGATATGAGTCTTGGAGACCAAAAGCTTCTGCCTCTATCCACACTGAATAAAGGTCGCAAGCCTGATCTGGGCCACTGCTTCAAAAGCCACTCTCCTCTAGAAAGTCCTCCTCAGACATGCCCAGAAATAACACCTTGTAACCACCTTGATGCCCCTGGAGCTGAGAAAAATTCGTGTTTAAAATTAACTATTACATTATGTCCTTAGAAAGTTTTCTTGTCCTTATTTTGTTATGTGTCTATTAATAAAGCTTTATTAATTTCAAGATAATCACATAAACTTATTAATTATTTCATTTTTATTCTTAATTTGATGTAGCTTTAATAAAATTAGCTTGGGTTTTTTTTTTAATTTTATTTTAATCTAAAGCTTAAACTAATCTAATGACACAGATGGAGCAAGTATGTCTTCTGGACAGTTGTCATTACCCACAAACCTCTCTGGAGGATTCAGGCATTTGTTAGGCATTATTGCATTATCCTTAAAGCTGGTGATCTATTTTTCTAGATCAAGAATATTTGATTCACTGTTTTCTTCAAAGATTCATGACACAGCGTTCCCCTTTGGTGTTGTGGTATTAAACATAAATGAATCTCTATCTTTTGGTCAAGTTAATTACTAAACTTTTCCACCTAATGCCAGCACCAAAGGTAAATTCCGTGGGAGCCTAAAGACATGGAAGAGTCCATGCTAAAGACATAGATGCTAGACAGAATGTTCTAAGTAGCTCAGATTTGTCAGGTCGCTAGGAAGTGCTCCTGGTTAAGCATCTCTGGTGTGCTTCCCAAGGAGGCCAGCAGAGTCACCTAGCCATGGCGCTTCCCTGTGGAATATTTAAGTTCCAAAGAATCTAATTTAGATTTGTAATTTTATTTTCGTTATTGTTGTCTGAAATTTATAAAATTATAAAATTTATTTTATCTTATAGACTGGGCCTCACCATGTTTCCCTGGCTGGCCTCAAACATGCAATGTAGACCAGGCTGCCCTAGAACTAACTCAGTAGGTCTACACTGCCTGGAATTTACAGCAATCCTCTCACCTTAGTCTCTAGGCTGCTGGGACTGTAAGGACCAGGCTTGACTTTGTAATTTTGTGTCCTTTTCCTTAAAGTTATCCCCAGCAGTTATCAAAACTTCCAAACCACAAAGACCTTCCCTGGCCAACACCGCTGCATCACCTTGGACTCCCTCTCTAAATTCGAACTTCATCCTTTTTTCAGATCATCTTTGAAGCTACCCGGGGAGTGTCAATAAGAAGTGACATTGCCGTAGATGATGTTAAGTTCCAGGCAGGACCGTGTACAGGTAATACTTTCCCCAGTCACATGAGCTGGGTTAGAACAGGGATTTTTATAATATAGTCTCAAGTTGGAACAATTCAAAATTATCTTTTCTGCAGAGATAATAACTACTGTCTGCCTTTTCTGACAGAAATGGAAGATGCAACTCAACAGTCATCAGGATATTCTGAAGACTTAAATGAAATTGAATATTAGGAAATTATCTAACTTAGAGTAAGAAGACAAAAGCTGTGCCTCTCCTCAGTCCCAGCAAAAACAGAAGGAATGGACGCTGGATAATCTTAACTATTGCATAAGCTGAAACAACTTCAGAAGACCTTCTTTCGTTACTCTTGAGAACTATAAATATATACATTGACTCAGGGCTTTCCTCTATTTCCCCCTGCACATCTGACAACTGTCACTAGAAGTACAGGCTGCTGGTTTTACATAAAGCATTTCATCTTAATTTTGATGCCAGCTGAAACAGGAATGTACTGTGTTCCAGGCACTCCCAAGTACACACAGAAAGTGCACGGTCAGAATGAAGGCATTCAGTGAATGTACTGGGAGACTGGCTCTTGGCGGTTTTCCTTTTGAGTATCAAGAATGAAGAGTTTTCTTAATAATGCATAGTCAGTAATACCTGCAAAATGGATGCAGTGTTTTATGGTAACACCTTACTCTGGAAATAAGGTCACATTTGTATCTCTGTGTATTTGATTCACAGAAAAAGAGCTACAAGTCTTTACTGGATCACCATAGGTATGAGAAGGGCATTTTTCATGGAGCCCCAGGGTAAGTCTATACTAATTCATACTACTTGCAAAGCAGTGCCATCTTCTTTCTTTTCCCTTTCAACTGCCTTGGGCAGTCACCAGGAGCACCTGGACAGAAATGCACCTTTTCAACAAAGCAAGCTTGAATTTTTAATGTACATACACCCAACAATTTTTATAAACATGTTGAACAATTAGACTGATTTTGATCATAAATATTTTTAGTGACATCTTTAGTAGTATGAGTTCAACCACATTTGCTAAAGTATGGTTTTTCTACTGACTTATTTGGAGAATTATATATGCGTGCAATTATGTGGCTAATCAGCTGTGTAAAACTTCAAAATTGCCTAATAAAAGATCTTTTGAAAATCCTCTCATTGGCAATTAACTCATTACTGAATTATTTGTCTTTATCAGAACCTATCCATTATATAACTGCAAACTCTAATTTGAAGATCTATTCTGCCATAATTAAATGTTTTAAGCCACCTTATCAGTGACATTGCTACGTGCTTTCATATAATAATTAATATTTAAAGATTATTTTTTTAAAAAGATTATTTTATTCTCCATACTTATCTCAACTTCCCTAAACTTTATCTCTAGAGTTAAACTCTAAAGACACAACCTTTCTTTGAGCTTTTAAAATGAAATGTATTCCTTGGTGAGCAGCACATGCCTGTCATAGTGTGAGTGGTTCTGGCTTTCACTGAAGAGTCAGTTCTCTGAGTGCTTTCAACCAGTGGTGACAGATGCAGGAACCCACAGCCAGACCTCAGGTGGCGCCTGAGAAGTCTTGTGGAGGAGTAAGGGGAAGAAATGAGGGAGCCAGAGTGGTGAAGGCACCACCAGAAGACCTGCAGAGTAAACTAACCTGGGCCCATGGGGTTCACAGAGACTAAACCACCAAACAAAGAGCATGCATGGGCTAAGCCTAGGCCCCTTACACATGGAGCAGATGCACAGCTTTGTTCTTCATGTGGGCCCCCTGACAGTTAGAGCAGGGGCCTGTCTCTGACTCTGTTGTGAGGCTTGGATCCCTTTCCCATAGCTGAGCTGCTTTGTCTGTCCTCAGTGGGAGAGGATGCACGCAATTCTGCAGTGACGTGATATACCAGGGTGGATGGGTATCCACGGGGGGCGGGGGGATCTGCTTCTCTGAGGAGGAGGGGGAATAAGAGAGGAGGATGTTAGAGTGGGGAGGAGAAGAGGAAGAGGGTTGTGATCAGGCTGTAAGGTGAATAAATAAATTAATGGAGGAGGGGAAGAGAACCAGTTCTCTCCTACCTCCCATGTGACCGAGTTTGATTTGGCAGGCTTATCTGCAAGTACCTATAAGTGCTGAGAGCCATAGCACCAACTCAGGACACAGAGTCTGTTATTACTTATATGTTCTTGGTGCCCAGAAACAAAACCGAATGAGCAAATGAGTTTAATCTCTTCCCTCATCCACGAAATGGAAACATTAGTAGCTAAGATCAATACCGGGGACGAAGCTCAGCGAAGGAGCACTTGTTGAACAGAGCAGGGCCTGGGCTTTGATCCCGAGCACCATGAAGACAGAAGGAAGTGAAACGGCTGAATATCGGAAGGTGGGAAGTTACTTAGGACTGCACAGCTCTCAAGTGCCGGAAGGTAAAAGCCAACTTCTTAGCTTTGCCAGGCTGTGAATCCACTGGCCCCATCTGTGAAAAACACCACGCCTCCCAGCATGCCACATTACTTAGAAAATAAAGATACTCAGCCATACATAAATCAACACCCCTAGGTTTATAGAGGAAGAACTAAATTCATTCTGTAATAAGATCGGATTTTGTTAATGAAAATTTTCCTCCGATGACTCGACGCAGGTGCGATTGGAATTTGATGTGCATTCGGCATCATAAATCTCTCACAGCATCACTCCCACCTATAACGATATCACATTGTTGAATGAAGGAATGAACACTCTTAACCAACTCATATCTGAGTACACAGTGAAGTGTTTGTGCTGTGTGATAAATGAATGAAGTATTTCTCTGGCATCCTTGACGGTGACATAAAACTTTATGTAATCATTCCAGCTAACACTTATTGAAGACCTACCTTTCCAGAGACAGGGCAAAGATGTCATTTACTACTTAATCCTGACAACAAACCCATGTGATAGGTCCGAGCAGCAGTTTCGTTTTCTACATAAGGACACTAAATTTGTTCACGATCAGCCAGTCAGCGCGAGCCCCGGTTTGGAACCCAGCCCTATTGTGCTGCCATTCTGTGTTCTAACCTTTTTCTAAAACAGCCTCCTCAGCCTGCAGGCTCTTTCCTCACGTCCCTCAGCAGTATGGATTATAGGCTAGCCAAAGGCTTCCCCTTTCTAGGTAAATAGCTCCAAGACAGGGCTAAGGAGGTGGCTCCATCAGCAAAGCATTGCCATGTCACCCTCAGGATCTCAGCTAGAATCCCCAGGCACCTGGTCAATAAAACATTTAATATGGTGGCAACTTGAGGAGCTCTAGGTTCAGTGAGAGACCCTGTCTGGGGAAAAATAAGCAGAAGTTAGTGGGTTGGAAAGACGGCTCGGTGGCTTAGAGTATTATTTTCAGGTAGGAAGGAAAGAGGTAATCATCCCTGGCAGTTGCTAAGAAACAATCTGTGTCCTTTTTAGAGTCGAGGGCATGGAGAGTGAACCGAGTGACTTGCCCTCCCCCTGGTTTCTGTCCTTTGCAGGTTTCCACAGCTTCGTGCTTTGCTTTCCTTTCCGGGTGGCCCTTAGCATTCCTTTTGACTATGTTCGATTGGATAAAAATAGAGACATGGTCAGCACAGCATAATTTCCCCAGGTTTAGCAATGGCCAGGGAAGGCACACTAGTCACTATGGTGCTACTGAATTTAATCCCAGTCTCTACATTTATCCCGATTCTCGGCAGCACCTAAACACCCAAGCTCTTGAAATAGAGACAGCTTTCTCTGCAGATTGCCTTCCCTCTTATGATTCACCATCTGCAGCGGAGGTTATTTATGTAGGGATGGGAGGAATAGCGCAGAGATGGAGAAAACAGTAACTCTGATGTGAGGTCTGGCTTTATATGGAAGAACAGAGTTCAGAGATGATTTCTTAAAATACCTATGCTCTGGGCATCTCATCAAGCATGAAAGTTACAAAGACATGCACAGATTAGTGAAGGAAATGGGAAACAAGACAGCCAGCACAATTTCAAGAAGCACAATGTGGTCATGTGATCAAAGTCCATGGGAAAACCTGGGAGCAGCATCTGACAGTCAAGATTCACAGTGTAGCATTCCAGAGGTCTGGATGCTCTCTTGACTTACTCTTGGAGGGATAAGACTTAGGTTTCTTGGTGTCTTACTTCTTTGTTTCTCAATAAAACAAGAACTGGAGAAAAATAAGTTTTCTGATACTACTGGATTTCTGCCATGTGGATCTCTGTAAAGAAATATAGCACATCCCAGAAATTAGGCAGCCTGCTTATGGATTCTGACTGCCTCTGTTCAAATTCTGATTTGACGGCTTACAAACTAGAATTGACAGCAAGTCTTTTTTTTTTTTTATACCCTCTGGTTCCTTTTCCTACTTTGCAAATGAGAAAAAGTAGTTACTATGAAGAATAACAAAAAGCAGTAGATGATAAGACATAGTAACACATGCCTGTGGGGCTGGAGGGAAGAGAATCAGAAATTCAAAGTCATCCTTGGTTCTGTAGAGAATTCAAGGCTAGCCTGTGCCATATAAAACTTGGTCTCAAAACAAAGCAAGGCCCTCAAAATACCCAACAACAACAACAACAACAATGTAATCCATACAATAACATAGACACATTTAGTTTTGGACACATAAGTCTTCCCAGTTTATATAAGGAATTAGTAAAACTCAGTTCTTTGTTTTTTTGTATAAGGGAAGTGTGAACTTAGAGTGCCATCTTAAGGATAAAGCAGCCATAGAGCCAAGTCTCCATGCTTTTCTCTAACCAGTGGCTAAGCAGGGTCTTCTCTTTCTTCCCACAGACGTCACTAACTGTGCTTCTCCTGAACTGTACATGAACTCCTCAAAAGGCTTATGCTAAGCCAGACTTCTTTATAGAGCCATCTTTTTCAAAAAGTGATCACCTAATTTGGTTTTCATGAGCTACTTCTGGATTATCTAAATGTTCAAGAAAAGCACTTATTCAGCACCAATGTGCACATGGGTTCCAAATACCCATGTATTCCAAATATTTTCATACCAGAAAGGGTATGAAAAGTCACCTTGGAGGTGTATAATAATCTTCATTGGTCCTTTTGATTAGATATTACTTTTTTAAAGATTATTTATTTATTTATTTATTTATTTATTTATATAAGTACACTGTAGCTGTCGTCAGACACTCCAGAAGAGGGCATCAGATCTCATTACGGATGGTTGGGAGCCACCATGTGGTTGCTGGGATTTGAACCCAGGACCTCTACCTTCTACCACGTGGGGTTTGGGAATCAGTCTCTGTCCATCAGGCTTCTTGGTGAGCATCTTTATCTGATTAGCCATCTCTCTGTCCCTCTTGCCATATTTAAAAATTGTTTTTAGGAGACTTTTGGTTGAGTTTGATCCAGTGCATATTTTATAATATATAACCATTCACTGTGCAACCTAATAATTCATGAAGTATTAGAGGAGGGACTAAATTGTGGACAGTAATATCCAGATAAAAAGTAATATCCATGGCTGGAGAGATGGCTCAGTGGTTGAGAGCACTGACTGCTCCTTCTTCCAGAGATCCTGAGTTCAAATCCCAGCAACCACATGGTGGCTCACAACCATCTGTCATGAGATCCGATGCCCTCTTCTGATGTGTCTGAACACAGCAACAGTGTACCCACATACATTAAATAGATAAATCTTAAAACATTTTAAATAAAATATGCCAAGAACAGATAAGGGGTAGAAATGAAGTGGAAAGGAATATCAGAAGGTATTTTACAACATGTACCTACTGACATATAAATATGTTGCTTATTTAAAATATTAAAAATATGGTAAGAAATAAATGCTGGGGAAGCACTGAGATGGTTCAACAGTTAAGACCATTTGCTAATATCCAGAGGACCTGAGCTCTGTTCCAGCACCCATGTCAGGTGACTCACAATCACTTGTAAGAACACCACCACCTTGAAGCATCACCTCCAGAGGATCCGATACTCTATTCTGCCTCCACACACACCTGCACATCTGTGGCATACATAAACACAGACAGACAACTGAAAGTCCCTTTCCTGTGGTCTAATATTCATGGTACTAGAAAACAATGTGCAAGCTGCCAAGGGAGGGAGGCAATTAACCGTTTCTGCCTAACTGAAATACCTATGAGCAATGACAATTATCAGCATAGTGAGATATGCAGAAAGGATCTTGCATTCAAAATGGTGGTAGCCACCAGCCTCTGTAGCACTGAGCAGCCCTTTGAGGGGCTCAAAAGACCCAGGGAGGCTTTGAGGGGAGACAAAGTACGCAGAGTGCTCAGTATCTCCAGAACAACTAAAATAAAGGCAGATCATATGAAAAAAAAATGCTTTTCAAAGTAAAGTCAGGAGGAGGGATAGCAGAAGAGGAGCTGCCCACACAGCCCAAAAGGGGAACTAGAGACTTGGCTGCCAGTATAGCACTTCACACTGCACTCCCTGCAAGGGGCACAACAGATCAAGTCTGAGTCAATGCCTGCATGCCCAATGAATACCAACCAGTGAGTACCATGCAGTTGGTACCAATGGCAAGGAGGTGTGCACTCAGCTGGAGCTCATGCAGATCCTGCCACCCAACCCTCTGCTCAGCCACAAGATGACCCTGGCCCTGCACAACCACAGGACATTCAAGATGAGTCTCAGCCCAGTATTTATGGCACTTTAGAAGACAGGAACCTCATTGAGCCAGACTAATGACTCATTGCAGTAATGCTCGGGCAATATATATACATACAAACATATATATACATACAAACATATATATATATATATATATATATATATATATATATATATATATATATATTTGAT
Organism: Micromys minutus; assembly: GCF_963924665.1. Lineage (NCBI taxonomy): Eukaryota > Metazoa > Chordata > Mammalia > Rodentia > Muridae > Micromys > Micromys minutus. The sequence continues at coordinate 36,180,529 of NC_137971.1, forward strand.
GGATGAATGTTTGATGGATGTATATTTGATGGATGAATGTTTGATGGAGCGATAGGAAGGACGGCTGAACAAATGGCATGAGTAATGGGGAGAGGTAGAAAACCCACCAAGGTAGAGACTTGGCGGCGTCAGCAGCAGGTATGGGAGTGCAATAAAAAATTAACTCAAACAAATCAGTAGCCTTTCTATATTCAAAGGACAAACATGTGGAGAAAAAAATTAGGGGAAAGATACCCTTCACAATAGTGGAAGTGAGAGTGAAAGAAAAGGGGGTTAGCAGCTTGAAAACTGGGAAGTCTGGAGGGACAAAAAGGAAGGGCAAATGATAATAACTAATAAAATTTAAAATGCCAGGCTAACGACATGGCTCAGGAGGTTAAGGTGATTGCAGCCAATTCTGATGACCTGAATTCAGCCCTGAGAGCCCACATAGTGGAGGGAGAAAATCAACTTCTAATAAAGACAAGCGCTGGCGAGAAAGTAGGGAAAGAGGGAGTCTAATGAACCACTAGTAGGGAATTAAACTGATGAAGTCTCTGTGGAAATGACTCCAGAGGTTTCTCAAAAACATTAAACAGACGTACCGTAGGATCCAGCCATCCCCCTCTAAGGCAGACAGCTCAGGGAAACAAAGAATGGCCTTACCATAGCGCCGCTTGCAGGTCAGCCAATTGCTGCACTATTCGCAAGAGCTAAGGTATGGGATGAGCATTTATTCTCTGATTTTCTTCACGATGGTCATTCAGACTACAGTGAGATAGCATCTCCAGGCAGTTTTCATTCTCATTTCCCTAATGGATAAGGGTGCCAAACACTTTCTTAAAATATTTATTGGCCATTTGTATTTTTTCTTTGAGAATCGTGTGTCCAATGTATGCCCTTCTTTTGTTTGGATGATTTGGGGTTTTAATTTGAAGTTTTCTTGTTTTGTTTGGTGTGCTTAGTTTTTTGACTTCTTTATAGATGCTAGATATTAACTCCCAGTCAGCAGAGTAGTTGGGAAAGTCTTCCTCCCACTCTGCAGGCTGTCTCTTGACTTGGCTGATTGTTTCTTTTGCAGTACAGAAACTTCTTAGCTTAGTGCGATTCCATTTACCAGTTTTTGGAATTATTTTCTTAGTTAGTGGAGTCCTTTTCAAAAATACTTGCTGATGCCTGTATCTTAAAATATTTTCCTTAACAGTTTCAGGATTTTAGGTGTTACCTAAGTTCTTAATGCATTTTGAATTTATCTCTGTACAGAGGATGTAGTTTATTTTTGTGTGTATAGATAACTAGCTTTCCCTGCACCATTTGTTGAAAAAAAAAACCACCTCTTCCCCAACATTATGTCTTTTTATATATCCTTGTCTAAATGTTGCTGCTGTAGCTGTGCAGGTTTGAGTCTTCCACGTATTCCACTGATCACATGTCTTCACATATTCCACCGGTCATGTGTCTCCCACATATTCCACCAGTCATGTGTCTTCCATATATTCCATTGATCTTGTGTCTGTTTTAAGGTCAATGCTCTGTTGGGTGTTGCTTTCATACTGTACCTCAATTTGAGTTCATGTCTGTTTCTCCTCGTGAACTGCCTTTTTTGAAATAGCATTGTTTTGACTATTTTAGTCTTTTGTGTTCTGAATTTTTTTAAATTTTTTCCTAGTTCTGTAAAAACTACTATTTTGATATGGATTGTACTTAATTTGTGGTTCATTTTTTGGTAATAAACCACTTCACAGTATTTTGTTAACAATTGAGTATTGGAGACCTTTCCAACTTTTAGCATCTTCTTCAAGTTTTTCAATGTCTTCAAATTTTCATTGTTTCATGGGTATTTTTATCACTTTTTTCTTTCCCTGGTTTCTTTTGTGTGTGTATATGTGTATGTTCTAAACCATCATTTGTGTGGTTTTTATACCATGCTATTTTTTTTTTTACCGTGTTTAGCAGTACTAATGGCTTTCTGAAGAATTCCTTCAGGGTAAATACACATCATATCATCTGTAAATACAGATTATTTATATTCCCTTTTCCTAGTTATATCCCCTTTATTTATTTCTCTTTTCTTATTGCTCTAGCTAAGACTCAAAGCACTATAATACTTCAAAAACTATAAGACTTGAGTGAGTGGAAATTTTGTCTCATTCCAGATTTATCAAAAATGCTCTCAGTTCTTTCCCATTTAGTGGATATAGGTTTGTTATGTATGATCTTTTATTTTATGTTCAGGTATGTTTTTATATTTATTTTTCAAGACTTTTATCATAAGAGTGGGTTGAACTTGATCATCTTTTTGTATATTTATAGATAACTGAATGCTCGAGGTCCTTAGGTTTATTTATATAGTTGTCCAACTTAGTGATTTGTAATTTTTGAACCAATCTTACAGCCCTGGAATTTAAACAACTTGGTCATAGTGTATGACTGACAAATTTGTTCTGGAATTTGATAAATCTTGTGACATTGTAATGTTTGTTTCCCCCACACACATACCCCTTCTTACTTACTGTAGAGAAAATCTCTTGTGTACTGTATGGAAGAGTCACCTGTCAATAAAAATCTGATGGCCAATGATCTGAGGCAGTATTAGAAGGTGGGGCATCTGGCAGAGAAAGAGGAACTCTGGGAGATAGACAGGGGAAGAGATTTGCCACCTGAACTCTAAGGCAGTGGGACACATAAAACTGAGGCAAGGTAACTAGCCTTGTATTAAGAATAGAAACATTTAAACAGGTTAAAGAACTTATTAGCTAATTGGGAACAAGCTAAGCAGAAGACCTAGGCATTTATTCATACGTAAAAAGCCTCCAAGTTGTTATTCAGGAACTGGGGTGCATGTGGGAAAGTTTTCTGTTATTCTAGTGTGGTTTATTCTTTCCTGTGATTTGCCTCATAGCTAGATTTGTCTCTTCATTCCTTCAGCAATCCCTACCGGTGTGCACCACCACAACCGGCTTGTCTCTTCACTCTGAAAGATTCCTTCAACTATTTCCCACAGCAAGCTTCTTGATCATCATTTGATTACCATGGAAACTTTTTCCCCTTCAATCATAGCAGATTGCTTTGCAGATCTTCATTAGTAGGTGTCTTTTACAACTTGGGACACTTCTGTCTATGGCTTGTCTCTATATCTGATTTCATGTTCCTCTCTTGCCCCTTTTAACAGATTTTTTTCGCATATTTTGAGCTTAATTTCAACATAATGAAAGGAAATTCTTTTCTGATCTTAGCGCCCTAAATTTCTGTGTCTTTATTACCAATTTTCCCTGTAAGCCTAGGAAAATGGATGTGATTGGGGTTTCCTTGGCATTTCTCTTTGTTGGCTTTTTCGTTCTCATCTTGCATTAATTACTTTCCTTATTTCATTCAGCTGTCTGTGTCTTTGAGCATATCTACACCCTTCTCAATTATCTGTCTGAGATTTCATCTATGTTGTTCCAAAAGTAATCCCTCTGCCAGAGCCTTACTGATACAAATTGAGATGCTTACAGCTACCTATTAGATTGATCACAGGGACCCCAATGGAGGAATTAGAGAAAGGACTAAAGGAGGTGAAGGGGTTTGCAACCTCATGGGAAGAACAACAATATTAACCAACCAGACCACCCAGAGCTCCCAAGGACTAAACCACTATCCAAATAGTACACACAGGAGGACTCATGGCTCCAGCTGCATATGTAGCAGAAGTTGGCATTGTCTGGCATCAATAAAAGGAGAAGCCCGTGGTCCTGTGAAGGCTTGTTTTCCCAGTGCACAGGAATGCCAGGGTGTTAAGGTGGGAGTGGGTAGATGGGAGGGAGAGCATCCTCATAGAAGCAGTGGGAGGGAGCACAGGAGAGAGGGGAACCAGGAAAGAGGATAGCATTCAAAATGTAAATACATAAACTTTCCTATAAAAAACAAATCTGTTACACTAGGAGTTAAATGCCTGGTTAAGTGTTACATTATCCCTAGTAGGATTTTAAGTGAGAGAACCAGCACAGGGGTGTGGTATCACCACTCTGCAGTGGACATACTCCACAGCCAATGGTGGCTGAACGGATGGCTCAGCAGTTAAGAGACTTGCTGCTCTCAACTGGACCTGAGTCAGCTTCCTAGCAGACATATCAGACAGATCCCTACTGCATGCAATCCCATCTCCAAGAGGATTCAATACCTCTAGGATTAAGTATCTCTAGCTTCTGTCAGCACCTGCACTCACACATGCATAGCCACACAGGGATGCATGATTAAAAATAATAAAAGAAATATTTTTGTTAACAAGTTTAATAAAAAAAAATATTAAAAAATAAAAACAACAGTGGCCCTTTAGACTTCAAAAACTGTTAGAGAGTAAACAACCAAAAATAATATGAAGCATATCCATATTTCAGTTAATAAGATTATGCAGAGGAAGGGAAATATAGAGGGTAAAAAAATAAATATTAAATTGACTATGAAAGGGTAAGGTATGTATAATTAGGAATTCCGTATTAGACTGTTATTGAAAAGATAGGGTGGGTAATGATAAGGACTAAGTATGAGATCAGTTTTGAAGAAAAAAAATTATAAAGGGCAAAGTAGCCATGGGGGAGGAAGCTAGAATAGTGTCAGGACTATGAATTTCAGGAATTATTAAGCTATAGAAGGTTATATAAGAGGTAAAAAGAGGAGGGAATTGTTGAAGTTAGGCCCCAGTTCTTCCCAGCCCCCTGCTCCCAGATACAAGACTCAGACTCAAAATATTTTTACAAATACTTTGGCCTCATAGCTAGGCCCTTCTCTGACTAGAACCTATTTATTTTAACCTACATTCTGCCACATGGCTATTTACCTGTGCTCAGGTACCATGTGTCTGTCTCCTCACATCTTCCCAGCAAATCTCCTGTCTGGCTCCATCACAGAATTCTCTCTTCTTCTGGATGGTCCACCTCCCATTTCCTGCTAAGCCATAGGCCATATGTTTTTTAATTGACAGGTGATGCATCCACACAAGATATTTTTTGTACATGAATAAAGAAGAGAGGAAGAAGAACAGAGGTCAACAAGGGAGTAGGTGTACATGAGATGTGAATGAGAAGTAAAGAATGTCTTCTAAACTGGGTGGAGAAAAACTGACAACAATCCTGAAACCGAGCAGTATGAAATAAAGGCAAAATCATCATGAGACATATGTAAGTGCAGAGAGTAAATAATAGGAAATAAGAGACAAGAAGAACTGTGGGATGAATTTCTGGCACAGCTGTGCTAGCTGGACAGGAGAAACTCTAAGATAACACTGGTTAACGTAGGTTCCCTGTAATAGTATGTGACCAAGGGAAACATGGCAGCCACTGGGCTCTAAAACTGGTCTACATATTTTCCCCTTATGCCCTTATCTGGATTTGCTACCAATATAATACCAGTTTCTTATACCGAGTTTCAAAGTGTTCATGTCATTTCTCCTTTATAGGAAATACTGATGATCGCTTCTTCAAAGGTTTGTAGAGTGTGGTAGTGTCTAGTCATGAGCTTCTGTTCATTACAGGACTTGTTACTACTTTAATATCACCAATTTATATTATTCGTGCTATTTATAAATGTGTTAAAGTTGCTTATGTTTCTTACTTTGATTTTGGCAGGTCATATGTGTCTAGGAACTTATCCATTTTTTTTTTTTTCTGGATCTTCCAAGTACTTTTAAAATGTAACCTTAGAAAGTATTACTTGATGATTGTTGGATTTCATTAGTATCTGTTCCAATGCCCACTTTTCATCTCTAAATTATTAGTTTGTGCCTTCTTCCTCTGTGTTAACTACTTTTCTTTTGCTGTGAAAAGACACCATGACCAAGGAAACTTGTAGAAAAAAAAGTTTATTTGGGCTTTTGTTTCCAAAAGGGCTAAGAGTCCGTGATGGCAGAACGGAAGCAGCAGGTAACTTGAGGCTGGCATGGTGGCAGATGCTGAGGGCTCACATATTGAACAGCAGACACGAAACACAGAAAGCACACTAAAACGGTTCATCTTTAAACTCTCAAAGATTGCCCCCAGTGACATACTTGGTCTGGCAACATCACACATCCTGAACCTACCCAAACAGACCCACCAACTGAGGATTCATTCAAATGCCAGAGAGTATTTAAATCATCACAACCTCTTTCTTCTATTGGGGGTCTGTTAATATTCTTTTCATAGAACCAGGTCTGTGTTGATTGACATGTTTGCTTGTTTATTCTCCATTTTATTATATTTATATGAGTACACTGTGTCTGTGAAGAGGGCATCAGAACCTATTACAGATGGTTGTGAGCCACCATGTGGTTGCTGGGAATTGAACTCAGGACCTCTGGAAAAGCAGTCAGTGCTCTGAACCCCGGAGCCATCTCTCCAGCCCCCTATCCTCAGTTCTTTAACCATTTCTGCTCTCTTCTGAATTATTTACCACTGCTTATTACTTTGGGTTTGTTTTGTTTTTTTTTTCTAATATCTCAAGGTTAATGTTTTTAAAAGAAGATTTTTCAGATTTTTCAAAAATGTAACCCTTCATAGTGATGAACTTTTCTTTTGATCTGCTTTCACTATATTCTAATGGTTTGACATTTGAGTTTAGACATTTTTTTAATTTCTCCTATAATTATTTTCAACAAACCACTCAATAAGAGTAAATAGTTCAGTCTCTAAGTATTTATTTGGATTCTCTTGCTTTTTTCAACTATAATATGATAAGATATGAGAAATTTTATTCATTTTTATGTTTAATATTTATTTTGCATTGTAAAATATTATCTATGTTATAGTAATCTCAAGAGCTGCATTCTCTAGCTCTCGAGTTTAATGTTGTGTGGATTTTATGTCCATTTTATCCAGGGTACAATTAACCCTACAGTTTCTTTATTGATTTTTAGTTTGCATGATCTATTTCTTTACCAGAGTATCATATAAAAGTCAATCAGTATTATTAAATCGGGACTTGTATTCTAGATCCAATAATCCTTGTTTTATGAAATTGGAAGCCACAATATCAAAATTTTGATATTTTATTTTATTCTAATATTTTAATATTTAATTCTAAATAGAAGATATTTAGAATTGTTGTATCTTCTTGATTAATTGTTCTCTTTATTACTATAGTTGTTTCTTTGTCTTTCTGTCTAGTTTGACCTGAGGTCTACTATATATTGGAATAGCTATCCCAGCCTCATTTCAGCTTTCAATTGTTTAGTAAATTGATTTACATCCTTTAACTCTCAAACTGCTTGTGTATTTGCCTGGAAAGTCTGTTTCTTAAAAATAATAGATAGCAGCATCTCAGATTTACCAATTTCTGTGATTTTTGTTAGTTGCTTTTCTGGTTAGATGGATTATGGATCGGCTCTTTTACTATGTTGAGTATGACAGTTTCTTTTTCCTATGATGATCTGTTCTTCCCATAAAATATGTCCCTTTTTTGCTTTTCTAAATAAGACTATTGTAAGCTGATGTCTATATGCAGGTGAAGGATGGCACTAGTAAGGCCAAGGCAATACATGATTGGACAGTAGAGAATGGGGCGGGGGCAATGTTTTTGTAAGGGAGGAGAGAAGGGAAGAAGTATCAAGATGGAGCCAGAGAAGGATGATATAGATCCAGGTGGTCTTAATTGGCCCTATGTCAATATGAATATTTTTAAGGGTTTCTATATGTCCATTTGTCTTATCTAGGTGGACAGTTTTTGGTAGCTGGTCAGAAGTTTATTATGTAGATGTATTGTGGAATGAGAATTTAACATATAAACTGATTGATAAATTACAAGCTTCTGGATCTTTGATTTTACAGGGCTACAGGGAATGTGAGCAGAGTTCCCGTCTGACAGAGAGACAGCCGGGAGAGGGTGGCTAGAGAATAAAGGGGTTACCATGGTATGGTGCTTCAGCAGCTAGTAAAATGCAATTCATGTGCCAGGCATGGTAACAACCAGCCAAGGGAACAGTGTCTGAAAGCATTGTGGAAGATAAGCAGTCAGGGCATATGGTACCTGGTCTGCATGGAGTAAGAACTGGTAGCCACCGATCATTTATTTTTAACACAACAGACTATCTTTTTTCTTTCAGTTTGCTTAGAATTCTTCCCATTTCTTCTTTAATGCTAGATTGCTGTTGATGAATTAATTAGTGCTTTCTTGAAATGTCCTTATCTTTTCATTAACTTTAATAGATAACTATTCTGGGTATAAAAATGTTGATTAAAATTTATTTAGTTCAGGGTTTAGAATGTATTATTTCTTTATTTCTTTGCTTTTAGTGTTTCTGTTGAGAGGCTTGATGTGTTTGTATTAGCATGTTTCTATTACAACTTTTAATATTTTCTTTTGCTTTTTTCTTTTGACATTTTGACATGTATCATGGAGAGATTCTTTTCTGGTCATGTACATTTTAGTGTCTGAATTTATCTTGTGCATTAGTCAATTTTTTTCCTGGGTTTGAATTTTTTTGGTTAGGAGTACTAGCTGGTTTTGTGTCAACTTGATATAAGCTGCAGTTACCACAGAGAAAGGAGCCTCAGTTGAGAAAATGTCTCCATGAGATTCAGCTGTAAGGCATTTTCTCTATTAGTGATCGAGGGGGGAGAGCCCAGCCCATTGTGGGTGGTGCCATTCCTGGACTGATAGACCTGGGTTCTATGAGAAAGCAAGATGAGCAAGCCAGGGAAAGCAAGCCAATAAGTAATATCCCTCCATGGCCTCTGCATCAGCCCCTGCTTCCTGACCTGCTTGAGTTCCAGTTCTGACTTCCTTTGAGATGAACAGCAATGTGGAAATGTAAATTGAATAAACACTTTCCTCCCTAACTTGCTTCTTGGTTATGATGTTTTGTGCAGGAACAGAAATTCTGACTAAAACAGTGGGTTTCATTGAATAGATTTTATATATCTTTAGTTCTTAATTTCAATTTCTTCTACAGCCTGTGAATTCTTAGTTTTGATTTCTTTATCATTCCCAGAGTTGTGATTAGATTTTCCAGACACTTCCACCCCTCTTCGGCCATGTCACCCAGTCATTTAATTCATAAAGTTGCCCGGCGCTGGCTTCCCAGACACATGGGCTATATGGAGGTGCCCAAACTTCAGGACCTCATGACTCATGCCCTAGCTATGTGCTTAGGCGGACCCCAACCCAGCATGGGTGCTGCCACCCAGTCGCCTGTGATGCAGATGGCATTAGGCAAGGGAGCCAGTGACCTAGAACCCCTACCCCTGGGTTGGGAGATCAAGATCCACTTGCAGACCGGTTGGCCCTTCTTCATGAACCACAACAGCCGCACCACGATGTGGAACGACCCGTGTGTTCCCTAAGGAAACTTCATCGTCTCCCAATGGCCCGTATGATCGGGGCTGCCTACTTGGTATCAGTCAATTGGCAGGGGTTCCTCCCTGTGGGAAGAGTATTCCTGTTATTTTCAATGTCCCTTACTTACCCATAGTTTTTTATCTGTTTTGAGATTCCCCACCTCCACCTTACATGTCTACTGGTACCATCCGACTTTTAGAAGTACCTAGCCTTTGTTCTCAGTTTTAAATTCCAGTGTTTGGTTCATGATAATTTTCAATTACACAGAATCTAACCAAAGATAACTATGGGAATCAATAACAGTAACTGTAGTCAATGAAATTCTGATTACCTAAAATGATTTTATAAAAATGGCCCAGAAGTAATATCAAGTAATGATTATTAAAAGAGTATAAATAATGCCATGGGTGTGTTGTATTATTTTCATCTTTGAGAAACAGAAGGAACTCACCATACATGTACAAGAAAAAGGATATTAAAATTACACTAAAATCTGAAGAATTAGTTTGATAAAGGAATTATAAGCTTTTTTCAGGTACTGTTTTTAAGATATTTGTGTGTGTGTTTGTGTGTGTATGGTGGTGTGTGAGAGAAAGCACATGTGTGTTGCAGTAAATATAAAAAAGAAGGCTTAACCTTTTATTGGCACATGTAACATACGTGTGACGGTCAGAGGACAACTTTTAGGAGTTGGTTCTCTCTTTCTACAGAGGGATCCCAGATTGCAGCAGAGACATTTATGTGCTTAATCATCTTGCTGGTCCAACCTTATCCTTTTTTCAGGATGGTATCTGTTAGGTCACCTGCAGTTCTCACGTCCGGAGGAGCTCAACCTGGACTATGAAGGGATTTCTGGCAGTTAGAAAAAAGCCAGCATTTCTCTGGAACTTGAGAAATTATTTTCTATCCCCCAAAAGAATCATTTTCCTTGCCACTGGCAGAAGGAACAGATGGCTCCACTGACAGGCACCTGTGGCTGCACATCAAACTCCATGATGGCCCCCAGACTCTCCCATCCCCATTCACAGACGGTTGTTATGCATTCCCAACACCCACACTAACATCTCTCACCTCCTACTCCTCAGTCTTCTTTAAAACCCCCATTCTCCCCTACCTGCTTTCCTGGAAAGACAGTCTTGGAAGTTTAGAATAAGCTATTCCCTTCCAACCACTGAACCACCATTTTGATGGTTTCTTTACTGGACTCTCATACAGTGGCGACCATGACTAGCCAGTTAAAACCCATAGTATGACTGACTGTCTTTCTGGAGTCACCCAAACTTGGGGATTTGTTCCCAACTTTTAAGTTTAGAAGCATACTTTTAACGGCATTCTAAAAGTCGGATCCTGGGCTGGAGAGATGGCTCAGTGGTTAAGAACAATGGACTCTCTTTCAGAGGTCCTGAGTTCAATTCCCAGCAACTGAATGGTAGCTCACAACCATCTGTGGTGAGATCTGATGCCCTCTTCTGGTGTGTCTGAAGACAGCTACAGTGTATTCATAAAATAAATGAATAAATCTTAAGGAAAAAGAGAGAGAAAGAAAATCAAACCAAAAGTCTGATCCTCGCATGAAATGGTAACGCTGGTCCTCTTAACTCTTAACTTTGATGGTGAAGCTCTTAAGTCCCACCACTGCTGATTATAGTCTTATTTGTCCACAGGATAGATTTCTTCATAACTAATTAACTTGCTCAGAATTTGACTCTCCTCTTCTTCCTCCTTCTCCTCGATAGAACTTGTGATCCTCCTGGTTAAGCTCCCTGAGTGTTGAGACTGCACACATATACCACTACACTTGGTAGCCTTTAAGTTCTTGAAGCCAAGAATATACCATCTATGTGCAGAAGAATTAACAGCACAGTGTCCTCAGCACTGGGTCTTTTTGCTCCTTTCTGTTACTTGAACATTTTACAAGTTATTTCTTAATTCACAGCACACACACACACACACACACACACACACACACACACACACATCTAGTACCCATAACAAGTTTACATGCTTTCTACAATGATTATATTTTCTTTCATTAAAACTTTCAGTGAGCAGATTCCATTTGTATGAGAGAAAGAAGCAGGGGCTTGCATAAAGGTGTTTTGGTCTATGGCCAAGAGAGGACTCTCCCAAATGGGATTTCTAACTGGTCTCCCCACATCTATATTTGACACCTTTCAATCCCTTTTCCACACAGCAAGCAGAATGACTGAAAAACTTTAATTAGATCACAGGCCTTTTCTACTTAAAACCATCCAATGGCTTCTTCTCTTTTCCCGTTATCCTAGTCTCCGGCTGGTCATACATACTTACTACTGGTTGGGTGAATGTTGGCTATGGGCCTTGGTGGCATCATCTTTGAAAGGATTAATGAGATGAATATGGGCACAGGGAGGTAGAGACACTCCCGAAGAAGCTTGCTTATTCTCATTCAAGGATTTCTAGAAACCGCCAGAGAATTTAAGCAGGGAATTAAAAAACCCTGAAGGGAGCCCTATGGAAGAGTTAGGGGAAGGACTGAAGAAGCTGAAGAGGAGGGCAACCCCATAGGAAGACCAACAGTACCAACTGACCTAGGAGCTCTCAGAGACTAAGCCACCAACCAAGAGCATTCATGAGCTGGAAGACCACCAGCAAATCTGTAGAAGACTGTTTTGTCTGGCCTCAGTGGGAGAGGACGGGCCTAATCCTGGAGAGACTGGATGCCCCAGAGAAGGGAGACACCAAGAGGGAGGCACCCTTTCAGAGGAGAAGGGGAGGAGCAATGGCGGAAGAACTCTGCGAGGGGCGGGGCGAGTGGTGGGAACAACATTTGGGATGTAAATAAATAAAATAATTGATTAATTTAAAAAAAAAAAGAAAAAAAGAAAAGAAAAAAGAAACCTGAAGGGAGAAGCCATCTGTTGGCCTGCACTGGAACCTCTGCTCTAAGGAAGCAGTAGTAAAAATTTTATAGTGAGTAGTAGTCCATCCAGAGCTATATAAAGAGTCTGTCTCAAATACACAAACAAGCAAATAAGCTGGGGGCTATCGAGATGGCCCAGTAGTTAAGAGTACTGGCTGCTGTTCCAAAGGACAGTGTCTGTAACTCCAAAGATCTGACACTCTCACACAGACATACCTGCAGGCAAAATATCAATGCACATAAAATACAAGCAAATAAATTATACAATAAAAGGGCAAGGAAGTGTGAGTGGACAAGTAATTAATACACTCTTCACAATCTTTAGAGCATCAGATGGTTGTGAATGCCATGCTTCCAACAATGGGCCAACAACAACATCTTTTATGTTCTTTGGAGCTCTTTTGAGCACCAGGGAAGCGGACTGCGATGTACAACTTAAGACAGATGAGGCCTGTGGTTCCAGGAGGGACAGTCGCAAACTAGCAAGCGACCCAAGCACGGGAGGCGCCGAGGCAGGTTTCCAAATAGTAAATGCAACTCGCATATTACTCTAAAGTTAAGGTTCTTTAAGAAGAAAATCCTGACACCTATGGAAATCGGCCCTTGAGTCCCAGTCTTCTCCAGTCACACCGGGGATCGCACCTTTGGCCTCTTGAGGCCAAGGCGGCCGGTTGATCGGGGCGTGGCCTTGGTTTTGCGGGGCGGAACTGCGCAGGCGCGTCGCTGCCACGGGGGGCGGGGTCAGGCGGGGTCAGTGAGCGCGGGAGCCCGGCGCGGAGGCTCCTGGGCTGCGACTCTCGGGGAACGGAAGCTGCTGCAGGACGCGGAGGAAGCCAGGATGGCGACTCCGAGCGGGAAGGCTGCTACCCCCAACCCCCAGACTTCTAAGAGGCCTCTCACTAGAGATGCTCCCTCCGAGGTCCCCAGCAAGAGAAAGAACTCGAATCCTATGTCGACGCTGCCGCGGCCGTCCGGACTCTTCGTCGAGGGCTCTATCGTCCGCATCGCCATGGAGAACTTCTTGTGAGTGGCGACAGGCCGCGCCAGGGAGGGAGCGAACGTCCCGCAGGCCCGGGGCCGTGGAGTGTGCCGGGCGGTGGGGAACCTGTGCCAGGCTAACCCTGAGGCTTTTCCTGCCTAGGCCGTGGAGACTGGCCGTGTTAGCTGTAGTAGACGTGTGGCCTAATTTTTTATCCACCTAATGGTTTTGGAAGGCGTCGGATATAGTCAGTAGATCTACTAAGGGGCCAGATCTCTAGTTTAGCCTGTGAATCTCGACCTGCCAGAAACCTGTGCACTTTACAAAACTCGATAGACAACAGTTACAGCACATTTTGAAAAGTGTACACGTTTTCCGAGTGGGCAGATGAGATGGTAATGGTTGTTGATTGAAGATTAGAGTGTACCAAAAAAAATTAAATCGTGCCCAGTTTTTGTACCTCCTTGCAGATTCTTGACCCTTCCAATCCTACTTTCTTCCTTGTTCCCACCCCAACTAGTTGAGTAGATTCTAAATGTTACCAAAATATAATCATTTTATCGTCTTAGAGTTATTCTTTCGAGATATTTTTCCTAAATGTAGGCTTGAATAAGTTATAGAACCGTAACAACAATACCATTTTTTTCAAGCATTTATGTATTAGGGGTACGTTTGTTTTCTTTACACATTGCTGTATTTCTGTCTTTGTTGATGGTATAAACTCAAATCTATTGGTTTTTGCCCGGGTCTGTATAGGTTCTAATAGCTGAGTTGCTAATTTGAATTCAGATCAGGAAAGGTAAATGTACTCAGCATGAGGTTATCTCTTGTAACCCAGGATTTCATGAGAAGCACAAAGACTGAAAAGGCTCATTTCATCCACAACTATCAGAGCTTTGTGAAGAAGATACTAAAATGGAAAGGAAGGGAAGATGATTACACAAAGAAGGAACTGCCGGAAAGCCAGTTTGTAAGGTTTAGTGAGTGACCTAACAGAATGTAAGATAGAGGTTGGAAACTATTGTTCTGGCTTTTCTGTTAACAACGCTCCAGCATCATCCTGCAGGCAGTCAGGGACCTGGGGGCTGATTTTGAAAGGGTGCCAGACAGCAAGCAAAGCAAGAATATTTGAAGTAAGGAAGCAAGAATGCAGGGTGAGCTTAGAGGCGGAAAGGTTATTTGATAAGAAATGCCTATGCATTGTGAGGCATGATAGTGAGTGGATGGTGCCCTAGTCCTTCCCAAGTCTGGTTAGCCAGTCAGGTGTAACTCAAGAGAGAATGAATAACGAATGCAGTTGAGTGCCTGTGTCTTGAACTTTCCTGTGGGCTAGCTAAGAAGAGTGTTATATAGATAGAGTTTCTAAAGGCCTGGAGCTCAGAGGGAAAAGAGTAAGTCACAGACTTGGGAGTCATATGTATAGGTAGTTATGGATGTTACAGAAAATTTTGAAATTACAAAAAGGAAAATATAAATTAGAGGAATGCAAAGTCTTCTGGTAAGAGTGAGCGATCCAGAGAGAGCCCAGCCATCCGTCTGCACAGGAAGGTAAGATGAGAATCCTGGAAGACTTGTCAGAGAAGCTTAGTTAAAATGAACTTAAAATACCTGCTCCATTGAACTCATAATGAGACTGAAGCCTCCTTCGTTTAGCCTTTGGGAAAATGTTTTCCCTTTGATAAAGTACTCTGTCCATGACACTGATGTCTCTGCTGGTCTTGGGAGGCCCAGAGAAATAGGCTGAAATGCCAATGAAGGAATGGACTTGTCGGTGAGAGCAAGAGTGGAAGCAAGCAGACACAGGGAACGCTTCCTCCATGTCTTTTACATAGGCTGCCAGCAGGAAGTATGGCCCAGATTAAAGGTGGATCTTCGCACCTCAAGAGATCCCGGTTAAAGTGGGTTTTCCCACTCCAAATAATTTTAAGAAAGAAAAATTCCTCACAGCTGTACCCCACTGCTTGGGTTATAATTACCTCTAGATGTAGGTAGTCAAGTTGACAACTAAGTTGTCACAGAGTGAGGCTGAGAGAAGTGAGTACCAAGCAAGTTGGGAGGCTAGGCTTAGAACTCTAGAGACAGATTGGGAGGTTGGTATGAGGGAATTAAGTCAGATGGGGTTGAGAGTGGAGGGAGCTGTGTTGGAGCCTCTGGAAGAGGCTAAAGCTCTCATCAGTGGCTTCATCTCTCCAGCCCTGCCTCTTTTTAAATAAAGGATACTAGATTTCCATGTGTATCCTGTAGTTCTTTGTCACATGTATTTTTTTGTTACCACCTGGCCTTTTAAAGTTTAAGTGTTTAAAGTTGGTATGCTTTGTTAAATTATGGGATTAGTTAAGTGTACCTAAGCACTAAAACCTAGAGAAGAAATATTACTTATGGATTCCAATTAAGGACTTTGAAAGGCAAGCTAGAGAAATGTCTATGTTGTTAGCTTGCTTCATATCTTGTCAAAGCTGCCTCAACAAATAATGAGAATTAAACGCAGATTAAAAATAAGTAATAAAGCCAGGCACTGTGGCTTGCTTCTTTTTGATCCATATACTTATGAGGCAGAAGCAGGTGGATCTCTGCATTCAAGGATGGCCTGGTCTACAGAATGAGTTCCTGGACAGCCAAGGCTACACAGAGAAACCCTGTCTCAAAAACCATAAATAAATAAAATCAATCAAACAAATAAATAAAAAATGAATCTTAAAAAATATGTAGGAGAAAAATCACTTATTAAGAGTTCACAGAAACAGCAGATTTAGAAACATACACAAAACATAAGGTACTGAATATAAATTAAATGTTTAATTCATTTAATATGGACTGCATGGAATTAGCATACTAGGTGCCATGGTGTGGATAAGGTGCAGATCTCTCTGGTTATATATACCTGTTTTCTCCCAGAGATGCGGGTATTATTATAACATAGCTTGTCTCAGATCTTTGGAATCTTTTCGCAGCATATTAAAGGAAGTGAAGGCCTTTTTTAAAAAATTTTTTAATTGATGATAAAATGAAGCTGTTGATTTAATGACCTTGTCATTTGAATAAGAATAATTGTTAGATTGCTTTAAATATTAAAATATGAGAAGTAGCTACTGTTTTAATTGAAGAAAAATATGGAAAGAAGCTATGACTTCTTGTACATATTTGTTTTGAAATTATTTTACAAAAAATGAGGTAAAAATAAGTACAATAACTTTGGTATAGTCTCCCAAAATAGGGTAAATGGTTTAAACTTGGATTGTATGTTTCTTGGCAGGCTCTCTATATGTTGCCCCAAACTCATGGGTTTGTTTTAACCAGGTTTTTAAACCCTGCCTCCTGAATGCTAGAATTAAAGACCGGTGCCGTCGTGCTAAGCCCCTGTGCTCTTATTTTACGTTTGCACCGCTACATTTCCCATTGATAGACTTTCCTTCTATAAGTTGAATATTTAAAATGTACAGGGTTAAGGATAGAGCTAGGTGATAAAACATTTACCTAGCATGTAAAAGGGCCTGGCTTAACTCTTCAGTACCTCATCCCCCTAAATATATGAATAACATTGCATTTATAACTTAGCTGGCTTTTAAATGAATTATAAAAGGGTTGTGGACAGTTATAATGCAAAGCAACAAAAAGATGCATTTACAAAGAAAAGGTTTTCTTTTATTTACTTAAAAAGATTTTGCTTCTTTACAATTCAGAACATACGATATCTGTGAAGTGTCTCCAGGGCCCCATCTGAATATGATTATTGGAGCCAATGGAACAGGGAAGTCAAGCATAGTGTGTGCTATTTGCCTTGGACTAGCAGGCAAGCCTGCTTTTATGGGACGTGCAGATAAGGTGAGTTAACATAATTTCCTCTTTGGTTTTTGGCATCTCAATACAGGGTTTCCCTTTGTAGCAGCCCTGACTGTCCTGGAACTACCTACCTCTGTACACCAGGCTGGTCTCTAGCTCAGAGATCTGCCTGCCTCTGCTTCCCAATTACTGGGATTAAAGGTGTGCATAACCATGCCTGGCTTACTTAAATTACATAATTTTAAAGAAAATCCAGAACCATTTGCTTTTATAAACAAGTTAATTTCTACATTTTAGGTTCTTAAATATACCAAATGAGTGCTCTTTTACCTAGAACTTCTAGAAGAACACTGATAGTCTCAGGAGAAAGTTCTGGTTATTTTTAATATTGCTCTAAGACCAAGAAGTGATAACAGCAATCAGAAAGATTGTCCATCAAAAAAGAATTTTTAAATAAGTTTGATACCTTAATAGGAAACTTATCGGGATTGTTAGATACCAGATCAGATCTCTGTATATTAACAGTCAACAAAGTGATGTAGTTAAAAGTACTGTTCTTTTATTATTATTATTATTATTATTTTTAAAGAGCATGTGTGCCTGTGTCTTTGTGTCTGTAAGCTGGAAAAGGGTGTCCTATCCCCTGGATCTAGAGTTACAGTTGTGAGCCATCTATTCCTTGTGGGTGCTCGGAACCAAATCCTGGTCCTCTATAGTAGTGTGAAGTGCTGTTAACCACTCTCTAGTTCCAGATTTAACAACATCAATGCAAGTGTAAGTTACCTAGGAATAAATTAATAAAGATGTAATAATTATATACAAAAATTATGAGATTGTATTTTAAAAGAGAAGTTTGAGGACAAGTGAGATAGTCCAGTGGGTAAAAAAGCACTTGGTACCAAGCTGACAACTGAACCCCACTAGTTAGGAGGAGAGAGCTGATAACAGGACATGATGTGTGCTGCCTGCAGATAAATAAATGGTAATTGTTTTCAGTCATGCTCATAAATCATTAACATGATTAAAAAGATTATTGCAAGGTCTTTTTATTTTGTGTTTTAAAAGTGTGTGTGGGGGGGTAGAGGTTGTGTACCTACAGAGGCCACAAGAGGCTGTCATTTTTCTTCACAGCTAGATATTTTGTTGTGAACTACCCAGCATAGGTACTGGAAACAGAACACAGGTCCTCTGGAAGAGCAGCAAGTGCTCTTAACTCTCCAGCTCTTGTTCTTTATTTATATATTGTATAATGTTTTGCTTGTCACTACATTCTGATTCAGCTTTTTTTCAGTGTATTTCTCAGTACATTAAAATACATAAACTTTATGATGCTGTACCTGCTTTATTTTGTGTTGTTGCCACTTTTCCTTGTTTTCTAGAATGTTTTTATTCTTTGACAGTATCATACAACAGATTTGATCATATTCATTTTCCCACTCTTTTGTATTTTGAGACAGGTTCTCATGTACCGTAGCACTGAAAGGCTAATACTAGTATGTTGTTGAGGGTGACCTTGAACTTTTAATGTTCTTGGCTCTACCAAGAACTAGGGGGTTCTATTATTTATTATTTATGGGGCTCAAACTTAAGATCCAATCTGATGTTTTTATTCCTTCACTTTGTTCTGTGTTTAAGCTCATAGTTATCAGAACTAGTTCAGATGTCTTATTTTACTATGTAAATGATCATTTTTATTTTGAAAGGTACTTGATGGCAAGTCTGTTTTAAAAACAGAATATGCGCTATTAGAGTGGTTGCCAATGTTTAATCTATGCACCTGGGGGCGGCTGCAGCCGTAGTGGAGAGGAGGACATAGTCTCTGATTATTTACCTGGAACTACTGTTGCCATCACTCACTCACTCTTCTTACACTGTAGGTTGGGTTTTTCGTGAAGAGAGGATGTTCCAAAGGTTTGGTTGAAATTGAACTGTAAGTGTTAAAGCTTCCAAAACACTCCTTTTTAGTATAATTTTTCAACTTGTATTTATGCTTTCTTGATGACTTTGGAAAAGTATTAATGTAATATTGTGTAAAGTAATTGTGTAATATACACTAGAAAGTTGTAGTGAGGTCTGATGGTATACTTCATAATCCCAGCACTTAGGACTTAGAGGCAGGAAAGTAAGAAGTTGGATGCAATTCAGAAGATTTAGAAATTCAAGGTCATTTCCCACTAGATAACAAATTCAAGGTCCACGTGGACTACTTATCTAAAATGGACAAACACACACCAGAGAGAGAAATCGTAGTCTTTCACAAATTTAAGTATCTGTTTCTTTTTGCCAGTTTTGAAATACTTAGGCTGGAGTTTAGCATAGTGGTAGTTTACCTGATATACTTAAGTCCTTGACTTTGATCACTTTGTGAAGATGATGGGTGAACAGATTAACAGTAAAAAGCAAGTGCTTCTTTTAGATTTTGAATGTCTTAGGTAGGGTTTTCATTGCTGTGAAGAGACACCATGACCAGTACAGCTCTTACAAAGGACAACATTTATTTGGGGCCAACTTACAGGTTCACAGATTCAGTCCATTGTCATTGAGGCAGAAGTGTGGCAGCATCCAGGCAGTCATGGTGCCGGAGGAGCTGAGCATTGTACATCTTGTTCCAAAGGCAAATGGAAGAAGACTGTCTTGCAAGCAGCTAGGAGGAGGGTCTCAAAGCCCACCCCACAGGGACACACTTCCTCCAACAATGACACACCCTCAGAACAGTGCCACTCCCTATGGGCCAACCATATTCATGCTATATTACTTAATGGTTCTTGATAGGCATATACTATAGGCATATGTTCTGAATATGGATTCAGAATGAAGTACTTGGTATCAATCCATGATTTACTCTTGGGTTGAGAGCTTTTGGTTGGGGAAATTTGTATTCCATGGAAGTCAGTTTTTATTCATACATTTTTAAAGTAGAGGAAGTTTCAGCCAACTATTCTCTTAGTAGAGAATGTAATGTACTAGTACATTTTGAATTACAAAGGATGTGATTGAAGAATAGTATAATGATTAGAATTGGCGCTTGTTTTAATTACAACAATTTAGATAATTTTTTAATGTTAACCAAATAGTAACTGACATGGCCAGTTGTGAGATAATAACAAACAAGAAGCCAATGTTTCTAAGGTGGGAAGGATTAAAAAATACCAGAAATAATAAAAATTATAATGCTATTTCTTTAGACTTTGGGTATAGGAAAAGTAATAGAAATGTTATTCTTAAATTACTGTGTGCTTTGAATATAAAAGCTTTTCAATTCTTTAATTAGGTTCAGGACTTCTGGAAATCTTATAATCACCCGTGAGATTGATGTGATAAAAAATCAGTCCTTTTGGTTCATCAACAAAAAACCTGTAACCCAGAAGATAGTGGAAGAACAAGTTTCGGCCTTGAACATCCAAGTGGGCAATCTGTGCCAGTTCTTGCCTCAGGTCTGAGAAAATACAAATGAACATGGGAAATCTTTTTATTAATCAATTTATTTACCTTACATCCCAATCATAGCTTCCTTTCCCTTTCCTCTCAGTCCCACCCTGCTAGACTCCCACACCCCCAGCCCCCTCTGCGGATTCCCTTCCTCCCTCCCTCTTTAGAGAAGGGGAGACCTCCAAACATGAGAAAAATTTGTGTGTAATGTTTTGGCTTTATGCCATAGAAACTGTAAATACTATTCAAGAGATACAGTAATAGTTAGATTTGTATCAAAACAGTACTCTTAACATTTGTAGCTCTTTGTAAAAAAAAAAAAAAAAAAAAAAGCATCCATCACTTAGGTTATTAATTTCAGTTAATGAGTGTGCAATTATTACTCTTTGCATTCAGTACAGCACTTAGTACTTATTTTTACAGGCGTGATGGCACATATCTGTAATAGTGGACCTCAGTCATCCATATATTATGCTAATAATTTTATTTAATAAGTTTAAGTTACAAAATGTTCTTAAAAACATTTTTTCATGTTTGTCTGTGTGTGGTATGCACTAGTATTTGAGTATGTGTGTACACATAGTCTTAGAGGTCAGAGGTTAGTTTTTATATGGCTACTAGAGATCCAAACTTGAAAGCACACTTTATACTTGAGCCATCTCCCCAGCCTATAATAAAGGTACTTTAAGCACAAAGTAGTTTCAGACTCCATTTGCAAGAGACAAGCAACTTATTAAAAATATTTTTATTCTTTGCACAATATCATACAATGTGTTTTGCTCTTATTTACTCCCTCTCCGGTCTCTCTTTTTTTTTTTTTTTTTTTTTTTTTTTGTACTAACCTGCGGGCTTAGATTTGTGCTGTCCATATACTCCTGGGTTTGGGCCATCCATTAGTTTATGTACCAGATACCACACCCTGAAAACTAAATCTCCTCTCCCAGAAGCCAGCACCTTACCTTCTATATAGCTCCTCAGTTAAGGGCCAGGGCTCACGAACCGCTTCCTGTTAGAATGTTAAGCTGACTTGATTGTTCTTGATAGCTGCCATGCATTCTTGAGTGTGAGATTCTGAGAAGCCACAGTTAACGGACAACTTTTATAGTAGTTGTTTTGTTTTTCAACACAGGGTTTCTCTGTGACCCTGGCTGTCTTGGAACTTGCTCTGTAGACCAAACTGGCTTCAAACTCTCAGAGATCCACTTGCCTCTGCCTCCCAAGTGCTGGGATTAAAGGGTGGACTTGCCTTAATTATTGAATAACTTTTAATCAGTGCATTTGTATGATATATTGGTTAGAATAAACTTATATTTAGATGTGCTTTTTAAAGTCTAGTGATATTTTTTATTATTCATTAATAATAAAGTATTGTGGTCTAAAGAGAGGGTTTATTGTTAAAAGCACTTTCAAAGGACCCAAATTTGATTCACACACTTACATATGGCAGTTTACAACTACCTGAATTCCAGGACCCAAATTTGATTCACACACTTACATATGGCAGTTTACAACTACCTGAATTCCAGCTAGTACATCTGATGACTCTTGGGCATTGCATGCACACACACAGTGAAACACATAGGTACACACATACATAGGTGATATAAAAGAAAAACATTTTAAAATTTTTAGATATTCTAATAATCTACATTTAAAATTATAACTCAATATCTTATTTTAATGTTGGTGTCTACACTTTAGCTTATTTTCCTCATAAACATAATGATTTGTTTTATTTCTCAAATTTTGTGAGACCACCTTAGCAAATTTAATACATTTTAATGGTATTTATGTGTGATAGTTGCTAATACTTAATTTTTGTGCTGTAGGACAAAGTTGGGGAATTTGCTAAACTCAGCAAGATTGAACTCCTTGAAGCTACTGAGAAGTCAATCGGTCCTCCAGAGATGCACAGGTACCACTGTGAACTCAAAAACTTCAGGGAGAAGGAGAAGCAGCTAGAGGTATTTAGAAACAGACAAGTCATTTCTGTTGTCATTTACTGATTCTGTGTCTCAAAATGTGCCAGTATAACTGGGTGGTGGTGCCTTTCATCCCAGCGCTTGGGAAGCAGAGGGAGGTTGGGTCTCTCTGGTCTACAGAGTGAGTTCCAGCTCTGCCAGGGCTAAACAGAGAAACCCTGACTTAAGGAAAAAGAAAAAAAAAAAAAACATACTACAAAATGGGTAGTATGTCTGTGTGTTGAGTAAATTCATAATTGTGGTTGATTTTTCACCAAACTTGTGTTTCTAACATCAACTGGTGGCAGAAAGTGAGAATGGTTTTGATTATATGAAGTTTGAAATTTTTGACTATTTCAGTAAAACCAGTTGAGATTTTAAGGAATTCTCATAGGAAGTTACATTTTTCTTTCATTTGGTACCCATCAAATAATTTGTTGTGTGCCATATACTGTGTAAGGTTTTACCATTTACAGAAGATAAGGATAAGGTATTTGAAAACACTCCTGTTAGTCAAATAAAGATAGACTAAATAAGATAGACTTTATTTGACTAACAGGAGTGTTTTCAAATAAACACAAGAATTCTTTCTTGTGAAATTTTGTTCATATTGTGTTTCATTGCTAAAAGATTTGATTTGCCATATCCTTTTTTTTTTTCATTTAAACTGATTGTCAACAAATTCTGTTTTAGACCTCTTGCAAAGAGAAAACTGAATACCTAGAAAAAATGATTCAGAGAAATGAAAGGTACAAACAAGACGTGGAAAGATTCTATGAACGAAAACGACATTTAGATTTAATTGAGATGCTTGAGGCAAAAAGACCATGGGTGGTAAGTGTTACTTATCTGAGGAAGAAATAGTTGACTCTTCCAGCTTTCTGTGGCTGTGATAAACCAAAAGGCACCTGGGGAGAAAAGTTTTTTTCATTTGTAACAGGGTTCATTTTGAAGGAATGTCAAGGGATGAACTGTAGGCAGGGAAGAATCCTGCCCTCTGCCTTGTTTTCCATTTCTTTCTCAGCCTGCTTTTTTATATTCTCCAGAACTTCCTGCCCCAGGGATGGCATCAACCTCAGTGAGCTGGGCCCTACCATAGCAATCATAATTTTAAAATCTGTAGACCAAGTCTAATGGAAACATTTTCTCAATTGAGGTTTCTTCTCAGATGAAACCAGCTTATGTGAAGGTGTTTCCCCCTCCCAAAAAACAAACAAACAAACAATAAGAAATCACCAAAACAAAACTAATGAGTGAATGAGTGACAAAGCATGTCTTTATAAGTAGGCACTTATAGTCAACTTAGATATTTCTTTTAAATTTTTGTATTAGATACATGCATGTATATTCTTCTTATTCTTTATTGGATATATGCCCATTACCACATAGCAAGCAGTTGATTGAGTTACCAACATTAATTCTCGGTTTCAGCCCTTATCAGCTCTTTACTTCTCCTTAGTGTTAATGATTTAAGATATTTGTTCACATTAAAAATTAAATTTTCGTGGAGGTAAGGCGGCAGCGGCTGAAGCGGCTCCGGAGGCCTCAGTCCGAGTCCTGGCTTCAGCCCGTGCCACACCATGGTGACGCTCGCAGAGCTGCTGGCACTGCTGGCACTGCTGGCCACGGCCTAGGGCTACTTCGTCAGCATCAACACGCACGCAGAGGAGTGCTTCTTCGAGCGGGTCGCCTTGGGCACCGAGATAGGCTTCATCTTTGAGGTGGTGGAGGGCGGCTTCCTGGAAGTTGACGTGGAGATCACAGGACCAGTTACTAAAGGAATCTATAAAGGAGACCGTGAATCCAGTGGGAAGTACACATATGCAGCCCACATGGATGGCATGTACAAGTTCTACTTTAGTAATAGGATGTCTACTATGACTCCAAAGATTGTAATGTTCACCATTGACATTGGGGAAGCTCCCAAAGGACAAGACATGGAGACAGAAGCTCATCAGAACAAGCTAGAAGAAATAATCAATGAGCTAGCAGTGGCAATGACAGCTGAGACGCAGGAACAGGAGTACATGGAAGTCCGGGAGAGGATACACAGAGCCATCAGGGACAACACAGACAGCAGAGTGGTCCTTTGGTCCTTCTTCGAAGCTCTTGTTCTTGTTGCCATGACATTGGGACAGATCTACTACCTGAAGTGACTTTTTTTTTTTTTTTTTGAAGTCCGGAGGGTTGTTTCAAAGGCCTTTTCCTGTTGATTCCAAATTCATGACTTACTTGTTTACCAAACACCTTGGTCATAATAATGTCATTAGTTTATACATTTTTATTTTCTGAATATTCATAACTTAATATTCCTTTGTGATTAGTAGGTGTTGGGGAAAACCTGTTTAGGAAAGTTAGAGTGAAATTTTGACATTTGATTGGCCTATAATTCTTTCTTGAAAGGCCCCATTATACATGTCCTTCCAAGAATTCAGAGGCTGTTAATGCTATATGGGACTATGTTTTTACCTTTGGTTTTCATAATAAAATGCAGTTTGTCCAGGAAGTAGCCCACAGCCTGACAATACTTGTTAACTAACTACATTCTAGTAGTTCCTCGTGGTTCATCATCAGAGGCTTACTTTGTTATTACAGCAACAGCGATCTGAATCTTGACCCTTGTTGTCCTGCCTCAGGGTGGAAAGTCTTGCCGGGGCTTGTTACCAGGGTGGGCACTCACACTTTCTCTCAAGTTTGATTTAAAGACTCATGGCAACACTTCCTCTAAAGTTTTATATTGAACCTTAGAACTGAATCACCTCTAATTGAGTTGACACGAACAGCCAATAACTCAGCCAGTAACTCGGCCGTTGAATCCAGCTTCCCAGGTGTCGGAACAGGACTGCTGTCCTTGTGTGCTGTGTAGTCTGACCATTGTGGGCACTTAGGAAGATCAAATTCCTCACGTGGAAGCCTGCACTTCTCAAGCCAAAGGGGATGGTTCAAAGCCTCTGGGATGGCTTGCAGTGATAAGCAGCCACTGTTGTCTTTTTAGTCAGTGGCCTTTGGGCCCTGGTCTTCAGTGTCAGCACTAGAATTTGTCCTCTGGGGTCTTTCTCTTTTGGCACATGTCAGTTTTGTTTATAGGAAATGAAGAGACTGTCTCTCTGATGATGGGTTTAATAAAAGGCGCTCTGCTTTGGGTGTGGGCGGCCAGGGTTATGTGGTGACTGATGTCTGGTAGTTACCTGGATATTTTATTTTTATTTTTGGATCTTGCAAGGGGAAAACTACAGGTAACACGTTTTATAAATTTAAATTTGTTACAGGTTTTTATGTTCAGGACAAATAATTTTTCAACCTCTGATATATCCTTGCAACAGTTTGTTGTTAAGGTGACTTTATCATCATAGGGCAACTGTTACATGCCAATTTTGTGTGTATGTGTATGTGTGTGAGAAAACACTTCAGAATTTAATTAAAAATGTAAATTTAAAATTGGTTGTGTATCTAATATGCCCCAGGTTCAGTAAATAAACAATTCTTTTTTTAAAAAAAAATTAAATTTGCAAAGCGAGGGCTGTCATTCAGTGCCACTGAAAATATTTTTGTGTGTATGCCACTAATAATTTAGTTGAGGTATGCCATGTGTAACTGAAGTATGTTCATTGTCTTCTTATACTTTGTAATTTTCCTATTTTTTTGTCCTTGTTTAAAATATGATACATATTTATTACCTATGACCAGTGTGGGATAAACAGTGGAAATCTGGTATATTACTTAATAGGTAGAAGCATTTATGTTTATTTCATGGAAAAACATATTAGTATGAAAATAAAGTATATCTATATATTTATGGCATTCTTCATCCCACCAGGTTTGGCAATTTCATTATTAAACTTTGTCCGTTCTATACCTTTTTACTGTATTTTTCTATGTTTAAAGTCTTTTGACCCCTTTTTGAAGAGATTGATTTCGGTCTTAACTTTTTAAATTTAAAATTTGTAGGCTTTTCCCCCCTATGCTTTTCACTTTTTCAAAATATTTTCTGTTTTTAATTGGAGGAAAATATATGCCCATAAGTGTGGTTTTGAACTGTTCCACGTGTATACTGGGTCTTCTGTGCAGGAAGCACTCCTCTTTTTTTTTTTTTTTTTTTTTTAACATTTATTTATTTTTTTATGTGCAAGGTGTTTTGCCTGCATGTGTGTTTGTGTCAGCTGCCATGTAGGTGCTGGGAATTGAACCCTAGCTCTCCTTGTAGCCACTGAGTCATCTCTCCAGCCCAAAGGGCCTTTTCAACCCCCATTCACTTAGTATTTCTATTTTAGCATTCCATTTTCTTGTTACTCAGCAATAGCTAATTCCAGTGGAATGACATTTTTAAAAAGCGCTCGTGGGAGGTTGTTAACTCTTTTTGCTATGTGGTCCCAGGAATCTAACTCATGTTGGGACATCAGACTTGAGAGCAGGGACCTGTGCCTGCTAAACCCTGTCTCTAGCCCAGACACTGTTTTATCAAGATAGCAGCTACATAGTTCTTTTTAGGGTTTTTTTTTTTTTTTTTTTTTTTTTTTTTGACCCATTTTTTTTACCCTCCAAAATTGAAATTCTTTTGTTTGCTTATTCCTTCATCTTGTCTATTGATAAATTAAAAGAAAATCTCTGCTTACACTTTGGCTTTAGGATGTATTAATTTAAATGCCTAATTATTAACTTCTGTTTCATGAATTATTTGCAAGGAATATGAGAATGTACGTCAGGAATATGAAGGTGTAAAACTAATTCGTGATCGAGTGAAGGAAGAGGTCAGAAAACTTAAAGAAGGGCAGATTCCTATGACACAGAGGATTGAGGAAATTGAAAGGCAACGTCGCACTTTGGAAGTTCGAATCAAAGAAAAGGTACTTCTGTTGTTCAGTTTTGGATTATCTGGATTTTATTTAACATAGAAAAATACTTCTTGTGCCTTTAAAAATATTTTCTAAGGTTCACTTCTTTAGGAATTAATCAGGATTTTCAAACACTTGTTATGATCGGAGAACATTACCTTAAAGAAATTCCAAGGTGATTATTGGAGGGCATATTGGTTCAGGTCTGTGTCTCAGCACTTGGGACACTGAGGCAAGAATATCACTGTGACTTTGAGGCCATCATGGGCTGCAGAATGAGACATAGCCTGAAGAGAAACTTTTAGTTACAAACTGATACATCATATTTCTTAGAAACACTGAGTTCTTTTTGTGAATGTAGTTGTGTATCTCTTATAACTTAAATTGCTTATGGAGGTGACATTCAGTTTTCTAGGAATACCAAGGGATCAAAGGTGTCTTACTGAGGTACAACACATACTTTACTGAGGGAAGTCAGTGTGGCATCTGCTGGGAAGAACTGAAGGGGGAACCATGGAGGAATGCGTATTTACTTGTTCTGCCTGTTCTCTCAGTCAGCTCAGGACCACCTGCCCCGTGGTGGCACAGCGCCTGGCCTCAGTGGGCTACTAATCAAGAAAATGCTCTATAGAGTTGTCTATAGGCAGTATGGGTGAAGGCATTTTCTCACTTAAGGTTCCTCTTCCCAGGTAACTCTTAACTTGTGTCAAGTTGGGCAAAAATCTAGCCAGCACAAGAGGGTATTTTGAAATGATTAAATGCTTGTGGAATTTGCTAGTTTCCTCTTGGCTGGGGAGCACTATATTTTAGTGGATATCTAAAACTGAAGATAATACAAAAACCTATGTAGTTAGAATATCCTTGTTCAAAATTATTTAATCCCTCGGTGTTACAGAGATTTACACTGTTTGCATAGACTTTACCAATTGATCATCCGTAGTGTGAAGCCAAAAATGTGACCTTTATGACCAAAAAGTTTTGAATTTTGAAATAGGGTAGATTTCACATTTTTTTCCCTCCTCTGTGTACTTAGACATGCATTGTTTGGTCACTTTTTCTTTTGAATAAAGCACATTATATTTTCTTTAACATTTCTGAATTGTCAGTATGACCGCTTTTTTGCTTATCTGGATAAAAACTACAGTCAGCCTGATCACTGGGAACTGCCAAATGATAAGCTTATTTATGCACAGGTTACACCCAGTGTGATGTTAAGGACAGGACAGTGGGCAGTTTGAGACTTCATAAGGGTGCATAGTTAAAAAACGACACACAAAAGCTACAAATAGGTTATTCTTGGAATTTAATTTTCTATTTAATATTTTTGGGCTGTAGGTGACTTGGCAATGCAAAACCATGGATGGGGAAATTACTGTAATGCAGTATAGACAGATCCAGAATTTTGAAAGCCATTGTGGAGATTCAGATAAATGCAGTGAAGTCAAGTACTGACATCTACTCGGATACTTCTGATATGCATTAGATGACTCAAATAATTGATTATTCAAAAATTAAAAATGTTTACATCTACAAAAGATTGTAGATTCTAGTTTTTAATACATCTCACTTTATGGTTATGGGTCAGTAAGTCTCAGAGCTTCACATATATAATAGTTGGCAGTCATGATAAGGGTAATTGGTTATAATTAAGTTGTGGATTTATAGTTGCTTTGTGGCACCTGAACTTACTGCTAAATTGCTTTAAAACTATGGTTTTTATGTAGTAGAAAATAATGTCTACAATAAATTAAAGAATTATATGTAAAATACATGTTTTGCTTCTCTGTTCCTAAATAAAGTCAGCAGTTAAGGCAGACTAGTAGAAACCCTGCCTATGGCTTCTGAAGAAATACATTGTATCAGTCTATTAGTGTATATCTTAAAATTATTAGTTCTCTAAATAATGTAGCAGGAATATATATTTCATTATATTTACCATATTCTATTCCTCTCCTTTTTCAGCAAACTTTTATAACATTGTGATTTTTCTCCCCCTAATATTCCAAAGAGGCCCTGTAATGTTAGAGAGGCCATTGGCTCCAAATCAATGCACATCTGTATTTTAAAGACTCATGCCATTATTTAATTGTTGGCTTGGTCTTATTTTCTTCGAATAATAAAACAGTATATCTAATTTATTTCATCAAATTGTTTTCATAGACAAAATATCAAGAAAACATACATAGAAATGAGTATGTGCACATGTGTTACTATACACTAAATACACTAAATAGTATAATGCTTTTCGTAATAATAGCGATAACCTTTATACATTTCCTATACCATTATTAATCTTGGTGGTAATTATGAATTTGATTTGAATTAAAATGTGGGAAAGTATTGTTTTGGTTGATTTATGTAATTGGATAGATAGGACCCTATAATTTGCTTAAGTGAGTTTTTAATTAAGTTTCTGGTTCAATTTTTTCAGGCAACTGATATTAAGGAAGCATCTCAGAAATGCAAACAAAGGCAAGACTTGATTGAACGGAAGGATAGACATGTAAGACTCCCTACCAAAAATTGATTACCTTAATTTACTATAACTTGTTTTCACAAGGGGACAAATGGTTATTGTGATTTTTTTTTTTTTTTTTTTTTTTTGGCAACTTTTCCAAATCCTCCTCATTCTGTTATTTTTTTGTGAGGGACACTAAAATTTGTAAGTGTAGTAGCTTCACAGGGGATAATTGAGAGATTTTTTCAAAGTTACTCTTGTGGCTACATTTCATAGATGGTATGGGTGTTTTATTTTGGTTTAAAATGTTAAGATTTTTTTTTTCTTACAACTTTATTTTTAAAAAAAGATGGATACATATACAGATTTTTAAAGGCATTTTGGCATAACAGTATATGACTATTTTTGTCAGTACTTAATTCTTTTAGAAGTTTGATAGCATTCAATGAAATCCCACTAGTTACCATAAGCATAAAGTACATGTAGGACAGAACATAACATGGAAACAGATTTCTTGGTGAGTATAAATTAAGCATAATGATCTGGGAATACCAAAAATTGCCACAAGGCTATTATCTTAGGTTTTGGATTATTAATGATTTAAGGTCCAGGTGTACCACACTCTGAGAGGGTGCTATACATTTATTTTTTTCCTAAGCAAAACTGAGGCTTTTAATTTTTGGCCTTTGTTTTTCTTGAGCTTCATATAGCCTGTGAATTGTTTCTGGGGTGTTCAGAGCTTTCTGGGGTTAGTGTCCAATTATCAGTGACTGCATATTATGTCTCTTCTTTTGTGACTGGGTTATCTCACTCAGGATATTCTCTAGATGCATCCATTTTCTTAGGAATTTCATAAAGTCATTGTTTCTGATAGCTGAGTAGTACTCTATTGTGTAAATATACCACAATTTTTTGTATCCATTCATCTACTGAAGGACATCTGGGTTCTTTCCAGCTTCTGGCTATTATAAATAGGGCTACTATAAACATTGTGGTGCATGTATCTTTATTGTTTGTTGGGGCATCTCTGGGGTATATGCCCAGAAGTGGAATAGCTGGGTCTTCAGATAGTACTATGTCCAATTTTCTGAGGAACTGCCAGACTAATTTCCAGAGTGGTTGTACCAGTTTACAACCCCACCAACAGTGGAGGAGTGTTCCTCTTTCTCCACATCCTCATCAGCATCTGCTGTCATCTGAGTTTTTGATCTTAGCCATTCTGACTGGTGTGAGGTGGAATCTCAGGGTTGTTTTGATTTGCATTTCCCTGATGACTGAGGATGTCAAGCACTTCCTTAGGTGCTTCTCAGCCATTCGATATTCCCCAATTGAGATTTTTTGTTTAGCTCTGTTCCCCATTTTTTAATAGGATTGTTTGATTCTCTGGTGTCTTAACTTCTTGAGTTCTTTGTATACCTCGGATAATAGGCCTCTATCTGATGTGGGGTTGGTAAAGATCTTTTCCCACTCTGTTGGCTGCCATTTTGTTTTCTTGACAGTGTCCTTAGCCTTACAGAAAGTTTGCAATCTCATTAAGTCCCATTTGTGGATCTTTGACCTTAGAGCACAAGCCATTGGTGTTCTGTTCAGGAAAATTTCCCCTGTGCCTATGTGTTCTAAGGTTTTCCCTATTTTCTCTTCTAATAGTTTCAGTGTACCTGAAGTATCTTTGATCCACTTGCACTTGAGCTTTGTACAAGGAGATAAGAAAGGGTCTATTTTCATTCTTCTGCATCCGGAGTGCCAGTTGAACCAACACCATTTGTTAAAGAGGATGTCCTTTTTCCATTGAATGTTTATAGCTCCTTTGTCAAAAATGAAGTGACTATATGTGTGAGGGTTCATTTCTGAATCTTCTGTTCTATTCCATTGATCAACATGCCTATCTCTGTACCAGTACCATGCAGATTTTAACACAGTTGCCTTGTAATATAGCTTGAAGTCAGGGATAGTGATTCCTGAAGATGTTTTCTTGTTGTTAAGGATGGATTTTGATATCTTAGTTGTTTTTTTATTCCAGATGAATTTGCACATTGCTCTTTCCAACTCTGAAGAATTGGGTTAGAATTTTGATGGGGATTGCATTGAATCTATAGATTGCTTTTGGTAAGATGGCCATTTTTACAATGTTGATCCTTCCAGCATGAAAGATCTTTCCATTTTCTGAGCTCTTCCTTGATTTCCTTCTTCAGAGATTTGAAGTTCTTGTCATACAGGTCCTTCACTTGCTTAGCTAGAGTCATACCAAGGTATTTCATATTGTTTGTGACTATTGTGAAGGGTATCTTTTCTCTAATTTCATTCTCCAAATATTTACCCTTTGCGTAGAGGAAGGCTACTGATTTGTTTGAGTTAATTTTATATCCAGCCACTTTTCTGAAGTTGTTTATCAGCTGTAGAAGTTCTCTGGTGGAATATTTGGGGTCACTTATATATATTATCATGTCATCTGCAAATAGTGATATTTTTACTTCTTCCTCTTTGTTGTTATTAAAGAGCAGCCTTAGGTCATGGTGATCTGATAGGATGCATGGGAGTATTTCTATCTTATTATATCTATTGAGGCTTATTTTGTGACCGATAATATGCTCAATTTTGGAGAAGGTGCCATGAGGTGCTGAGAAGGTGTATTCTTTTGCTTTAGGGTGAAATGTTCTGTAGATGTCTATTAATTCCAATTGGTTCATAACCTCTGTTAGTTTCACTGTGTCCTTGTTTAGTTTCTGCCTCCATGATCTGTCCATTGATGAGAGTAGGGTGTTGAGGTCTCCCACTATTACTGTGTTGCATGCGATGTATTTTTTGAGCTTTAGTAGGGTTTCTTTTATGAGTATGGGTGTTCTTGTATTTGGAGCATGTATGTTAAGGATTGAGAGTTCTTCCTGACAAATTTTTCCTGTAATGAGTAAAAAGTGTCCTTCCTTATCTTTTTTGATAACTTTTGGTTGAAAATCTACTTTATTCAATATTAGAATGACTACTCCAGCTTGTTTCTTGGGGCTGTTTGCTTGGAAGGTTTTTTTCCCAACCTTTTACTCTGAGTTAATGTCTGTCTTTGTCTCTGAGATGAATTTCCTGTATGCAGCAAAATGCTGGATTCTATTTATTTATCCAGTCCAATAGCCTATGTCTTTTTATTGGGGAATTGAGTCCATTTATATTAACAGATATTAAGGAATAGTGGTTGCTGTTTCCTGCTATTTTTGCTTTTAGAGGCAGAATTGTACTTGTGTGTCTTTCTTCTTTTGGGTTTCTTGCTTAGTTCTTGTTTTTTCTAGGATGTAGTTTCTCTCCTTGTGTTGGGTTTTCCACCTATTATTCTTTGTAGGGCTGGATTTGTGGTCAGATATTGTGTAAATTTAGTTTTGTCCTGGAATATCTTGGTCTCTCCATCTGTAGTGATCACGAGTTTTGCCTGGCTGACATTTGTGTTTTCTTAGGGTCTGTAGGATGTCTGTCCAGGATCTTCTAGCTTTTGTAGTCTCTGTTGAGAAGTTGGGTGTAATTCTGATTGGCCTGCCTTTATATGTTACATGACCTTTTTCCCTTACTGCTTTTAGTATTCTTTCTTTGTTTTGAACACTTGGCGTTTTGACTATTATGTGTTGAAAAGAATTTCTTTTCTGGTCCACTCTATTTGGAGTTCTGTAGGCTTCTTTTATGCTCGTAGTCATCTCACTCTTAAGGGCAGGGAAGTTTTCTTCTACGATTTTGTTGAAGATGTTTACTGTGCCTCTTAGTTGATATTTTTCGCCCTCTTCTATTCCTATTATCCTTAGGTTTGGTCTTATTGTGTCCTGGATCTCCTGGACATTTTGAGTTAGGAGCTTTTTGGTTTTTGTATCTTCTCTAAATGTTTTGTCTATGTTTTTAATGTTGTCTTCGGCCCCTAAGATTCTCTCTTCCATCTCTTGTAGTCTGTTGGAGATGCTTGTATCTTTGACTCCTGATTTCTTTTTTAGGTTTTCAACCTCCAGGGTTGTCTCTTTTAGTGTTTTCTTTATTGTTTCTATTTCCATTTTCAATTCTTTCATCTCTTTGGTTCTGTTTTTTTTTTTTTTTTTGTTTGTTTGTTTTTTTTTCTAGTTCTTTGATTTCTTTGCGTGTTTTTCGTGTTTCCTCTTTAAAAGCTTCTATTTGTTTATGGTTGTCCTCCTGTGCTTTTTTAAGGGAGTTATTCATGCTCGTCTCAAAAATCTCTTATCAACGTCTTGAGGTATGATTTCAGGTCTGAGTCTTCTTTTTCTGGACATTCCACTGCTTGCTGTGGTGGGAGAGCTGGGTTCTGAAGTTGCCAGGTTATCTTGGTTTTCATTCCTTAAGTTCTTTCATTTTCCTCTTGCCATCTTGTTGTCTGTGATTATATTTGGTCTTGTTGTCAGTGATTGGTACCTGTCTCTCCTATGGACCTGAGGGCCTGTGGTTTTAGGAAGAAAACTGATTCTGAGTGTTCAGCTTTTAGTGGGCAAGCAGTGAGTTTTGGTAGCAGTGACTCAGCACTGTCCTTGTGGGCTCAGATGTGGGAGCTCTTGTGAGACTGTTCTGGTAGCTCAGCCCTGTGCCTACAGGTCCTGAGTACTACTGGCAGGGACCTGGCTGTTTCTCTAGGCCTCTACAGACCCTTTTCCCAATAGCATAGTACTTTCTGCTCTCTGAGGACTCCCGATTTGCTCTTTCTGGGCCTATGTGTCAGACTCCTCCCAGGTCTAGGTGTAAAGGTCTGTAGCGTTGAACTTCAAGCACTGCCTTTCCTGGGCAAACCCTGGTTCCCACTGACAAGAGCTTGTGCCTTACTGTGTTCCTGTGTGTCTAGACTTTGAGCCAGGGCTTTTCAAGTGGATCCCGAGTCCCTATGCCAGTGTTCCAGTTCCACTGAACCAGAAGGCTGCATTTTCTGTGTGCTTCGCTTAGCCCTCTCTGCGCTTTGGCTTCTCACAGAGCAATCTCACCAGGCCTGTGTCCTTGGATCTCTGCTGTTCCAAGTGATAAATGGCCTAAACGTTTGGTCTACACGCAAGGGCTTTCCAGGCAGATACCGAGTCCTTATGCCAGAGTTCCTGTTCCCCTGAACTAACTGGAGGGCTGTGTTTTTTGTGAGCTCCGCCTAGCCCTCTCTGCGCTTTGGCTACTCACAGCACAGTCTCACCAGGCCTGTGTCCCTGGATCTCTGCTGTTCCAGGTGGCCAATGCTATGATTCTTATGTTTGTTTGTGTTTGGTTTTTTAATCAGGACAGGGCTTCTCTGAATATCCCTGGCTGTCCTGGAACTCACTCTGTAGATGATAATGACCTCAGAATCACAGAGATTAGATTCATCTACCTCTGCCTTTCACATGCTGGGCTTAAGGATGTGTGCCATTATGCCTGGCTTAAGATGTAGTTTTTAATATTGTCATTAAGTTAATATTTCTTAAAGGATCTTACTATTTTAGTCCCATAGATGGGGGTTCTTTAGCGACAGGAGTCATAAGGAGTGAAGCCAGGATTCTTGCTGTGCTCCAGCTTCTCACATGCAGAGTTTGGGCAGTGGAACTGTGGTTGTGGTTGCTTCCACACCATGCAGAATGCTGGCTGTATTGCTGTACGGTCATGAAGTATAGCCATCACGACTAGGACTGCTCTTACTATTAAAAATCACATCTGTTTTTTGTTTATATGCCACAGCACATGTGTGGAGGTCAGAAAAATCCTTGGGAGTTGGTCGTCTCCTACCATATACATTATAAGTGTGGTGTCTTTCCCCACAGAGTCCTTGAAAGCTCTTAAATTCTGGCTTTCAGTCCACTTAATTAGTCTGTCTTTGGATTGAGGGATTAACACCATTAGATTGAGTTTTTATTGGAAGGCCTGCATGCTCATTTTGTTGTTTCTGTGTGGTTAGTGGTTTGGCTAGTAAATATTTCCTAGTGTGCTGCAAACATTAGATTAAAAAGTTAATTTTGACAGTTTTTGCCACCATTTATTGGTTTTATAGAGAAGGTTATAGAGTTTCTGACTTCACTGTTCCTGATGAAATCTGAATCTTTTCTATGTGTATAGAAAAGTGTTGCTGAGATTTTAATAAGACTTGTGTTAAGCCTTGGGAGAGAGTTGACCTTTTTACTGTTTTCAGTCTTCTACTCTAGGAATATGTTCATTTATTTAGACTTTTGGTTTCTTTATCAACATTGCCTGTTTTCAGCACACATCTATCTCATCTACATTTTGTTAGATTTAAACCTTAGTCTGTCTATTCCTTCTTTCTCTCCTCCTTACCCAGATTATGTGGATTTCTTAAAATACTGTGTCACATGTAAATAGAAATGGCCTTGGGTTTTCTTTTCTGATTTATTTGTGTTTAGTTTCTTCTTTCTGACTTAGCCCACTGGTTAGTATTTCTGTCACTGTTGAGTAAAAGTAGTGAGTGCAGACCATCTCATTTATGACACTAGAAAGCACTGATTTCCATCACTAAGTATGTATGTTGTAGGCTTTTATAAGTAGAATTAACTATCAGATTCAGGAAGTTTCTCTACAGATGGCTTTGTTTCTGAAACTTTTTATTTTGAATGAAGCTAAATTTTTGTCTCT
Organism: Micromys minutus; assembly: GCF_963924665.1. Classification (NCBI taxonomy): domain Eukaryota; kingdom Metazoa; phylum Chordata; class Mammalia; order Rodentia; family Muridae; genus Micromys; species Micromys minutus. Next base: position 36,216,710 of record NC_137971.1, read on the forward strand.
GTCTCGATTAATGTTTGTATTTTCTTCTTTGGATTGTTGATATGTTAGATTTATATTAGTTTTTTAATAGCAATCAACCTTACTTCCCTAACATGAACCCCACTTGATTGTGGTGTATGAATGTCCTTTTGTCTTTTTCATATGTGAATGAATCTACTTGCTAGCATTTTGTTGGTGGGTTTCTCACTCTGTCCGTGAGGGATAGTTTTCCTTTTCAGTATGTCTATTTAGGGATTTGGATAATATCAAGCTTCTTAAAGTGAATTGAAAATGTATTTATATATTTATGTGGGAGCAGGGTAAACATATGTCAAGCATCATGTTTGTAGAAGTGAAAGGATAATTTGTGGGAGTCAGTTCTTCAGTCTTCAGGGATCGAATGAACTCAGCTTCAAGCATGGTGGTGGCTACCATTACCAGCAGAACCATCTTGCCATCTCCCTAGACATTTATTTTATAATTGTGAATTCAGTTTCCTAAATGTGGCTTTCTGTTGTTCAGATAGTCTCTGTTTGATATTCTTTTCAGTTTTGGTGATTTGAGTTTAGAAAGCAAAGCAGTTTGTTTTGTTCAAATTGTTAAATTTATGTATAATTCTTGTGCCCTTCAGCATGGTATATCTAGAGGCCGTAGTAAGATCCGTGTCTTGTTTCATGGAACGTTGTGCTGTATTTGTTCCAGTTTTTCCTCCAGCTCTCTCCTTAGTGTCCTTCCAGAGGTTTGTGAATTCACCTAATTACCCCCCTCACTTAATTTTATTGCTTTCCAGTTTTATTTTTCCTTTCTTGTCTTTTTTTTTTTTTTTTTTTTTTTTTTTTTTTCCTCTGCTGCTGCTTGATGTGGTTTCATTTTGCTCCTTTTCAAGGTTCTTGAGCTAGAACTTACTGACTGGGACATTTGTGAACACTCTCGCTGTACATTCTCCTTTCATTACTGCTTCAGCTCTGCCCTACATGTTTTGATGTGTTGTAGTTTGATTTTCATTCAGTTCAATGTATAAATACAGTTTATTCTGTTTTCCACTTTTCTTAGAGATTAAAATTCACTTAATCTATTTACCATTTAATAAACTTAAAATAGTTTCTTTGAGAATGTTAATTAATCTGTAACCACCCGCATGTATATTTTGGTGTTTGTACACATGAGTGCTGGTATACATGTGCTACAGTATGCATATAGAGGCGAGAAAACATCAGGAGTCAGCTCTCACCTCTTCCCTTCTTCAGTGTCTTTTGTGGTTGGCCATTGTATATGCTAAGCTGACTAGCCTGTGAACGTGAAGGTTCTCACTGGGATTACAGAAATGCAGGTTTTGTACTGCTGCTGTCTTAGTTAGATTTCTATTGTTGTGATAAAGACCATGAGCATAAGGGAATAAAAGGTTTATCACTGGAGAATGAAAGGCCACAGTGCATCACTGAGGGAAGTTAGGGGAGGACTCAAGGCAAGAACCTAGAGAGAGGAACTGAAGTAATACTTATGAGGATATTTCTGCTTACTGGCCTATTCTTCATGGTTTTCTCAACTTACTTTCTTAGTAGGTCCCAGACACACCTGCCCAGGGACGATGCTGCCCCCACTCGCCTGTGTCCTCCCACATCAGTCATGCATCAGGAAAATCAGTACACACTCACATACAGGCCATGTCATGGAAGCATTTTCTCAGTTAAGGTTCTTATTCCCTGATAATGCTAACTTGTGTCTAGTTGATAAAATTAATCAGCACAGGATCTAAACACAGGTCCTTGCACTTGCGTGGCAAGTTCTTTACCCACTGAGCCGCCCAGCCAGTTGTATAGTTTTTTTGTATGACCATATGCTTTTATTTCTCTTGGGAAATTGGAGGTGTTAGGTTTAGGTATTTATAGGCTTTGTTTTTACATTGTAGAATATGAAAACTGCAGATGTGATGAGTTTAAAGTAAGACAAAAGGAAGTACTCTAATTTTAAGCTATTTTCTTAATGGAGTATGGGGCAAGGACATAGTAAGGACTAAGTAAGCTGACTTAGTAGAGGAAGACAGCTGCAAGGCTTAAGAGTGGTAGAAATGAGAGAAATTTACATAAGAATTGGAATGTGTTAATGGTGAAAGTTTTGGCTGCCATTTTTGTGATGACTGTAAACTTAAAATGAGACCAGCTTTTCAGGATGCCTTATTATTTCAGTTGCTTAGATACAGCAGAAATATGGTTAGAATTAAGCTTATTCTTTTCCAGTATGACATGAGTTAAGGATCAGTTGGTCTTAGCAAGGGAGTGAATGACTGGCAAGTTATGGAACACAGTTGGCTAAAGAAATAAAGGAAAAGATGGGTTGAGGTGGTAGAAAGTAGGTCAGTAGACTACAGCACCAAGTGGATTTTTTTAAGGAATGGGTAGAATAGGAATACCAGGCTGAACATAGTGGAAAGAAAGAAGTAATTATCAAATAATAGGTTTTAGAAGCTGTGTGATTTTGGGTGATTTACATTGTCTATAGTAAAAGGAAAGTATCTTGGAAGTTAAAGAAGAAAAGAAACACAGACCAAAAGGATTGACTTTCTGTGTTTAGGTTGAAGTCACATGACCACAGGCATAATGGTGGATTAAAGAAGACAGTGAATCAGGTGCCAGAGTCATCAGTCTGTAAGTAGTGAGGGAGGACTTTGATGGAAAGTTAACTCACAACAGGATGGTGGGCAGCATAGTTTGATTCCATGGCATTAAAAGAATCTGAAACAGAGTGCATTAAATAGGAAGGACTCAGGAGGGGACTTCTGCCCTTGGCTCTAAACCTAAAAAAAGGTTTATGGCCAGTCATTACTAGAGAGAGCTCAGTACAGAAGTATCTTCCAGAAATACCCACGTTTCAGCTAGAGTTAACAAAGTACATTCAGAGAGATTGAGCAACACAAGAATAGTATCTAACAAAACCTGGAGAGGTGAGGTTTTAAATGTGTTCAAATTCAACATCAGTACCGGTTATGGTGGGGCTGATGTGATTATTGATGATATTGATAGTCTGCTAGATGAGGGTCGCAAATGTGTTACAGTTGAGAAAATGTGGCCAAGGACTGAGGAGTCATTGATGCAATTCTGTTTTTTAAGGTCCAAGGTAAAGACCTTCTGGAAAATGTTTTTGTTAATCCACTGACTTTTCTTTCTGGACGTACAAAATACATGCATGATCAGTTTCTTGTCTCTGGACTTTTTCATGTGTTTGGTGGTAGCTGATTGTTGTACTCTGACATGCTTGCTTGGTCTCCTGGATGGCTTAGAGTGTGAAGATTTCATGGATGAACATTGATTTCTTGTCTTTTCTTTAATTTTCTTTTCCTCTCTTTCTCTCTCTATCTCTGTATATACATAAAAATTCTGTTACTTTTATTTGTGTTTGATATAGAAGACAGTATTTGGCAAATGTTTAATTTCTTGATAATGCCAAATTTAAATTTTCAGAAAGAAATTTCTAACAATAGGGAGTTAAAATGTGGTGCTTTCATATGACAAAATATGATACTGGTGTATAAATTCTATTTTGCGAAAATATATGAGGAAGGTAGTAAAAATGTCAGTGAAGCTTGAGTGGTCTCATTTAATAAGAATGTTTTATAAATAAGATACAAGTAGACACTGAAGAAATGTAAAGCTTAAAGACATTTCACTATAAATTATTTTTATTTGTTCTAAGTATGTATTTTCCATATTCCTTATCAATTTATTATAACTTTTATAATGAACAAGAGGAGAAAATAAATATGACTTAGAAATAAAACTGGTTAATAGCATATGCAGTGCACTAACTTAATACATTATAGTTAAAATAGCAAATTAAATGTAGTATATATTTGTATGTGTTATCTTTTTTTTAGATTTTTTTTTCAATTTTATTGAATATTCTCTGATTTTACATTTCGAATGTTATACCCCACCCACTCTCCTTCCTCCTCTCCTTCAACTTGCTTCCATGAAGGTGCTCCCTCTCCCAATCACCATCCCTACCTCAGTGCCTTGGCTGGTTGATGATGTTGTTCTTCCTGTAAGGCTGCAAACCTTTCAGCTCTTTCAGTTCTTTCTCTAGCTCTTTCATTGGGGTCCACATGCTCGGTCTTATGCTTAGCTGCAAGCATCTTCATCTGTGTCTATCTGACTCTTGGAGAGCTTCTGAGGAGACATCCATATCTGTTTCCTGCCGGTAAACACTTCTTGGCAACAGCAATAGTGCTTGGGTTTGGTGTCTGTATATGAGGTGGTTCTCCAGGTAATGCAGTCTCTGTGGATCTTTTCTATAATCCCTGCTCCTCTATTTGACCCTGTATTTCCTCCCCTGTTTTGTTCTCCCTTCTAAAAAGGGCTGACACATCCACATTCTGGTCTTCCTTCTTTTTGAGTTTCATAAGTTCTGTGGATGATTTCTTAGGTATTCTGAGCTTTTTGTTTGTTTGTTTGTTTGTTTGTTTTGGGGGGGCAGTATCTACTTATAAGTGAGTACATACTATGAGTGTTCTTTTGCGACTGGATTATATCACTCAGGATGATAGCTTCAAGGTCCATCCATTTGCCTAGAAATTTCTTGAACTAGTTGTTTTTAATAGCTGAGTTGTGTATATGTACCACAATTTCTGTATTCATTCCTCTGTTGAAGGACATGTAGATTCTTTCCAGCTTCTGGCTGTTATAAATAACAGTGCTATGAACATGGTTAAGCATGTGTCACTGTTAGATGTTGGATCTACTCTTGGGTATATGCCCAGGAGTGGTATAGTTGGGTTCTCAAGTAGTACTATGTCCAATTTTTTTTTTGAGGAACCACCAGACTGATTTCCAGAGTGGTTGTACCAGTTTACAACCCCACCAACAGTGGAGAAATGTTCCTCTTTCTCCACATCCTTGCCAGCATCTGCTGTCACCTGAGTGTATTAGGATCTAATGATTTCCTGAATTTCCTCAGTTTCTTTATGTTTCCCCTTTCATTTCTGATTTTATTAATTTGGATACTCTCTCTGTGCCCTCTGAGTCTGGCTAAGGGTTTATCTTGTTGATTTTCTCAAAGAACCAGCTCCTGGGTTTGTTGATTCTTTGTAGTTTTTTGTTTGTTTGTTTGTTTGTTTCTATTTGGTTGATTTCAGCTCTGAGTTTGATTATCTCCTGCTTCTCTTGTGTGTATCTTCATCTTTTTGTTCTAAAGCTTTCAGTTGTGCTGTCAAGCTGCTAGTGTATGCTCTCTCCAGTTTCTTTTTAGAGGTGCTCAGCGCTATGAGTTTTCCTCTTAGCACTGCTTTCATTGTATCCCATATGTTTGGGTATGTTGTGCTTTCATTTTTGTTAAATTCTGAAAAGTCTTTGATTACTTTCTTTATTTCTTCTTTGACCAAGCTAGAGCATTGTTTGGCTTCCATGTGTCTGTGGGCTTTTTGTTCTTTTTGTTATTATTGAAGACCAACCTTAGTTCATTGTGATCTGATAGAATGCATGGGATGATTTTGATCATCTTGTATCTGTTGAGACCTGTTTTGTGACCAATTGTCTGGTCTATTTTGGAGAAGGTGCCATGAGGTGCTGAGAAGAAGGTGTATTCTTTTGTTTTAGGATGAAATATTCTATAAATGTCTGTTAAATCTATTTGTTTCAGAACTTCTGTTAGTTTCACTGTGTCTCTGTTCAGTTTCTGCATCCATGATCTATCCATTGATGAGAGTGGAGTGTTGAAGTCTCCCAATATTATTATGTGTGGTGTAATATATGCTCTGAACTTTAGTAACATTTCTTTTATAAATGTGGGTGCTCTTGTATTTGGAGCACAGATGTTCAGGATTGAGAGTTCATCTTGATAGATTGTTTTCCTTTCATGAGTAAGAATTGTCCATCCTTGTCTTTTTTTGATGACTTTTGGTTGAAAATCTATTTTGATATTAGATACGTCAGCTTATTTCTTGGTTTCATTTGCTTGGAAAGTTTTTTCCCAACCTTTTACTCTGAGGTAGTGCCTGTCTTTGTTGCTGAGATGAGTTTCCTGTATGCAGCAAAATGCTGGATCCTGTTTATGTATCTAGTCTGATAGTCTTATGTTTTTTTATTGGAGAATTGAGTCCATTGATGTTAAGGGATATTAAGGAATAGTGATTATTGTTTCCTGCTATTTTTGTTGATAGAGGATAAGTTATGTTTGCGTGCTTTTCTTCTTTGGTGTTTGTTGCAAGAGGATTAATTTCTTGATTTTCTTTTTCAAGGGTGAAGTTTCTATATTTATTTTTTAATGTATATGGGTTTTGTTTGTTTGTTTATTCGTTTTTTTTTTCCCCTTTGTGTATGTCTGTGCACCATGTATGTTCCTAATGGTCTCAGAGACTAGAAGAGAGCTCTGGATCCCTCTGAGACTGTTACAGATAGTTGTGAATTGCCATGTAGGTACTAGGAATCAAACCCAGGTCCTTCAAAAGAGCTCTTAACCACTGAGTATTCCTCCAGTACCCTGTTTGTGTATGTCTTAAAAAAAAACAGTGTTCTTGATAAACTGATTTTAAATTTGTTGACAAGTGGCCATACTTTTTTAACTTATTAAAAAATTAAGTTTTAAAAATAGCTTATTTTGGACTCTAAGTCAAAAGTTAAAACATAAAGATTCAGTGTTAACTTGAAGTGTTAGTAGAGAATAATTTTGTTGAAAGAAATTTGTCTGGGTTTAAATTTTGGTCATATGTGTAATATATACTTTTTGTAAGTATTTATGCATCTGACTTTGCCTTACATGTTTTTATTCGCCAAGCATTGTAATAAGTACTCACCATATGTTAAGTTGCAGTTAAGTATTTTTGATATACTTAACCAACAGATTACTGGTAGTTGACTGGGTAGTAATCTGCTAATATACCTCTTAAAAAGAGGAGTACTCATGGGATGTGTGTGTGTGTGTGTAAGGTTCTAATGTGTGTGATGATTCTTATGACCCAGCTCCAGGTTTTCTGTGTGCTAGATGTCAGCTCTTCCTGTGAGCACCATGCCTTTGTCCTAGGCAATTTAAAGCATTATTTCTGCAAACCTAAATAGACTAGAAGAGAACATTCTCGGATGCTAACCTACTTTTGCTTCGTTAGATTAAGGAGCTTCAGCAGGCATTAACCGTCAGGCAGAGTGAAGAGCATGACCGGCAGAAGAGAATAAGCAACACCCGCAAGATGATAGAAGATTTGCAGAATGAGCTCAGGACTGCAGAAAATTGTGAGAACCTTCAGCCCCAGATTGATGCCCTCACAAATGATCTAAGACGCGTTCAAGAGGAGAAGGCTTTATGTGAAGGCGAGATCATTGACAAACAGAGAGAAAAGGAAATGCTGGAGAAGCAGAAACGGAGTAAGTTTCCTGGGGACAAAGAACAGTTTATGAAATGGGGGCTTGCTTATTCCCCTGACTTTCACCCCCTCATACTGATTTACCTTTGATCCATTTTAATCTGTTTTTATGAGTGATGGGGACATACAGTTGAAAGGAACTCAGGGAGACCCACTCTTACCTCCTCACAGTATTAGTAATGCTGGTATTTGTTATTTTAACAGTTGTTGGTATTGAATAAACATTTTTATGCTTAGGTACTAATACAGTAGGCCATCTCTGCTTTCTGTTTTCAAATCTAATGTTTTATTGAGGACCATAATTGTATGTACTTTCTTAGCAGTTAGACTACTAAACTTATTTATAGCCAGGCACATTATAATGGAGTTGCTTTTTAAAGGTTTAATTTGCCTTGTTTTAGAAAATACCATTTGTTGTAGCGTATCTTTACATTAAAAACAAGTTATTATTTATGTAGCTGGGCATACATTACGACTAGGTACACATAGAGGTCAACCAATCTTTTGGAGTTGGTTTTGTCTTCTGTGGGATCTGAGGATCAACCTGAGGTCAGGAGGCATTTGGAATAAGCACTCTCATCCCTAAGCCGGCTCACCGCTCTAGCATCCCCTTACATTTGGAAAGAGGAACATTCAACTTCTCTCTCTTTTTTTTTTTTTTTTTTTTGTATTGGTTTTTTGAATTCTACATCTTGCTTCCAAGGCCTTCTCTATGGTCCTTATCTTGGACATACCTCATTCCTCTCCTTCACTGAATAAATCTGTTCCTGAATTTCATTATCTCCTCCCACCTTCTCTTTATTTTTCTTAGATTTATAGATAACATTCTAAGAAGAAATATGGAATGTTTATTTCAATGTTTTTATATTACTTAAGAACATTTTAAATTTAGTAACTCTTCTTTATTGATTTTTATAGTAGATTCAGTTCCACATTAAAACTAATTACTCACTGAAAAAACCCACTCATGCCCCTTGCCACTTTCTTCTTCTTTTTCTTATTTCCAGGTCACCTACTTTTTAATAGCTTCAGGTCACTTTTTATCTTAGGTGTTAAGTAATTTTAGAAAGACTTTGAAATATTTGCCCTGAGTTGTATTTATAGCCTCTATATTTAAAATTTTCTGTATTGTTTACAAATTGATATTCTTATGTTTTCAAAGAAGTGATACTTTTCTTTCCAATTATAGGTGTGAGCGATCATATCATACGTTTTGACAATCTTATGAATCAGAAGGAAGATAAGCTGAGACAGAGGTACCGGGATACATATGATGCAGTCTTGTGGCTGAGAAATAACAGAGACAGGTTTAAACAAAGAGTCTGTGAGCCCATAATGCTCACGGTAAGAAATTTTATTCAGTTTTGTAACATCTGTTAATGTTATTATTAGGGTTATTATAGATTTTTGTTGGAATAAGAAATCTTATTCTTGTTAAGACCTTGGTTTTCTTCATTGGATTTGTAATCACGGTGGGGCTAAATCCATGCATAAGTTTTCTAAAGTGCTCTTGAGGTATAGTGGTATATAAACTGAACTTTTTCTAGAAAGCAGTTTAAAACTAGGGGACCAGAGAAATGGTTCAATCTATTAAGTACTGCTTTGCAAACATGAAAACCTTAGTTTAAGTTATCAAAGTTTATATAAAAGGGAGGGAAAGGAAGGTGGGTGTAGCATGCCTGCAATCCGGACACTGAAAGGCAGATAGGATCTCTGGCCAGCCAGTATAACTACATTTACAGCTCCAGATTCAGTGAGATACAGACTGAAACTCTCTCAAATCAAAAAAATTGGAGTGAGATTAAGGGAAGCATCCGACATCAGCCTCTGGCACACATGCACGCACACACGTCCCATAAAAAGGTAAGAAACTGGGGACTTGCTAACTAGGATCATGTATGAAATAAGGTTGCTTGACTAGGTTTTAGTCAAGGTATTAATACTAGGTTTTAGATTATAGTATTAGATTAAAACTGCTTAAGAAGTGAGAAACTGCTATAAAAATATTAATAAGAGATGTTTGACAAGATAAGCAAGAAAAGTATATTTTAAAAGGATTTTGTGAATGAAGCAAGTAATTGATATTGTAAAATAAGTGAGAGCTTTGATGACTGGGTCATCAGGAATAGAAAACTGTAGCAGTTTAATGAAGTTTGGTCATGAATGTAATTGGATAATTTCTATCAAACTCTCAGATGATTGCTTTGGCTTTAGACGGGGCTGTAAGAATAAGAAAACACATTTTTTAAAAAAGATTTTTTTATTTATTTTATGTATGGGTGCTCTAACTACATGTACACCTGCAGACCAGAAGAGGGCATCAGAACTCATTGTAGATGTTGTGAGTCACCATGTAGTTGCTGGAAATTAAACTCAGGACCACTGGAAGAGCAGCTGGTGTTCTTAACTGCTGAGCCATCTCTCCAGCCCCAGAAAACACATTCCTTAATAGTGATCTACTAGATATAGATTCATAAGATTAGAACTCCCCAAATAACCTAAAATTGTTTTTACTAGATACTTTTTCTTAATAAAAATAGATCTTTGTAGAATTCATGACAAGGTCTGTTTTCTCTAACCTTTACTTTATTAATAATAGTATAAATTTAACTCTTATTATATCTTAATATTAATAAGATTAATAATTGTAATATGTTCTTTTCTTCACAGTTACATGTACCTATAATCTCAGTTCTTGAGAGGCTGAGACAGGAGGATTGAGAATTTTGATGCTAGCTTCAGCTACATAACAAGTTACATTCTAGTCTGGGTAACATAGTAAAACCCTTTCCTCTAAAACTAAACAGAAACAACAGCAAGGAGAACACTTTTCCAAAATTAAGAAGAGAATTTATGTTTAGTATATTCAGATTGTTTTGATCTGATAAGGACTGAAAAAAATCCTTGCTTTAAGTTATAGTGCAAGTATAGTGATTGGCTCATTAAAAAAAAAAACAACCTCAGTAATAGTTCAGAACTTAATCTGGTTTGCCATCTGATTGTCTAACTAATCCATCACTAGGTCATATCACTAGCTGGAGTATATTTACATCTGGGTATTTAAGACAAGATGTATCTACTAATATGCAGTGACTTTTCACCTTCTCGCTTCTCTTTCCATCCAGATCTATATGTACACTTACCTAACACTTCAGTTCTACTTGTCAAGTGCAGAGTATGTACATTGAAAATGTCAGATAGTTTGTCGGAATTCCAGTTCCATTTATTTCTAACAACTCCAGTCTAGAACTGAAAAATGTAGAAAAGAGCTGTAGATATTATTTTTATTATCATAGAATATTTATAATCCTAATTATACCTTGTATTAGCATAATTAATGTGCATAGAGAAGAAAATTTATAAAGATACTGGTAGGTAAGATAAATTACCTCTTATTCTCACAGTGGAATATAGTAGTACCATTTAAATACTGTTGTAGAGTCTGGGATGATAGTTGAATTGGTAACGTGCTTGTGCAGTAGGGAAGTGAAGGCAGTGAATCTTGGGTTCTCTGCCAGCCAGTCTAGTTTTCTTAGTGAGTACCAGGCCAATGGGAGATCTTGTTTCAAAAAATTGATGGATGGCACTGAGGAGCAATGATTGTCCTCCAACCTCCACTTACATACATATGTGTGAGCCTGCACATATACACACACATACAAACAAAGCTATAGGTTAGGGCTAATAATAACGAACGAGTAATATGTGTAACACGAATGAACTATAAAACAGGTTGAATAGAGGGTATAGAAATTTTTCATTTAAACATTATTGACCAGATGATCTAAAGATGTGTATGTCTACTGCACTTGCCTATCTTACTACTTTGTGAAGGTGTAACTGTAAAATTCTTTGAAAAACTTGGACAAATATTATTTCCACTGAATACCAGAAAGAACACAGCAGTATTCTAAGAAACGGGAAGCTAAAGAACCAATACGTTACATACACTTTACTTGAGGGTATGAACTATGTCTGGGGGAAAAAAGGTAAGTCATTCACTTTTAGAATGTCACAAGTTGGGTAGTAACCAAAATAACTATTTGTGAGATTTCAAAGAATTGTATGGATATGTCGTGAACTGTTTACACAAGATAAGGACTTTTGGTTCTCAAATGATACTAGAAAGATATTTCTAATAAATACACCCTAGCAAAACATGAGAACCAAGACCTATACTGGTTAATCTATAGGAGTTATTTTTGTCCATTCTAGAAGTTGGAAGTGAACATCAACTTAAACGTTTTCCTTAATTTGCACTTTTTACCATAAAAAATATGAAATGATAAACACCAGATGTTTATAGTATACATACTTTAGTGATCATATTTTATAGTGTTTGTTGTCTGTCTGAATTCCCATTTTTCTACACTTGATATTTTCTAGAGAATAATATTGGTCAATGTTTATATAGCAAACCTTTTTGAAAAGAAAAAAATACTTTTTTTTTAGCAGTATTCGAAATTGAATCTAGGGTCTAATGCATAGTAAACAAGTACTCTCCCACTGAGCTATATCCCCAGACCAGAGCCCTAGTTAAAAATAGAAAGGTTCATCATAATAGCATCCTATGTAAATATCTTGTCGTTCATCAGCTCCTATAAAATCTAGTAGGCAGTACTTTCTAGTGTCACTGTTAATGAGAGCTATATGACAGCTTGCTTTTCATTTTGCTTATTTATGATAATAAATACTTAATATTCTTGAAACAATTTTCCCCTTAACGTATCTTAATACCTCCCATAGGATTGGGTTGCTTATGAAGTAATGTCTAATTAGTAGATGTCTTTTAACTATGTTAGTAAAAATTGTGTATGGTGGTACTTGCCTGTGATACCAGCAGCTGTGAGGTAGATGCAGGAGCAGCACAAGCCACATAATGAATTGAGGTACAATGTCATAGTAGAGAAACCCAAAAACCCCAAATAAGTGCATTTATGTTGGAGCGGTGTAAACCTTTGACTTCTCAAAGGCTCTGATAGCTGATTGACATTACAAGTTTTCCATGAGGCTAAGGAATGCTTTGGTACAGTTTTGTACCTTCCGCCAAGTGGATAGGAAGTTTATCAAGACTGAGAAAAATACCAAGTTTGGGGAAAATACGAACTGTTTGTATTTATAGGTAGCAGTCTACATCTTTTCAGTGATTTAACCAGAGGGAAACTAAAGCTGTTCCTAAGAAAATGTAAAGCTCATTGTAAAGTAGATCCTCATGCATGTGGTTGTTCTGAGTAGCAAACAAAATGTTTTGAAATTACTTAGCAGTAAATGTATTCTAAGTAAATAAATCCAAAATATATGTGTATATATTCTTATTATCAGTGTGTTTCAGGAAAACTAATTTCTTTTTTATAGATTAATATGAAAGATAATAAAAATGCAAAATATGTTGAAAATCATATTTCATCAAATGACTTAAGGGCCTTTGTGTTTGAAAGTCAAGAAGATATGGAGATTTTCCTCAGAGAGGCAAGTACTAACCAGTAATATACTGTGATTGGCAAGGTACCTTCTGGTTTTCTCCTTTATGGGCTTGAAGTTTCTGTGTATTTTTTGAAGTAATATTTCCTTTCTTATCATCAATACACTTACTCTTTTTTATGTTAAAAAAAAAGAAGTAATCTGTCAATCACAAATGGAACTCTTCCATCCTACTGTCTCAGCACCGTTTTTATCTTTGTGTGTGTGTGTCTGTGTGTGTGTGTGTGTGTTTTGGGTTTTTTGTTGTTGTTGTTATTTTGGTTTAGTTTGGGTTCTTTTGGGAGTGGGGGTGGATTTTTGGTTTGTACAAGGGTTTTTTGCCTTTTTTTCTTTTTTTGAGACCCAAGTTTCTTACTCACCAAGAACTCACCAGTTAGGGTAGACAAAGTCTGAAAGGTCTGCCTATCTTCACTCCCTAGCATTGGAATTACAAGTCCTATCCCCTACTCTTGTTATTTGTTCTCTGGGGATCAAACTCAGGTTCTTATGCTTACAAAGCCCACATCTTACTCTTAAAACACTCTCCCCAGCCCAGGGTATGTCTTGCATATCTTTTGTTAAATGTTTACTTTATGATCTCTTTTAGTTTCTGTTGTTGTGAAGAGAAAACATGACCACCTCAGCAACTCTTTTAAAGGACAGCATTCAATTGGGACTGGCATATACTTAGAGGTTTAGCCCATTGTCATCATTGCAGGAAGCACAGTAGTGTGTAGGCAGATGTGGTAGCTAAGTGTTCTAAATCTGGATCAGCAGGCAGCAGAATGGGAGTGACACTGGGCCTGGCTTAAACATTTGAAACCTCAAAGCCTTTGGCCAGTGACACACTTGTCCAGCAAGTCTATAACTACTGCAACAAGGCCATAATACCCCTTAATGCCAGCCCCTAAGCATTCAAATATATGAGCCTATAGGAATCAATATTATCCAAACCACCACATGGCCTTTAGCTCTTTAAAATGGATATATAGAATTTACTTTGAATTGTTTATATATTAAGATTCAGTGAAAGATATTTATACTGTCCCCAGTTCTTCCCAAATCCTCTCCATTCAACTTCCTGTCCTCTCTAACCAAACAAAAGGGGCTGGGCATACAGTGGTAAAAGAAAAAAAAGAAAAATCAGTAAGACCAAAAAAAGCAAGAAACAACTGAGTTATTATTTCCTAGCAAGTATCAATTTCAAATAGCTTCTTGGTTAGGGGCAGAAGTTTATGTCCATTTCCCCTGTTCTGTGAATGCATTTTGATTGGTTTGAGCCTGTACAGGGTCTCTGTGCTGACACAGTCTCTGAATTCATATGTGTATCAGTCCTGTTGTGTCAAGAAGACACTTTTTCCTTAAAGTCAATCATCACCTCTGAGTCTTAAAATCTTTTCATTCCCTTTCTGTGTACATCCCTGAGCCTTGAGGCAGGGAGGAGTTTTTGATAAAATCTTTGGGGTAAATGCTTCAACATCTGTCACTGTGCACATTGCACTGTTCTGAGTTTCTTTGTTAATTACCATCTCCTGCAAGAGGCAGCATCTCTGATAAGGGCTGAGAAAATTCTGCTTTATTGGTGTCTTCCTTTCTCCATCCACATTAACTTTTGTAAGTCTCTTATTTAACATGTAGCTTACTGATTGGTTAGGCTGGCTGGCTAATGAGTTCTAGGGAATCTCTGTGTCTGTACCTACCCAGTGTTTTGGTTATAGGTAGATACAAGCTGCTCTTCCCAGCTTTTAAGTATTCTAAAGCTTCTCATTCGACAGCATCCTGCTGAGAATTACTCTTTCATTTACATAGCCATTGTAGTCACCCCAAATGCCATCTCTGGGTTTTTTGGGGTTTTTTTTCAAGCCAGAGACTACATTTTTCTATCTGAATTTTCATTCCTGTATCTCTCTTGCTAGTTAAGGGAATGTTCTCAGGTCACAAGTCAAATTAACTCAGATCTTACTTACTTCCATCTTGCAAATTTTTGTCCAGTTACCTTAAAAATCATTATTTAAAATTTTGCTTAGAGTTTATGATCCTTATTTGCAGATAGGTAAACTTCATACAAGATAATATAGTGTGAACGAAAGTATAGCTTTGTCATCTATATATTCTGAAGCCAATTCCAGACATCCTATTTCATCTGAAAATTCAGTATATATTTCTGAAAGAAAAGGATCTTGGTTAGGTATAGGAGCACATGCCTGTAATTCCAGCCCTTGACAGGCTGAAGCAGAAGATTGTAGGTTTGAGGCCAACCTGGGGAACATAGTGAGTTTCTATCCACAGACTACTAAGTAAGACTGTCTCTCAAGTAGCAAGACTGTCTCTCAAGTAGCAAAACCAAAAGCAGAGAAACCTATAAAGTAGAAAAGCTCATATTGACTTTAGGGTGGGTACATGTTAAAGGAGAGAAATAAAAGATAACATATTGTTTACATTTCTTATCACCCTAGCAATCGCAGTGGCAATGTGGTGATATTAAAAATTATTTCAGTTAAACACATGGTAATTAATACTGTTTTTTCTGTGCTCAGGTTCGTGACAATAAGAAGTTAAGAGTCAATGCTGTAATTGCTCCCAAGATTTCATATGCAGACAAAGCACCTTCAAGATCTCTGAATGAGTTAAAGTAAGCTGAAAATATTTTTGGAACTAGTTTGAATAGTGAATAATCTTAAGTGACTTAATTCTTCTGATGTGTTTGTTATAAGTTGTATTGTCTGTCTTTGGAATGCTGCTGAAGTCTAAAACTGGGAAAAGTTGACCCTTAGGAATGTCACGTAGCATGTTCATGTTTCATAATGTGGAACAGTATTGGATTGGTTAAAGATACCTTTTCCTAAAGGTAAAAAGAATAGGTTAGCCATTAGAAATCGGAAGTAATGAATTGTTTTCTACAACCAAAATAATTTTTGTAAAGGGATAAATGTAAAGAAATTCAGTTTTATATAATTATGTATAAATATATGGTCTTTGGATTTATCTAGGCATTCTTAATACTAAAAAAATAGGAACAACAAAAGATAGTTTGTAAAAATAAGTTTGTAATTATAAAAGGCTTAAACTTAACAGCAAGGAAGAAAATAGTACCACTGATTTTTTTTTTAATGTAAAAAGCTCATTTATCATTGCTAAAATGTGTGTCTTAGTCACCTTTCTTTCTTCTTTGTTTTTTTCTTCCTTTGTTCTTTTTCTTGGGGGAGGGATGTTGTTTTGACACAAGGTCCTACTGTATAGCTCTATTGTCCTGGAGTGTACTATGTAGACCACACTGGTCTCTGTCTGTAGATCCACCTACCTCTGCCTCCTCAGTGTTGAGATTAAAGGAATGTTCCACAACCCCCAGCTTTAGTTACTTTTCTATTTCTGTGAAGAAACCATGACAAACGCAACTTATAAAAGAAAGGGTTTAATTAGGTGCTTGCTTTCACTTTCAGAGGATTAACAGAGTCCATGAGTATCATGGTGGGGAGTATGGCACCTAGCAGGGAGGCATGGATGGATTCAAAACCCACCGCCAATCATACCTCCTTCATCAAGGCTGTTCCTCCTAATCCTTCCCAAACCATTCAGCTAGGACCAAGTAGTCAAACATGAGAACCATTCTTATTCAAATCACCACACTATGTAATTTACTTACTGCTTGACAACAGTTAGGTTGTACATCTGCAAGTACCCGTGTGTATACATGTGGAAAACAGCCTCAGATGTCATTTCTCAAACTGTGTGTGTGTGTGTGTGTGTGTGTGTGTGTGTGTGTGTGTGTGTGTGTGTGTGTGTGGTGGTGTTGTGGGGGGGGAAGACTACTGGCGTGGAATTTACTAAGTATGGCAGACTGTGTTGCTTGAGGCCCCAGTGATGGACTGTCCATCTCCCCATTAAGATTCTAAGCCAATGCCGCTGTACCTATGTTTTGTGTGGGATTTGAACTGCAGTCTACTGCACCTGCATGCTTTTGTTGTACTTAGAAGGCAAGCATTTCATCTGCTGAGCCATCTCTTCAACTCAAATGAGTTGTTTCTTTTCAGACAGTATGGATTTTTTTCATATCTTCGAGAGTTATTTGATGCACCTGACCCTGTGATGAGTTACCTTTGCTGCCAGTATCATATTCATGAAGTTCCTGTGGGAACTGAAAGGACCCGAGAAAGGATTGAACGGGTAAGAATGTAAACATGTAGAAACTCTATAACAGAAGTGAGACAAAGTTCCTAGAACAAGTTAATACTTTTATTTTTAGAGGAATTGAATAAGACTGAAATCTGTTATGCCTGGATGTCCTTAGGTGATTCTGCCTCACTTGATAAAGTCTTGCATCCCAGATAACCTTTCAAGTGTACTTGGAATACTAGACTGGGATATAGGTCTATTCTGGTTAGCTTTCACCTTCTTAAAGCTTTTATTGAAGACTGTCTCCATATACAAATGACCACTTTTCATCTGTTTTCTTTTAAGCAGATACATTCGAAAGTTGTTTTTGTTTTGTTTTGTTTTGTTGGTTTTTTTTTGGGGGGGGGGGTGGCTTATGAGACAAAGCATCATGTTCCCTGGCTTTCTTGAACTTACCATGTAGCTGAGCCTGCACTTGAATTCCTTTTTCTTTTTATCACGCAGCCACTCAGATACTCAGATGCTGGGGTTACACTTGTGCAACAACACATCCAGCTTGGACTAGTTGTGTGTAAACTGAGAATTACAGACCTACCTGTAGTTCCTAAGTACTGTACAAATGTTCTGATGTCATTATTTACGCCTAATTTTATTTCACTAATAGATACAATGACGTTTCTAACCTATGTATTTTGCAAAAATTAGTTACTTGTAAGAAGTTGCTTGTGCTTTTGGCTAAAAATGATGTCATACCAGGCAGTGGTTTATATGCTTGTAATCCCAGCATTCTAGAGACAGGCAGATGGATCTCTGAGTTCAAGGACAGCCTGGTCTACAGAGTGAATTCCAGGACAGTTAGGATTACACCATTCCTGGCTACATTTCAGGTCTTTAACAGAGATTATATACTATTTTTTGGATTGTTCTCCCTTATTGAGGGAGGATAATTTTTGAGACATCTTACCTCGGGCTGTCCTAGACATACAATGACCTTGAACTCCTAGTCCTCATGGCACTGAACTTCCTCCTATTAGTTTTTGAAATGCTTTTGGTTCCATTGTCTTTTGGCTTCCTTAACTTGAACTGTTCTTTTTGCTAGGAATGCCTTTCCTCACTATTTTACATCAGTTCATATCCCGGTTAAAACTTGTTTTCATGAGAAATCTTTTTGTTTCCAATTACTCAAGATTTAGGATACTAGTTTATACCCTATTTAATCATTATGCTTACAGGGTCTTATCTTTATTTAGACTAGGAATTTCTCTGCTAAAACAAGCCTTACTAGTATTATGAGCTTCAGAGACTGGGGGTGGGTTGGGGTGGGGTGGGGTGAGAATCACAGCATTGATTGCAGACAATCAGATCTACTGCTATTATGGTGCTTGGAATGTTTTGATTTATAAAACTTACATGTGAAAGAAATAATTAAAGAACAAAGGTCAAAATAGAAACTCTTTGAACTCCATGAAAAGTATTTTCATCTAGTATTATAAACATGGAAAAAGTAAGTCTGAGATTTTATACCTTTGAACAATGCAGTCAAGGGGAGGAAAGCGTAAACAGTTTAGCTGAGATAGCATAGTTCAGCACTGGTCGCTGGGCTCTTAGTATCTCTTAGGAAAAACTACCAAACTCTACTGGTTCTTGGGAGAGATGTCGGAGTGAAGCAAAAGCACAGCTTTTTCATTACTTAGTTAGCTTTCTCATCACTCTTAGACTGTGTCTTTCTAAAACGTTTACCTAAGATACACTGACCACATTTTAGAGATGTTGGATAGGTTGTGTTAAGTGGGGTATATTGTTCTTCTAGAATTCTTCTGGTTTTTGTTCTTAATTTTTTAGTCCTTTAAAGCATATATTATAGTTCTTATTAAATATTTATAAATTTCTACTTTACATTACAGGTAATACAAGAAACTCGATTAAAACAAATTTATACAGCAGAAGAAAAGTATGTGTTAAAAACATCTTTCTATTCAAATAAAGTTATTTCTAGTAATACATCCTTGAAAGTAGCCCAGTTCCTCACCGTCACTGTGGATCTAGAGCAAAGAAGACACTTGGAAGAACAGCTAAAGGTTGGCTCGCTTGATTTAGTTATTAAAATGGCATCTGGGGTTTTAAGACTTTAAAACTTAAAAAGGTTTTGTTAACAGTTTTGAATATTCCATAGGAAATTAATAAAAAACTGGAAACAGTAGACTCGGGATTGGTAGCCTTACGTGATACAAACAGGCATCTTGAGCTCAAAGACAATGAGCTAAGGCTGAAGAAGAAGGAGCTTCTTGAAAGAAAAACCAAGAAAAGACAACTGGAACAGAAAATCAGCTCCAAGCTGGCAAGGTATCTTGTAGCTTTAGATGGGAGTTCAAAAACACATGGCATAAGTGTCTACTAGTTCAGTTGTGGAGTGTCAGCAGCAGTTTATAGTAATTTCTAAAGTTTTAATATCAATATTCAAATTGCAGTTGTGGTGCAATTTGTAATTCCAGGAATGAAATACCACCTGTTGAGAAGGCCTTAGGTCCAGTTCGACAACTATCAGTCACCTTTAATATAAAAGTGCTACTGTTCCACTGTTGAGGACTTGTTGAGCTGGTAAACATGACAGCATAGATTAGGGACATTTCACAAGGCCCTACCCGTGAATAAAGAGCGACAAGCAGTCAGTGGCTTTTGAGAGAGGGCGAATCAGTTTTCACTGGGGAAGATCACTGATCAGTTAACTAATCCCAAGCGGTCTGCTTTAATACATGTTTGTATGAGAGAGAGACAGATACCATGAATTTGAGGGGGCTGGGCCATAGAGTATTTGGAAGCAGGAAAGGGAGGTGTATGGAAATGATGTGAATACAGTACTCATACTAATTTATCAAAAAATAAATTAAGATTTTAAAAACTTGGGAAATCAGAAAAGTTTTCTTTAAGACAATAAAATGCATTAGGAAAACTTCTTTGCTTTTAATCTTTTTTTAAAGCAAATAGCTTCTTTCCTGCATTCTTTTTCATTTTTTAACCTTGTTTATCACCTTCAACCCTTCACTTTAATCCTATCTTCCTTCAATTGCTGACAAACCATTTAAACTTGACTGTGTTGACTCCCTTGTTAAGGATTGTTTAAGACTTTCTTATTAATGATTTTTGGGAGAGAATGCATTTTTGTCTATTACCAGCCCATTACTTTTATTTCTGCCTTTATTCACTTTGTCGTGATTCTGTGGTGATGACGTGGAGTGATGGTTGGACCCTCCGTTCAGTTCATCCAGAATTCTACTTCAAAAGTTTGGGGTGGGTGGGTAGGTTGGTGGGTTTTTGCCAGGCTGCACCTTGTGCTTCCTATGACTGGCTTTCATAATTATTCAGAATCTTGATTTCCTCTACAGCACCTCTTCCTTGGACATCACCCGCTGTACTTGTGGTTCTTACTTACCATTTCTATCTACCCTCTCTGTCTAGTAGGAACCACCATGGTTAAGTGAAAAGACCATAGACTTTGTATTAAACTTTTCCTACCACTTAATACCTATAATCCTAGGTGATTACTTTGCTTTTCAAACCTTTGTTTCTTAATCTTTAAGATTATTTTAATGATAATTTGTGGGGGTGCCCAGGCTGGCCTCACACTTGTGTAGCTGAGTTACCTTAAACTTGTGATTTTTCCAGCTTCTGCCTCCCAAGTGCTGGATTGTGTATCTCTACTCCTGATCAGTGCTGCTGTGGGGGAATTGAATCCAAGTCTTTGTGCTTATTAAGCAAGCACTCCGCCAACTGGGCTCCAATCCAACTCTTGTGTTGATTTGTGTATTTTACCTGTGGGTCAGCTCTACCTGCTTAAGGATTGAGTTTTATAAACAATGTCAGCATCAGCCTATATTAATAAATGATTTCTGGGCCAGGTGTTCTATGTTATGTATTTTTCTGTCCAAATTCAGATGGAGGAAGTTTTCTCATCTGCAGTATACAGAGGAAGCTAAAGCTCCAACGTGTAACTTGTTCAGTTCTGCTTCTGATGACTAACTGGGGAAATTCAAACTTCCTTTCTGACGCCATATTCTGCAGCAGCACCATTACTGACACTAGACTTTGCTGGTCATGTAGCTCTACAATATATTTTGATCCTGACTGATTTTATTAAGAGGTGCTAAATCTAGGAACTAGTATTTATACTTCTAATTACCATTAGTACTATAATACCCAAAAAACTTTGGGGAACCTAAGGCTTTGGACTTGGTCCTTCGCTTAGTTCTGATCTCTCCATCATTGTGTGTGTCTGTCATACAGTATAAGGCTGATGGAACAGGATATTTGCAATCTGGAAGAGGAAGAACGAAAAACAAGTACCAAAATAAAAGAAATAAATGTTCAGAAAGCAAAACTTGTTACTGAATTAACAGGCCTTGTAAAGGTAAGATATTTTTCTTAATTTTTGACATTTTTTAAAATACTTGCTAAGTTAAAATTTGGTATTATTTGAAGAACTTTATGAGAAATAATCACTTTGAAGTATTTTTCTGGTTTGATGATATAAGCAAGATATCTTTATAATCAGTTTCAGATTGTTTTGGTTTTAATGCTTACAGAGAATTTTTTATATTAACTATTTGATGGAAATGTCAATCACAGGAGGATGCTAATTTTTCATGGTTGTAAAACGTAGGCAACTTAGACAACATAAAACCAAAATCTTATGGGTTATTTGTTTCTAGATATGCACTTCTTTGCATATTCAAAAAGTTGATTTGATTCTTCAAAATACTACAGTGATCTCTGAGAAGAACAAACTAGAAGCAGATTACATGGCATCGTCTTCACAGCTGCGTGTCACAGAAGTAAGATACTTCTCCTTTTTTATTGTAGCATCCAACCTCAAACCGGTGTAAAAGTGTGCATTGCCTACTATTATTTTCAGTGTCCAGTTGTTGTATACTATGTGATTTCAGATTTAGAGGCCATCAAGGTAGTTTATTGAAGAAAACCACTTGCCACAAAATGGCAGTGACCAAAGTTGAATCTCTCAAACCTGGGAAGAGGTAGAAGGAGAAAGCTGATGCACAGAGGTAGCATGTCCACACCTATGCTCTCAGACACAGTAATAACCATTATTAATAAAATAACAATGTGTTTGTTAACGAGGAAGCAGTACTTGAAGGATGTTAAATGTGAGTAGATGAATAATTACTACAGTTCAACTATAACATTTTGCAGTAAAAGATAAAATTGTGCGATGGGGAGAAGTGTAAATAATACACAAACTTAATTCTAAAGATGTAGTGTCAATAAAGATGATGGTGACAGATATTCTTTATTTTTGTTTTTGTTGTTACTTAGTATTTTAGATCTCTAAAATTACTTTCTCAAGAATAGGAGAACATTTGGTGTTCTAAGCATTCATAAGAGACCTGTGCAGGAACAAAACTAAACTTTCAGAAATCCCTATTGATGTCTTACAGTCCTGTTCTGATGTTAACCATATACAGTTAGTGCCAAATTGAACAATTCATAAGGAATATTATAGTAGGCTGCTCTTCTTAATACACTGGCTTTTTAAGGATCTGAGGCCATCTGGACTTTTGACCATCTTCTACAAAACCCTGGTTTCCCATGGCCTCTTTCTTCATGGTTAGTAGCTTACTAAAAAGCACTGCCTTGTCATAAAGAGACACAGAGAACAACACGTGAGTCGGTTCTAAACAGTCTCTGTGCTCTTTAATGAGGAATTGCACTAGGTCACTCTTTTGATGATTCTTTGTGCTTACCAGCCAGGAAGCTCCACCAAGCTGCAGGGGTTCTACTGAATTTCTATTACATGAGCACAGTCACACCATCAACCATGTGTTGCACTCAGTATCCAGACCTGTCTTTAGTTTGGGAGGTTGTGGTGACGTTATATGATTCAAAACTTTCTAACCATAGATCAGTCTTTCTAGCATTATCCACTGACTTCTTTACCCATTAAATTCTAACTTCCCATCTTAAAATAAACTCAGGTGTGATCCAAGGAATTCTTGAATAAAAAATAATCTTTTAGTATTGATTTTCAAAGCTAATTGTATTTCTCATTTTATCTGAGTACTCCAGAATACAATATGGTAACGTAAGTCATTAGGAACTTCAAAACAAACTGCCAGCAGGGTTTCTTCTCTAAAGAGATGAGGCCCCGTTAATTATGGAAAGCTCGGCAGTCCAGTATGAAAAGAGCTGAAACCAAGAGACTGTTAAAGAAATACTACAAATAGTGGACGAGACAGCAGTCTGATGCTTGCATTGTCTAGACTTAAGAATCTCAAAATCCTTTGGAAAACAAAACTTACCAAAGAGTAAGAACTACATTATACGTGTGCTATAATAGCTAAAATTCTGAAAGGGGATGAAAGTTGCAGATAAAATGGCATGTATTTGCTGATTGTCTTTTAGATATTACCAGTGTTAGTTATATGAGTTGATAATTTCAAACATTGTGAGGAGCCAATAGATAATCTTTCTCCCAAGAAGCTATAGGGAGGTATGAATATCAGCTAAAGTACTTGTCAAAAGAGTGATGTACAAAGCAGAGGTGTTAAGAGCAGGGGCAATACAACTCAAGAGTAGATGTTTTGTTTGCAAATACAAGTACTAAAATTACTGTTGCAAAACAGAATTAATACCAGGCAGATTTGTGACTGTAAGCGTACGTAGCACTTAAGAGGCTGAGGCTGGAAGATCGTTTGTGCTTAAGAGTT
This sequence comes from Micromys minutus, assembly GCF_963924665.1. NCBI lineage: Eukaryota > Metazoa > Chordata > Mammalia > Rodentia > Muridae > Micromys > Micromys minutus. The sequence continues at coordinate 36,240,329 of NC_137971.1, forward strand.
TGAGGCCAGCATATAAAGCATGGACCCCATTTCAAGTAAATAGCAAAATGTTAATCAGATTACTAATGTTAAATGTCTATAATTTCTCTACTAAAATTTTTAAGTAAATTCTAACATCTTCAAGTTAGAAGGCTAGCTTTACAGAAAGAAATTATTTCAAAAAAGATTGATTCTTAACAATTCTAAAGAATTTCAAGGAAAATCTTTACATGTTTTTAGTAATTAAGCTGTTAATAACTGTGACGTTCTTCTTATAAAATTGAAGAAATAAATGATACCATTTGGGTTTTGGCCTAAAAGAAAACAGCTTCAGTATAAAATAAAGATGTGAATTACTAAAAACCTTGAAGAATTTGGAAATGACCAGAATAACTTTACAATATATTTTCTCTAAATGGGGATGGGAGAATAAGCCCAGCATGGTGGTACGTGGCTTCAATGCCCACTTGGGAGGCTGGGTCAAGAGGGTAGGTTTGAGGACACCTGTAGTACTGCATAGTGGACTCTTGATTCATTCTATCTTATTTTGTAAAAAGGAAATCACACACAAACACCCCAAGCAAACCAAACATTTCTTCATTTCATCTGCATCGTCTTTAAGCACTGTTTTGTACTAAAACTGCTCATTAGAGAAAAGAATTGATTCCAAATCTAGAAAAAGAAATACATGCGTAAATAATTTTAGGTAAACCTTCATGATTTTGTCATGTATGAAAGCAAAACACAATCCCAGATGACTGAACCTAAATGAAGACTCTTAAGTGACCATAGATGGTGGGGGAAGTATGACAAAGATATTAGAATGTCTAAATCAACAAATTTAAAGTGATTGTCTGAAAACAATCATATTAGCAATGGTGGGGGTTGAGGAGAAAAAAGTATTTTGTGTATATATGTGAGTGCTTGGATGTATGTATGTGCTCTGTGTGTGCCAGGTAGACTCAGAAGGCATGAGTTCCTATATTTCCACTCCATCTCTGAGCCTCAAGTAGAAAGGTTGTGTTGTAGATGTACTGATTGGGTCTGTGCACCTGGAGTTACAGGTGCCTCTGAGCCTTTGTGTGGATATTGGGAACAGTGCAGATTACCCTTAAAGAGTAGCAAGTGTTCTTAAACAGACACATTTCAAATCTAAGCATTTAGATCTGGGCTCCCCAAATAATGGAGAATGTACAGCATTCTTCCACAAGAGGGCCTTCCAGGAAAAGTTTTTCTTGTTTAATATTGGTCAAGCTATTTCTGTCCAACTTTTAAGACAATTAACTTTCCAGAGAAAATTTTAGAGAAAAGGTAATAATTGTTTCTTTCAGATATAAGGTGAGGTTTTTTTCTGAACTACTAATTGAAAATGTTTTATAAATTTTGCCATTCTTTTTTGCCAAACAGATACATTAGTCTCTGTACTTAGTTAACTAAGACCAAGAATCTAAATAAGCCTGTATTTACATAGATTCTATTCCCTCTGCAACTTTAGTATTTCCCAATTCCCTTTCAACTTCATCATCTCATTTTTTATAATATCTTATATACATAAACATATATACACCACACACACACATATGCATGTTTTGGTGTGTGGCCTGTGTGTACGTACAGTCTACTGAGTATATTTAGCAATGTTCATACATACATAAATTTAGGACTGACCACTTGAGGTTGGGCAACCTATATGAGGTCTCACCCTTCAGCAGCCGTTGCTTGGTTGCTTGCCTTCATCTGGGTATGGAGCCGTGTGCATTTTCCCTTCCTCCTTGGTGTGTCCACTGGTATGCTCCTTATACATGTTTTGTAGAGCCAGCCATATTTTTGAGATTTTATGACTGTGGATTTCTTCTCACATGTCAGTACCTCAGAGTAAGCATTTCAGTCCTCTGGTTCTAAAAATATTTCCTCTCCATCTTCAGAAGCTTAGGTATAAGAGTTGTATTATAGATGTACTTATTGGTCTGTGCATTCCTGATTTACTTACTCTACATTTTAACAAATCGTAGATCTCTGTAGAAGCCTCCAGTTGCTGCAAAAAGAATCTGTTTTGATGAAGGATAACAGCTACTCTAGAATACAGTTAGAAGTTAATGTTAGTTTAGAATAATGACAGTAGTAATTTCTCCTCTCGAGTCTAACATCTCCGGCTATGGATAGTTAGGTAGGCTTACAATATCAACCATGAGTTCCCTCATGCTGAGCAGGCAGGTGGCTGTTGTTATCCCAACAATATAGAATGTCATCATCAGGCTGGAGAGATAGATGGCCCAGTGGTTAAGGGCACTAACTGCTCTTCCACAGGTCCTGAGTTCAATTCCCAGCAACCACATGGTAGCTCACAACCATTTGTAATGGGATCTGATGCCCTCTTCTAATGTGTCTGAAGACAACAGCAATGTACTTGTATATAATAAATAAATAAATAAATGAATGAATGAATGAATGAATGAATGAATGAATGAAAAGAAAAGAAAAGAAAAGAAAATGTTGGCATCATCACACCATTGGGGATGTCTTGCCCAGCTGATGACTGTGTACTTCACACAGTTAGCAACTGGATAGAACTTTTGAGTACTTTTCTCCCTGGGCAGCATGCATAGCTCCTTCCCATACTATGAGAGGTAATCTTCAAAGAGGATTTTTTTATTTTTAAGAATTCTTCCAAGACCTGTGTCCAAAGTATATGGTATCTTCATAGTGTCTAACCTTAAGTTCAGAAGGTACACGTACAGGTTATATTTGCATTAAGCTTATAAAATAATGTTTCTGTCTCATTTGTTTTTTTAAAAATTATTTTGTAAGACAGGCAGTGGCGACACACACCTTTAATCCCAGCAAGCAGGACACAGTGATAGGTAGATCTCTAAATTTCAAGCCAGCCTGGTTTACAGAGCAAGTTTCAGGACAGCTAGGACTACACAGTGGAAAAGAAAAGCTTTGTGTATATATTTGAATGCCTGTATGCATGTGTACTTTGTGTGCCTGTGAAGTTTATTCAGTGAACTGGGAACAACCCAGATTAGTCTACAAGAATAGCAAGTGCTCTTAACCAAGAGAAATTTCAAAACTAAGTGTTTAGATCTGGGATCCCCAAATTCAGCAAAATGTACAGCATTTATCTTTCCAGGTCTGATGTACCTCAGTTAGTATAGTGTAATCTGTTTACCTACAGGCTTTGTTTTTCTTTATGGCTGACTGGAATTTATTATCCATACACTGTTATTCTAGACTGCTTTCAATTTTTAATTATTGTGAATAGAGCAGTCGTGACCATAATTGAACAAGTATCTCTCCTAGTAGGATAGCAATCCTTTGGACATATGCCAAGGAGTAGTATGGCTGGTCATGTGTAGATCTGTTTTTAGCTTTTTAAGTATAGCTTCTCCACAGTGAATTCCATAATGGCTACACCAGTTTGCAAAATGGTGAATCAGAGTTCCCATTTCTCCACATTCTTAATAGCATTTGTTGTTGGTTGTTTTCTTGATCTTAGCCTTCTAACTGGGCTAAACTGGAATCTCAGATAGTTTAATTTTCATTTGTCTGAATGCTAAGGATCTTTTTGGATCCTTACCTAGTTTTTCATTGGCCTGTTTTCTATATTAGTTGTTTTATTTCTCTCGGGCTAGTAATTAAGAGAAAGGGTTACTTTGTTTCAGTTCAGTACAATACATAACCTCATGTTTCTGTTATCTCATTGTTAATTGTCAAACTAAATGACCCAAAGACCTTGTTAATAACAGAGCTCTCCAAGTACTTCAGAGATGCTAATTACATAGACGTGAGGTCTGACTAGGGTATCAACCCCTACGTATATGTGTTTTGGATGTTTGTTTGTTTTGCTGTTTTTTAGGAAAATTAGTTTGTAGTTTTCTACAGAGTTAAGATAAACATGGTTCCATTATTAGAAACCTCCTCATAGAGCATCGAGTAAGTATCTCAGTGCCTCTTGGTCACATCTAAAAGATAACATATTTTCTAAGATTGTCTAATGTGTAGAATAGTGGTTATAGTGATACTTGGTTTAAAGTGGCATTAGATAGATTAGATGCCCTCCTCATCATACATGAAACTTGAAAGACTGGCCTTTGACTATCTTAGTAAGGCTAAATTATATATCTTTATAGATTCCTCCAGTCATATTGTTACTTACTAGCCAAGTGTATCTCTGTGGCTTCTGTGCCTATATATTCTTAATCATCTATCTTTAAAATTTTTTTCATAACTAGTTCTTAGTAATTTTTCCCCATTAAAGCTCTGCACTTGGCACAGCTTCTGTGATCACTCTGACTTCCATTCTATATTCTGTTTCTTACTTACACTCTGTCCACACTGCTTCCACTGAAAAGCATTTATTATAACAAAAGGAACGTGCTGTATAGGGCAAGCGCAGTACCTTATAGTGGCAGCACTTACAAGGCAGAGCAGAAAGATGAGGAGTCCAGTACTAACCTTGGCTACATAGTAAGCTTGAAGGTGTGCCAACACTATAGGAAATCCTTTCTTCAAAGAGTAGGGATTCCTCCTGCCGCTCTCAATTTTTGTTTTTGAGAGTATGTTAGAATTACATTGTTCCTGTTCCTCTCTCTAACTTCTCCCATATGCTTCTCCTTCAGATTCATGATCTCTTTTTTTTTTCATCAGTTGTTACTGCATGTATGTATGCATTTTTACATGCACACCCACATACATAAATCTGGAGTGTGGTGTTTCCAAATATAACCTATATTGCTTTTATGTATGTTTGTGGGGCTGACCATTTGACATGGAGAAGCAATTTTTGTTCTCTTTCCTGAGAAGGGCTCCTTTTTCTGCTTTACTCAGTTACCTGTAGAACTGAAGCTCCTTGAGCTTTAACTCACATTTGGACAGTCATGTTGGTAAGACTTTATTTTATAAGTGGAACTTCTGATGTTACTAGGAGACATATTCTCACAGCAGAGTGGGTATTATTATAGTCTCTAAGTGTGTGAACTTGAAAGGTTTTCTTAATTTGTTTTTTAAAAATAATCTTATCTGCCCTGGTGGTGGTGGCACATACCTGTAATTCCAACACTCAAGGGGCAGAGGCAAGCAGATCTTTGAGCTTCTGGATAACCTGGTCTACAGAGCTAGTTCCAGGACAGTTAAGGCCACACAGAGAAATTCTGTCTTGAGAAACATAAATAAATAAGTCAATAAATAAATAAGTGAATGAATGAATAAATAAATAACTTTGGCTTTTTAAATATATGTGTTTAGGGGTTTGGGTGTATGCACATGGAGCCCAGAGGATCCCCAAGACCTGGAGTTATAGGTAGTTGTTAACCATCTCTCCATCTTCCTTTTCAGCCTGATACTGTGTAGTGTTGTGGGAAATAAAAGATTCAAGGACTAAGCATAGGGCTATGTGACTGTAATCTTCTTACTTGGTAAGCAGGAGGATCAGGAGTTCAAGGTCACTCTTGGCAACATAACAAGTTTAAAGCCAGCCTGGGCTATATGAGACCCTGCTTCTACAGTCCTACAGGGAGTAGGGAAAGGAGAGAAAACCTTGGGATGCTCCCATTCACAGCTACTCAGTAGATAAGGTCTGTTTTTGTTATGATGATGGTTCTGTGGATCTTTCCATATTCACCACTCAGTACTTAATATAGATTATCATATTGGCATCTCATAGATCTTGCTAAATAACTACTGGGGAAATGAATAAGTCCATGAATGAATGATAAATACATAAAACATATTTGAAAAGTTATTAAAAGTAATTTTAAAATTTATAATTGGACACTGTTTCTTATGTGAAGCCTATGTATGATGATGCTTCATTAAAATTAAATGTACAAAAGAGTAAGCTTTCGAGTTCTTAGATATTAGAGAAATACTGGCTCTGATATTTTAAAGTTTAAATTATACAACAAGCTTCTGATTTAGTGGTAACATTTTGAAATATTTTTTAACAGCAACAGTTCATTGAATTGGATGACAACAGACAGAGATTGTTACAGAAGTGCAAGGAACTTATGAGGAGAGCTAGGCAAGTATGTAACCTGAGTGCAGATCAAGCCGTTCCCCAAGAATTTCAGACAGTAAGTATAAAAATAAATAATGCTGCATTTGATATAACATGGTACTTTTAAGTTTAAGATGTCCTACTCTAGGCATAGTCACAGGACATGAAAACACAGAATGGTATTTAAAACTATGCCTTTTCCCATTCTTATACCAATGATCATATACATAAAGAAACATTGTTTAACTTTCTCTCAGATTTTATCACCACTGATAGATACTTAGTTTTAAAGTATGGCATCATCTTAAGATGACAACATAACATTCATTTTCACAATTTAAAGTCTTTCCCTCTTACCATCATTGAGAGGGATTGTTGGAGTGTAAAACATTTGTGGAAACTAGTAAGTAATTTGTGCTTGACAAACAGTAAGCAAGGGTGATGTTGAGAAGACAAAGGCAAGTGCTTTTTGGTTTGGTTTGGTTTGGTTGGTTTGGTTGGTTGGTTGGTCGGTTGGTTGGTCGGTTTTTTAGAAGTCTGTCTTTAATTAGGGTTTTCAGGTGCTGAATCTTCACAGATGATGCCTTCTTTCAATTATATGCTGGTATGTCAGAGTCCAACTAAGCAATGCTGCCTTTCAGTTCCCTTTCCGCCATTCATTCTGTCCCTTGTGTTCCCAGGCTTTATCTGACATTGAACCCTTTTCTGCATACCTACTCAAAGTAATATCAAAATAGCTACAAATGCATTTTTAAATAGCAGTATTGTGTACTTATAATCTTAAATATATCAACTTTCATAGATGATGAAATGTCCACTAAGCACAGAAAAGGCTAGTCTAGGTTGTAGTTGTCATATCCTGGAAGGTTTTACTTTATACTACCAGACACAGAAAACCACAGGGCATGAGTTTGGGTACAGAGTAAGAATTCAACAGAATTTCATAAAACTAATTGAGAGGTTTATTTCTAAAGATAATTATAGAATACATCTAAAATATGTTTTGCCTTAATAAAAGTTTTTGTGTGTTGGGCATGGTGGCAGTTGTCCAAAATACCAGGACTTGGGAGGTAGAAGCAGGGTGATCCCAGGTTCAATGCCTACAGATAGAGCTGAACTCTATTCCAACCCTGACTCCCCAGAAGTTACGCTGTTTTTGAAAGAATGAAATCAGGAAATAATATATTTATTAAAATATATTGATTGGCTGCTATGACCAATTATTAAGTAGTATATATGTGCTTTCCTCACTGAAACTTGAACTCTGGTTTGGAGGACAGGCCAAGCATCATGAAACAGGTAATCAGGTCAGGCAGCAAGAGAGAATAAGGAAAAATAAAGGTGATGGCTAATGTAGCAAGGATGGGCAGCTAAACATTTAGGAAATATTTGTCTGAACTGTTACTATTTTAGGTTAAGTCCTGGGTGAAGAGAAGAATTCAGCTAATTAGGGATGTACCCCAAGCAGAGAAGTAGCTCATGCAAAGCCACTGAGGTATATGTATTTGCCATGTGTTAAAAGGAATCTTGGGATTAAAATTACATTCCAGCCTGGTGGTGGTGGCACAATGCCTTTAGTCCCAGAACTCAGGAGACACAAGGAGATAGGTTTCCAAGTTTGAGGCCAGTCTGGTCTGCATAGTTTGTTCTAGGACAGGCAAAACTACAGCAGAGAAACAGTTTTGTTTTTTTTTTTTTTTTGTTTGTTTGTTTGTTAATTAAATTCCAAGTGGAGAAGGCATACTTCAGACTAGTGTGACCTTATAGAATTTTCAAGGAGTTTGGATTCCCCCACCCCCTTTTTTTTAAGTGTCCAGAGATTAGGCAAGTACTCCTCCACTAATTAGTATCTCTTACCCTGGGCTCTGTTTTCTTTAAGATAAAATCCACTGAAGGATTTTTAAAACACAATGCTGTTATTAAAATCGGTTTATAGATGAATACTCTTAGCTGCTCTACGAAGAATAAAACTTTAAGAAAAGAAGCAAGGAAACTCTTTTAGGGTTATTATTTTTGACCAGGAAAGAGATTAATGTAGTAGCACAAAGGGGGAGGGTTACTTCAGTGGTAGACATGAGAGAAGAAAGAGAAAACTCCTAAATCTTTACCTGTACCAACTGTCAAGATATTGATGAGAAATTGGTGGGGAAGGTGGATGAAGTAGAAATTATGTTTCAATATTGTGAACTTAGTTTGCCTGTTAGAGTCTGGTGAAGATACCAAGTGCTAGAACATAAGCTCACACATCAACATACAAGTCAAGGATGGAGCACACATACATAACAAATACCTAGAGGCCTTTGCAGAGATTGGACTGAGTTCCAAAGGGTTAAAAGAGATACAAATCAAGGTCATCCAACAAATACGTAAAAAATCATCAGAACCTTTTTTTGGGGCTTCAGACTCATTGCATACCTTTTACTATAAGGGGTTATGCTAGGTAAAACAATGTACTGCATGCCTCTCCTTGTAGGAAAGGGTCTGCCCTAGTCAGTTTCTGCGGCATAGATTCAGAAGATAGCCTTGATGAATTCTGTCTCAGTGATTGAGTTGTAAGGATGCTTTTGTAGGTCTTCATAAGTACAGTATAAAGCTCTAACTTCTTGCTCTCTTTCAATGCCCCACATATTCTGGACCCATTCTACCAATTCAGCAAGTACCCACCATTCCAAATGGACACAGCTCCTCACCCCCCATGGTATGCAGTACTCATTCTTCTTTCCAAATTGTTATCTCCTTTTTGCATTGCTTTTCCCTAGCCATTGCTTTCAGATCCAGAGATAAATTATAGGCCTTTGAACTCTTTTAATTCTCATGTAGCATGAAGAGACACTTCATTATTTTGTATTTCAAAGCCGATGTGATATGTACTGCTTATTTTAGACTCAACATCAATACATTGCCTTAAGGTACTATCCAACATGTATACATTTTTTTTTTTTCTTTTAAAGTGTAAGCTTTTAAAAGGGAAAATGCCCTCTTTATGATTCTTTGTATTGCTGTGTGCTAGCATGCTATTAATCAGATAGTAGATATGTAGCAAATTACTTTCTTTAACTGTTCTAGTAACACTTATCACTATTCCATTTTTAATGAATTTTTTTTCCTTTTTAGGCTTTTCAGGATCTCCCAAACACATTGGATGAAATTGATGCATTATTAACTGAAGAGAGATCAAGAGCTTCCTGCTTCACAGGACTGAATCCTTCGGTAAGCCTCTCCATCCTACAGTTCTTACACTACCTTCCTCAGTGCCTGCATGCACATGTACACATGCCTATGTGCCCCCTGTGTGCGTGCACACACACACAAAGTTCTTTCCAGTACTTGCCTCCCACACTGTACTGGAGCTCTGGGTAATAATAAGCTAGACAGCAGGAACAATGCCTTAAATGCCAGATTCTGAATCTATTAGAATTTTAAATAGAGTCTTCCTAAGGAACACAGTGTTCTGTGCCTTTTCTTTATAAAAAGAATAGTTGAGTTAACTTGAAATACAGCAGTGTATATTTTTTTCAAGGATTAAAAACTAAGACTTTCAGTATTCAATAGCATAAATTAATTGCGCACAAATAATGCAATACAATGGCATTTTTAGCTAACAGTTTAATTGATGCAAATTTTTATGTAATTTTATCCTTTGACAAATTTGATAATTTTTTTTTTTTTTTTTGACCAGGTGGTTGAGGAGTACACAAAAAGAGAAATAGAAATACAGCAGTTAAATGAAGAACTAAAGGGGAAGAAAGTTGAACTAGATGAATACAGGGAAAACATTTCCCAGGTAATTTTTATTCTTTTTCTTATGTATTTACCATTAATGGGATGAGTATACAAATTATAAAAAATAATTTTTATGTTCCTGAGACAAAAAGTATTTTTATAACAAGATTGATTCTGTTATAAAATTTCTTTTGTGTAAAGTTTTATATAAGAATGGATAGTACTGCTTTCAGTTTGTGGCTTCATTTTGTCTCTTACTTGTAGGTGAAAGAAAGGTGGCTGAACCCCTTAAAGGAGCTAGTAGAAAAAATCAATGAGAAGTTCAGCAACTTTTTTAGTTCCATGCAGTGTGCAGGTGAAGTTGATCTTCATACAGAAAACGAGGTGATTATATTTGGGGTGTATCTTGTGACCAGTAATTTCAATTATGGGCAAGGGGTACAGGTAACTTTGTTTACTTTGTAATTATACATGAAATTCTTGCTTACTGAAAAATTATGAAAAGGAGGAAAGAGACCACCTATGGACTTTGCATTAGGTTAGCTTGGTGTGGGGCTGGGGATGATGTTTACTGAAGTGGCTAGTGCTGTGCTGTTTTCATCCAGTGTGAGGGAATATTCACTCAGCTGTGTTGAATGAGTACAGTGCTTTATAAACCACCACTGTTCAACTTGAGAGCCATAAACAAATTAGCAAACACAACTGAAATATAATTTATATTAATGAGATTGAGTTTGGTTTTTATGTTGTGGGGTGTTTTCTAATTTTAACTTGCAGTGTAGGCAAAGATGACATTGAATTTCCCTGACCATCTTGTCTCTACCCCCCAACTACAGATTATAAGTTTCTATTACCATGCTTAGTTTTCTTAGTTTCTTTTGTAATCACAAATTTGGAAGATAATAGGTAATATTCTAATTCCTTGATGTGCTGCTATTTTGAATAAAACAAATTTTTCATTAAGAAAAATTATGTAAAGGGCTGGAAGTGTAATGAAATGATCTGTATACTTAGCTACATGAGCCCCTGGGTTCAGTTCCCAGAACTGTAAGCAAGTGAGGAAGAAAAAAGAAATGACTGGATTTCTCTGAAAATAGAGAAAATGGGGGAGGAGTAGTGTCAAAAGGCTAGCCATCTTTAATCTTAGTTAAAAGTTTTGCTGGTACGCTAAGGTCATTTATTCTCATTTGCATGTATCATAATGTTTCCAAGGTGAAATTTCTTTTAAATAAAAGTTAAATTATTGAGAATATTTTAATATCTTTAAAAATTTTAGATTCTTAGCAAATGTTCAAGTTTTCATTTTTTTATATATAAAACAAAATAGCACCATTTTTTCTTTTGAAGAGTTATGCCTCACAAGTTCCCCTCTGCTTCATGTGAAGCATATGTGTAAAATACCATTTTATTATAAGTCCTAAATTTGAGGTTTTGGACCCTTCTGTTGCAGTTTACCATGCCATCCTTGCCTTACCATAAGAATTGTATGTACAACACTTCATTTCTGATATGCTTCCTTTCCTAAGTTTTTCTTGTTTAATCTGTTCACATCATCTTTTTTTTTTAGATTTATTTATGTATTTTATGTGAGTACACTGTAGCTGTCTTCAGACACCAGAAGAGGGCATCAAATCCCATTACAGATGGTTGTGAGCCACCATGTGGTTGCTGGGAATTGAACTCAGGACTCTGGTAAAAGTAGTCAGTGCTGTTAACCACTGAGCCATCTCTCCAGCCCCAGATCATCTTTTTGGTTTTGGTTTTTTATTTGGTTTTTTGAGAGAGTTTCTCTGTGTAACTCTGACTGTCCTAGAACTCACTTTGTAGACCAGACTGGCCTCAAACTCATGAAAATCCACCTGCCTCTAATTCCCAGGTGCTGGGATTAAAGGTATTCATCACCACCACCCCACCATGCCCCAGCTGTTTAATTTCTTATAAATATCCTATGAAGCAGTAACTTAAACCTACCCTGCTTAAAAAACAAACTGAAACTTTTGATATTTTTACTGAAGGTCACATTGCTATCAAGTGGCAAAAAATCAGATTCCTTATCTAATCCTGGACAGAGCCTAAGCTTTTAGATAAATTTGATTACTGGGAACACCATCTTGCTAGCTCGTAGTAACAACCGAATGCTTATCAGTAGTTTGACTGTGTGGGTTATAAATGTGGTCAAATAAACTGGGGGAGGCCTGTGTCCCAGAAATCCCATCCATTGTAATTATATCCTTTGCATGGTGCTGCTCCTTCATCGTGTGCTGTTCTCCTGTCTGTTTTCAGGGCACTGCTATAGAAACACTTCTCTTCCCTTTCAGTGTGTTCTTCAGGACCTTCCCTCTTCTTAACCTTTCCCTTTGTCCTCTTTCTGTTCTGGCCTCTTCAGTAGTGAGTCCAGAACTGGCTTCTTTAGCCAGAGCCTTCGGTGAGATGGAAGAAGCTAGCATGAGCAGTAAAAAGGACCATCAGTGACAATGAAGAAATACATTTTAAAAGTAACTTGGAAATTAAAACTATTACAGATTATTACAGTAATGTTATTTGTTTACTTGGGGAGGGGGTTGAAGAGGAAGGGAACAGATTAAAAAGTACTACTTCTAAAATTTTTAAGGCAATACCTGAGTCCTTTTATATTTATGCGTGAAACAATTTATGGTTCATAAAAGGAAGCTCTTGTTTTCGTACGTGTCCAAAACTGGAATACAAGGCCTCCTTATAGTAGCAGAAACCAGAGCAGAGTCCAAACTTGGCAGAACAGGCTTTGAGAAAGTGTCTTGTGCTGTTTGACAAAGTATTGTTAAAATAATGAAGCCAAAATTGTATCTAAAGGTGGCAGCATGCTTCCACAAACAACTCAAGGAAAAGTGTTAGCAGCAGCAGTAGTAGCTGTGAGATAGAAATCTCAAGGAAAGGGTGGAAAGATTCGGCCACTTAGTATGAGAGTTGATATACACTTCTGGAATATGGAGACACCACATCAGTTACAAATGGCATCATTTAGAGGTGGTTACATTCTTATAAAGAATGTGGAGTGGAATCACTGTTGAAACAGCATCCCATGAACTGGGCCATCCCTCTGATATTCTGTTTCATCCATAAGTAATTGCAACATCCTCTATAATTAGTTGATGATATCCATATTAAAATAGTGAATAAATAAAACACTTTTTACTGCTCTTAGGCTTTTGCTATGAAGACATGCTACGTACATATAATTTCAAAGATTTAATATAAAAAAGTAAAATATTCATTGATAACATTTTATATTGTGTTAAAATGACATTTTAAATAAATAAAATAGACAATTGAAGCTAATTTTCCCTATTTTCTTTTATGTTTTAAAACTTTGTTGAATTACCTGTTTCTTGTACTGTGTATCTCTTGATTAGACACTTATCTTAGACCTTTTAACTAGTGTTAGATACATCACTCTTAAGGTAAATCTGAATCTGACCTAGAACAGCTAAGAGAAGTAAATAAACCTTAGAGGGGTCTAGACTTGGAAAAGTTATAAAACACTTTTTATATTAATATTTATAATTTGTATGTGTGTGCATCTTTGTAGGCACTTGGGGACTATTAAATTATTTAGGTAGTTATTGTTTGAATTTATTTTATGATTGGTATATTTAATATATTTTCCAATATTGAATAAAATTGCCAGAGAAAGCACTCATTTTTTCAACTTGTGTTTTACAGGAAGATTATGATAAATATGGAATCCGGATTAGAGTAAAATTTCGCAGTAGTACCCAGCTGCATGAATTAACTCCTCATCATCAGAGTGGAGGGGAAAGAAGTGTTTCTACCATGCTGTACTTGATGGCACTTCAGGAGCTTAACAGATGTCCATTCAGAGTAGTTGATGAAATTAATCAGGTACAGTGATTCTATTGGGGGGCTGCATCCTCTAATAGATACAAATATAACAGTTACTGTTTTCATGGTTTTAGGGCATGGACCCAATTAATGAGCGGAGAGTATTTGAAATGGTTGTGAACACTGCATGTAAAGAGAACACATCCCAGTACTTCTTCATCACCCCGAAGGTGAGAAATGATACACTTACAGGAGTCATGTGCTTAGATGTCCCCTTGGTTTAGTTATGGAGCAGATTGGGAAAGTGGAGCTAAAAGGATTATGGTAATGTTTACATTCATAGGAGGGACAAGTTGAATGACATACTTGATTGGAAATGTCATCTGTCATCTAAGAAAGTGGTAGAGGAGGCACATCATAATGTTCCAGAACTTAGACTTCCTTCTTGCTTCTGATACTCACTGCCCTGCTAAAAAAGCTCTTTCTTGCTAAGAGACTGGAGATGCAAGCCCCAGAACTCTCTAGCCAGTATCTTGTACTGACAGATCTACTTTATAACAGCATAGTAATCTTCATAGGGAATTTTCCTTTTTTTCCCCTTTAATTATTTTTTAGATTTATTTATTTATTTACTGTGTATGCAATGTTCTGCCTGCATGTACGCATGCAAGCCAGAAGAGGGCATCAGATCTCATTATAGATGGTTATGAGCCACCATGTGGTTGCTGGGAATTGAACTCAGACCCATTGGAAGAGCAGTCAGTGCTCTTAACCTGAGCCATCTCTCCAACCAAATTGTCCTTTTGTTAAATATAGTTCTGTGGGTAAGTAATCAAGTAAATATATTTAGATTTGTTTTTATTAGTAATCACAATTTTTATCAGATCTGTCTGCTATTCAGATCTGCCCCTATTCTATTTCTTACCAAACCTCCCTCGCACATTTCAATCTACCAGTCTGTCAGAGCACAGTGCTTAGCCATAGACATTTGAGAAGTGTTTTCAGTGCACACTCTTCCACAGTGTGCCTAGGAAGTATGTAGTCCTAGTTGACTTGTGAATAGAGAGGATTTCCAGGCAACTAGATATTTCTGGTCAGTTATTAGACTAGGCTTCAGATATATTTATTCGGGGAGTTCTTTTTTGTTTTTTGGTTTTTTTTTTTTTTTTTTTTTTTTTTTTTTGAGTTCTTATAGTCTGGCAAGTTGATGAATTTGAATATATATATATATGGCTGAAAAACTTTGTTTCTCAGTATATACTTTAATTATATGGCAGTTTGTTTCAATCCTTACAGCTTCTACAAAATCTTCCTTATTCTGAAAAGATGACAGTATTGTTTGTCTACAATGGTCCTCATATGCTGGAACCAAACCGATGGAATTTAAAGGCTTTTCAAAGGCGTCGGCGAAGAATTACCTTCACTCAACCTTCTCAGTGAAAGGAAAGGGAGGGGCTTTCAGAGGTTTTCCGTTTAACTGTTTATTCGTATCACTCAAGTGAATAAAAGTTAGCAGATTTATTGAAAGAGAAAGATTGGTTATTTTTGGAAACCTCCCTTTAAAAACAAATAGGTTGATGAAGTGGAGACCACAATGACTGGAACTTTTCTAGTGAAAACGAAGTCTTTGGTTTTGGTGGACCTTGTCTCAGTAGTCCTCTGAGCACAGGATGTATGAAGCATGCTGCCCCTCAGGTGTGGGGCACATCTAGTCCGGCATTTAGGAGGTGGAAGCAGGAAGATCATGAGTTTGAGTGGTTTCATGTATCATAACAGAAAAAGCTATTTCCTGTTGCAAATCAGGGTTATGGCAGAATGGGATTTCATTCAGAGCATTTACTGACTATAGCAGCCCTGAGTGCTGATGGCAGAACGTCCTGCAGTTTAAAGGCAGCTCAGAATTAGAAAGCCCATTTTTCTTCCAGTATTATATATTTAGTTTTTAAAAACTAGTATGGGAATAGCTGCTTAATCAATAGTGATTTACGGCAGATCTGTTCATTTCTTTGTGTTTAAAAAAAAAAGGTTCCTATTTTCATAGAAAATATGTTATAGGCAGCTTGATGCTATAATTTTATTGTTATTTCAAAAAATTGGGCAAACATATATACATGGGGCTTTAAAATGACAGAACTTAAGAGGTCACAAGGCAGAAATGATACAGAATGTAGCCCAAACATTGGCAGAGTGAAGTCATGTGACAGTAGTTAAAATATAAGTGTCATGGGAGGGGTCTTGTTTGTTTCTTTGTTTGTTTAATTTAAAGTCAAATGTGTTTTACATCTTAAATTTCTAAAAAGCATTTTTATAATTACTTTTAGTAAGATTTTTCTTAAGATTTCATATCCAAGTTTTTACAATTTGTATTTTAAATTTCTCAGTGTTATATAGAGTGAAGGCACAGAATTGATTGGTTTTAAGTCATAATGTTTTTAGAATTTGTAGGTCCTTCCTTATACCCAGGATTCTAGAGAAATCTCGTCTAAATTATTTTCTTTCAGCTTGAAAATATTAATTGAAAACCATTTATTTTTCTCTGGGAATGCTAATTAACAATGCCAAACAAATTCTCTTCTTTTAAAAACTAAATTTTGAAAGAAAATAGAAATGTCTTTGAATAGTGAACTGAACCATATATTTGCTGGTACTGACAAAGTTATGTTTTTTGGCTTGCTAGCCTAAATAAAATTCAGGCTTTGTATATTATTCTAATAGCCAATGGAATTTAAATTATTATCAGGTAAAAAAGAATGGAATGAGTTTTATGTCCTCTCACTTAGACATTTTTCTCTTTCAGAAGTTGTATTTCTTTTTAAAACTTGTAAAAGAACCCTTTCCTCTTAAGCTACATCTCATACATGTAGTAAAAAGATATTTTAATAACATTTATCAGCATGAACAAGTCAAAAAAAATTAAAACTTGGTAGCACATTAGTGAAGGGTATTACTAAACATTTGTGTTGTTGCTTGGATTTCTGATATAATTAATATCTTCACTGATATGTGCTTGATATAGTTCGGTTTTATCATATCAATGGGAAACAAAAACAAAACATACTTAAAACTCAAATCAGTGATTCCATTTCCGTTTACATATGCCAAAGATGAACTTTGGGCTGAGAAGGATAAATTATGTATCATTGATCATATTAAAAATAATCAAACATACTATAATGTCATTTTCTGCAAATGTTGGTTTTTTTATTACATTCAAATTGTAAAAATTCCAAGTAAAAGCTTGATTTGATAAATAAAATATTTAAAGCCTGATGGTTACAAATATTTTTAATGACTAAATTTTTACATTGATTTGCCTTTCTCGTTTTAGAAAAAAGGTTGTGTTGCAGTAAAAATCAACAAGGTTGTTTTGTTTTTTGTAAGATTTATTTATTTTATGGGAATAGTTTTGTCTGCATATATGTCTGTATACCTGGTACTTGCTAAGGCCAGAAGAAAGCATCAGATCCCCTAGGAGTGGTGTTAAAGATAGTTGTGGGCTGTTCTGTGGCTTTTGGGTATAGAAACTATGTTCTATGGATGAACAAGGCACTAAGCCATCTCTCCAATCCCAAAAAGAGATTTGCTGCTTTCCAGTAGCCTCAGACATAAGCCGATAGCACAGGAGGGTATTACTTCATTCTGGTTTGTGCAAATGTAATTGATTAAAACTGTGCTGTAAATGCTATTTTGTTGGTAATAAATACATATTTTTCCATTGGTATAGGTTATTTAAGATGAGAGTATTTTAATACTTTAAATTTTCTTGTCATTTTTATTTTTAGGATTACAAAAAAATTAATTTCTGTTCGAGTGTTTACTATTTATGATGCAGTGTTTAGCAGCCTATTTGTGTTCCAAAGATAAAAACTTAGTCTTTTGTCCATTTGCAGTAGAATTAGAATCTAATAGCAGTAAACATAGGAAAAGCTTGAAAGCATCCAAAGGAGCCATGCCAGAAGGCAAATGTAACTGTTTTTGTTGAAACTGGCTTTTCTAAAACCACTCGCAACTGTTATATTATCTTACCATTTCTTACATTGAGTTATTACTCAAAGCAACCTTTAAAAATGTATCTTGAATCAGACATACTTTACCACTTGCATACAGATAAATTATTTGGCTGTTTCCACACTAGCAAGATGAGAACATGTCTAATTCAGAGTTTTTAGATGAGAATCAGGCTTGTAAGGGCCTTTACTTTTTTTCCCCTTAGTTTAAATCTTTAGAGCTATGAAGTGATATGTCTGAATTCAAAGCAAAATGAACATAAAGGTTTTTCTGTTATTAATGTTAATTGTTCACAGGATGCAGATAGTGATGAACTTTATACTATAGATATAAGTATTTTATAGACCCTATTACATTTATGAAATCTGAATATGAGTCAGATGAACCTAACTTATTTATACTAATTTGCCTCGTTACTTCATAATTAGCCATATATTTTAGGAAGGCACATTAGTATAATTGTGTATACTTAGGAGGTTTGACTGTTGACAATTTGAGCTTTTTATTCCCAGTGGAACAATCTGGGAACAATTGAAGGTATGATTTTTTTTTCATTTCCTCTCTTCTTTATTGTGGCAAATGAACATAATGTAAATTTTACCATTTTTAAAACACATGGTTCAGTAGCATGAAATATATCTACAATGTTGTACGATCATCATCTCTATGTATTAGCCATTCACTATAATCCTAACTTGATATATTGTGTCTATTCAGACTGACTTTCCATTTTTCTCTTTACCCCAGCAAGTGGTAAACTCTTCCCTTTTGTTTAATTTTCAATGTAGCATGCAGAGTAATTCATTTCTGTATTTTCATACATGTATGTCTGTCACTGTATTTTGTTCCTATCCATTCTCTTTGCAGTTCTTCATCACCCCTGTTCCCTTCCTTCCTTCTCTGTGCTGTTCTCTGCTTTCAAGTCATACACTCTCCATTACCGTTTTCCCTGCCTCCTTTAAGGTCTCATATTCATTCCCCTTTTTAGTTTAATGACCTACAAACACATTTATGTCCACACTTAAACATTTAAGTCTGTGTTCAGCATATGAGAGGAAACATGAAGTATTTGACTTTCTACTTATTTTGCTTAATGTTGGTGAGCTTTAAGGTTTCAAAAGCCTAGGCCAGGCCTTGTGTCTCAGTTCTAGTCTGTCTTGTCTGTCTGTCTATTTCACCCTACCACCCCCAGTCCCCTGCCTGCTGCCAGTGGATCAAGATATAAAGATCCCGGCTACTATTCCACCAGCATGTCTGTTTGCTTCCTGCCTTGTGAAAACTGCTTTGATTGACTAATCATCTCCCAATCACCTCTGTTGCAGTTTCTTTATTGCTCCAACTGGCCTGCAACTTGTTATATAGACCAGGTTGGCCTTCAGCTTTCAGAAAAACTTGCTTCTCCCAAGTGAAGAAACTAAAGGTGTTGTAAAATCCAGTGACCTTCTAATTTGGGTTTTATCAGAATGGCTATGCAAATTTGTATTGGGATTCCCTTTTGCTTGATAGGTTGACTTTGATACTTGATTCTCAGTCTTTGGGTATCTTTGCTGTGAGTTGTAAACAGTAGATAATTTTGTCTAGGCACTTTTGTTTTATTTTGCTTTTAATGTTTACTTATGATTGTGTATGTATGCCAGCATGCACAGGGCCATAGAAGCCAGAAGGTATTGGATCCCCTAGAATTGGGACTTGTAAGCTACCGTGTGTGGGTGCTGACAACCAAACCTGGGTCCTCCACTAGAGCACTATGTGCTCTTAACCTTTAAGCCATCTTTCTTCCTAGGCCTTTTAATTCTTTATGCTGATCTGTGACTTTAATGATGAGTTGAGGCCGTTTGCATTGAGGGTTACTTATGAAAGGCATTTGGTAATTTCTGTGGTCTTGTTGATTGTTTTCTGTTTAAGTTAAATTGCTGTTTGTCCTTTTTTCCCCTTTCTCTAAAAGGAGTCTGTTAAACATGTTGAATTTCTTCTCATTTCTTTTTTGGTCGTCTTTTTTTCTCTCATGAAATGTATTGTGGTTTTAGGATCGAAACTTTATTTTTGCTCTGTGTTTTAACTTTCAATATTTATTTTAGTGCTGACTTCCTTGTTGTGATTAGTCTTAGTTTGTGTCTGTCTTAAAATATTTTCTCTTTTGCTGAGTATAGCAACCTTGGTCTGGTGTTTGTCTTTACAAGTGCTTTGGCAAAGCCCACCCCCCTTCTCTTGTGGTGTTTTAATTTTTTTAAGTATTTTGTACCTGTTACTTATATGGTTTTGGTTTTAGTTTTTCAAGATAAGGTTTCTCTTTGTATCCCTTGCTGTCATCCAGTTTAATCTGTATACCAGGCTGACCTTGAACTCAGAGATCTGCCTTCTGTGTGTTGGGATTAAAGGCCCTGCAAGATAAGATTTCTTACTAGTACCTAGAACTCACTGATCAGACTAAGCTACTGTAGGCCTGTTAAAGGCTTATTGGGCAGACAGACTCAGGAATCTGCTTGTCTCTACCTCACCTGAGATTATGAACATATTCTTTCATACCTGGCTTTTTACATAGGTGCTGGGGATTGAACTGAGATCCTTATGATTGTGTGGGAAACACTTTACTTACTGAGCTATCTTCCCGAGCTCTGCTTTGCAGTTTTGACATCTTGACCTCTATGTCGTAAAGACTTTGATCTCTGTTCATATGGATTTGGGTTTATCTTTCTTATTTTTTTACTACTCAGACAAAACACCATGACCAAGGCATCTTATAGATAAAAGCACGTAATTGAGCTTATAGTTTCCAAGCTTAGAGTTCATGGTGGTAGGAACATCTGAAAGCTCATACCTATCTACATGCAGGAGGTTGAGAATATTATTTCAAACAGTATATAGGTTGAGCACTAAGTCACTGTGATGGATACATCCACTTAAGGTAATATATAGTTACTAAGAAAAAAAGATGCTCTTTATAACCTAATGTGATCAGATTTTTACATGGTTAATAAAAGGAGCAAAGTGTAGATGTGTGTTTGTGTTTGTCTGTGTGTTTTATTTCCCACACAGAGAAAGGTTTTCTGTCTTCATAGCAACTTAGCAGTGATTGTTTTTTTTCTAATAAAAAAATTGTATTTACTTAGAAGCATTCAGAATGTCAACAAAACAGCCGCAATTTTTTTTTTTTTTTTTTTTTTTTTTTTTTTTTTTTTTTGCAATTACAGAGTGGTGTTCAGTTAACAGAACAACAATTATCTTCTTATAAGCTGCATCAGAGACAACTGAAGATGAAAAAAAAAAAAAAAAAAAAAAAAACACCAAAAGAAAACCAAAAGAAAAAAAAAGCAGACAAAACAAAAAATAGTAAGGGGAAAAAAATAAAACCAAACTACTGTCCCCATAGATAACTAATCTGTGCTGTGCACAAACAAGAACCTGCTTTACATTTCCATGCCAATTTACAACCCCCAGGCTGTACCAGGCAAGGTTAGTGGCTATTGAAAATACCACCAGGACTGGGCTATCTAAAGACACATTCAGTAGTGTGTTAACTATACAAAAAAAGACACTGTACAGCTTATAAACAAATCTTACATAGCCTTACATTTCAATTTTTTTCTTTGAAAGGAGTGAGTTGTGTACAGGGGGGTTAAATGCTTTATAGACAAGAAAATAAAACTGCACTAGAACCAACCTATCATCATCATCTTCATCTTCCTCTTCCTCATCCTCCTCCTCATCTTCCTCTTCCTTCTTTTTCTTGCTCTTTTCAGCCTTGACCATCCCCTTTTTCGCAGCATCAGGATTTCCTTCAGCTCTATAGGCAGCAACATCCTTCTCGTACTTCTCCTTCAGCTTGGCAGCCTTCTTATAGGGCTGCTTGTCATCCATGGCAGTGTTGTTCCACATCTCTCCTAAGTTTCTTTGCGACATCACCAATGGATAAGCCAGGATACTCACCTTTGATTTTTGGTCGGTACTCAAAACAGAACAAAAAGACTGAAGGAGGCCTCTTGGGTGCATTGGGGTCCTTGAACTTCTTTTTGGTCTCCCCTTTTGGGGGATGTAGGTTTTCATTTCTCTTTCATAACGAGCCTTGTCAGCCTTTGCCATACCTTCAAATTTCCCCTTTTCTTCAGCAGACATGGTCTTCCACCTCTCTGAGCACTTCTTGGAGATCTCTGTGAAGTTGACAGAAGCATCCGGGTGCTTCTTCCTGTGCTCCTCCTGGCAGGTTTGCACAAAGAATGCATATGAGGATGTTTTGCCTCTCGGCTTCTTAGGATCTCCTTTGCCCATGTTTAGTTGATTTTCCTCCAGGAGGCACAGTCGCCCAGTGCCCGTCTGGCTCGCACTTGCCCCAGCGCTGTCTCTATGGAGCTCAATGTACTGCCCTTAGTGGTGATTGTGTCTGGAAGAAGCAATCAGATAAATTAAGAACTGATAGAAAAATTCAGAGTGTTATGTTTAATGTGTGCAATTGTATTGCCTGTATGTGTGTATGTGCACCATATGCACGCCTGGTGCCTGTGGAGGTCAGAAGAGGGTATTTGATCCCCGGGAACTGGTATTGCAAGCAGTTAGTTCACTGCCATGTGGCTGCTGAGAGGCAGTGCATTACTCTTACCTGTTGAGTCATTCCCCCAGCCCTACTTTTTTTTTTTAAGGAAACCATATTAAAATATCTTTTTCAGTTTAGTTAAACACACAAAACCCTTTAGGATGGGGAGGGAGAACAACCCAGAAAACCAGAAAGTAAAACTTATTTTAATAGGCAAGGACTTATTGTGTTGCCCAGTGTAGGCTTTCCAACCTTAAATATTTTTTAGAGAATAACTTCAGTTTTAGAGTTGATTCTATTGTTTAACTATTTATGTGATCATGGGCTAGGGACCTTTGCTTATGTAACAAAACCTCTGTACTAAGCTACATACACCACTTCTAGACTTTGGATCTAGAAAATACCTCAGAGGCCCGTGAATAAAAGATGTGGTTCCCCAACCTGTAACCCAGTTGGCAGAGGAGGTAGGGCCTATGGAGGAAGTTGGGTCACTCAGAGTGGCCTGTGTATGAGTATATTAAGAGTCTTGGCTTGGGTTGGGGAATAAGTTAAGTGGTAGAACACTTGCTTATTAGCAAGCACAAGGCCCTGGGTTCAGTCGTCAGCTCCCCCCCCCCACAAAAAGAAGGTCTTGACTCCATTTCTTAATGCTTAACAACATCTTTAAAGTAAACAGCCTTCTCTGCAAGTAACAACACCTTGTGTAAGCTGAAAAACAACAAACCAGCCAGTGATGTATCAAAACCCTAAAACTGTGAGCCAAAGTAAACCTTCTTATAAATTAATTTTTCTTGGATAGTTGTTTCTGTGGTAGAGAAGCATGGAAACCTCCAACCCTACTTGATTTTAATTTTATGTGACTACCTTACAGATAAAACATACAGAGCAGTGCATGCTTGCAAACCCAACACTAAGGAGGCTGACATAAAAAAATTGCAAGTTTGAAGTCAGGCCAGACCGAATTACATTAGCAATGTCTCCAAAAAAAGTGAAAGGGAAAAACATCCATATAAAACCAACACTTTATGACACAATTTAATTCTGCCTGGTCTTTTTAAAAAGCTTTTTGGCTATAAAGCATTTTAAATTTATTACAAAATTAAATAATCCATTATAAGGTACATATATTTTAGTGATTTATTCATGATGAGTATAGAGGAGTATATATATATGTACATGTACATGTTGTTCAATAAGTGTACCATAATTTCCTATTCAGCTATGGCAATCATCTCTATTACAAATAACATTTTTCCTGGATAATGTATCCTACCCCGAGGAGAACAAGGGAACAGTAACTTACTAATTAACATGCCACAGCACTGACTTCCCTAGTACCATTTATTTATGCTAATTATATTATCATGTGAGTATGTCATCCATTGATTTCCAGTGATGGTCAAAGATGCTTAATATGGTTTGTTGATTATGAGGACAAATACAAGACTTACTTAGAATGTACAGAAATATATGAGGTACAGTTTATTTTCTGGCTGTGTTAAATTTATCATTAAAAATTTTATGGCATAAATATAAAAACAAAGTATTTTCTAACAGTGCCTTCACATAAGCTTTACTCCATAATCACTTTTGTCCACAGTCCTGCCTTTCACATCCTTCCAAAAAGAGAAAGATAGGACAAAGCATCTCTGTTTACATAAGAAATATAATCTCTTCTTCTTTATATAACTGAAGGCCAGCCTGAGAGGTCATGATGTAGCTATTTCAGTTGAGACAAAACTGAGCACTAACTGGAAGAACCCATTGGCATAGTGATATAAGTCTCAAAAGCAGTGAGGGAAGGAGGCCACCCTGAAAGACTCTTGGATACAGAACTTATGAAGAAGGGTAGGAGATGAATCATGGGACCTAGAGCACCCTCTGCTTATAAAGCTGTCCAGATTGACCTAGAATGGTAATACCTGCAGTATTAAACAGGAAGGAGGAAGGAAAAATATTTGAACCATTCCCTAAATATAGCGTAACAACTAAAGACAGTGCATTTTACTCTGTTGGCTATCAATGATAATGTAAAGGAGACTTAAAGTATATGGGTGAAGTGCAGTGCTTCCAGGCACATGATGTACTTTCACAGAAGAGACTTTCCTGTCCCTATTTGGTGTCTCTGGCA
Source organism: Micromys minutus (assembly GCF_963924665.1). Taxonomy (NCBI): domain Eukaryota; kingdom Metazoa; phylum Chordata; class Mammalia; order Rodentia; family Muridae; genus Micromys; species Micromys minutus. The sequence continues at coordinate 36,264,515 of NC_137971.1, forward strand.
AGACCTTTACAGAGATAACTGAGGGACAAAAGGATTTTACTTTTTTTTTTTCATAGATAGAGGTGATGGGTAACATGGCTTGTGAGCTTGACAGTATCTAGATTCATCTAGAAGGCAAACTTCAGTGCCCAACTGTGAGAGGTTACCAAGGTTGTGTTAATTGAGATGGGAAGACTTGTGTTTTGTTTTTGAGGCAGATATCCACTGTATGTAGTCCTGGCTCTATTGTCCTAGAGCACACCATGTAGACCAGACTGGTGGGCTCAAACTCATAAAGATCCTCCTGCCTCTGCCTCCTAAGTACTAGGATTAAAGGTGTGCACCACCAAGCATTGTTCTTCCCAGCTGAAAATGCAGTGTGACCAGCTGCCTCCTGCCCCTGCTGCCATGCCTTCTTCACCATAATGGAGCGTGTGCCCCTGAACTCTAAGCTACATGAACCCTTATGTTGCTTTTGTCAGGAAATATCACAGCCATGAGAAAAGGAATGAGTACGTGAGGGCAGGCTTATATTTAGCTCTTGGCTTAACAGGAACGTAATCCCATCACAGTGAGAAAGGCATGGTACACCATCTATGGTAGGAGAATATTACAGTGCAACTTGTTACAGGTCATCACATCATGAAGCAGAGAGAGGCTGGTCTGTAAGCAAACCTGGCTATAACTCAAGGCCTACCATCAGGCGGTCGCTTCACACACATTTTGACAGCCTTCCAAAAGAGCTCTACCAGCTGGCTCCCTAAGTGTTCAAAATAGCTTGTGTAGGACATTTAACATCCAAACTACAAAGCCCACTCCTGTCCCCAAAGGCAAATGACACTCGGTCCAACATTAAAACCCCCATTACTGCTCTAAAGCCACAGTTCATCCTAAGATTCAAGGAGACTTTTAACTGTGAGCCCTTATAAATAAAAAAGCAAACTTACATACTACCAATGCATAAAGCACAAAGCGAACTTCTTTTAATTCTTTGCCCTGTGGCCTGTATAATGCAGTCAGTTTTAGAGCAGGTCCCATACACCACTGAGAAAAACTTGTGTTTCTTATCTAATTGAGTGGAAGGCTCTGTAGGTACCTGTTAAAAGCTCAATTAGTCTATGGAATAATTTAGCTCTGAGGTTTTTTTGTTGGTTTTTAATATGGACTGTCTATTTAGGTGGGAGAGTGGAGTGCTAGAAATTTTCTGTTATTACCACATCTGGACCTGTGTGGTCCCTACTGCCTTTTAGCATTTGTCTTATGAAATTGGAGGCTCCAAGATTCAGCACATACATATTTACACTAGTTATACTCTCTTAATGAATTGTTATCAGTGTGTGATGGCTTAAAAACAAAATCTCTTCTTACTTATTTTAATTTGAAACTTACTCCTGCTTGATAGTTTGATGTTTCACCTTTGCCTCTCAGTTTTCCTTTTCTAGGTAGAGACAGCAGAGTTGTGTTGTGTTATTCTAATCCAGTCAGTTGGTCTGTTTCTTTTAGTTAGTAAGTTATAGCCAGTTGCATTCAAGGTAAAAATTGGGAAAGTTTTGCTGTTTATGCTTTGTTGCTTACTTCTCTTGGTTGGTGGTTGGTTGGTTGGCAGTTCTTTTCTCCCTCTCCTAGTAGTGTTGGGTGTTTGCTGATTTGCTGTGTTGGACATGATTTGATTCCTTTTCTGATCTCTGTTGACATCTGCTACTTGATGGACTGCCTTCTGCCCTGCATTTGTGGGTGTGACAGTATCTTCTTATATGTATCGAATTCCTCTAAGAATTACTGTGGTGGCTTGAGTGATGGCCTAGTGACAAAGAACCTTTATTGCTCTTGCAGAGGACCCCACATAGTGCAGTTCTCAGAAGCCACATATCAGTTCACAACCACCCGTAACTCCTGCTCCGGGGGATCTAAGTCTTTTCCTGACCTTCCCCAGTTTTTGTGTCTACATGGTGCACATATATACACAGACAATAAAATTAATTAAAACATTTTCCGCAGTGCTTGCTTAGTTGTTAAAGGTTGCTTTAACTTTTGTTTGTCTTGAAATATTTTTATTTTTTCCATTTTAACAGTGCTGCTGGTATGACAGTATTACCACACTTTCAAAACTTGAGCTGTACCATTTCTTCCTTTTCTGGCTTTAGAGTTGGTAACAAAAGATCTGATGTAATTCTGCTGTTTCTGTCTGTACGTTAGTTGGTATTTCTTTTACAATTTTTACTACTGTTTTTTGCTTTGTATTTTTGACATATTGACTATATATCACAGAGAACTTCTTTGGTCATGTCTCTTTGAGGATTGAAATGTTCCCCTGTTTGAATGTTTGTTCTGTTTTCTAGGTTTGGTAAATTCTTAGTTACAATTTTACTGAAAAATATGCCTAAGCCATTGGCTTTTATAACATGTTTCCTTCTACCCCATGAGTCTTCTGTTTAGTTTCTTCAGTGTATCCTAAACTTTCTGGAAATTTGGTCATGCTCATTGATACACACACTTACATATTTCCTTGCAGAATTTTTCCTCCATAGTTTTAAGTTTTTTTCCAAAGTACTAACTTAAGTTCCTTTTCAATGTCTTGAATTAAATTCCTTACCTGTATAAATCCTCTACCTAGCCCTTGAACCTTTTTTTTTTAAAGAATTGTTTATTTACTTTTATGTATAGGAGTACACTGTAGCTGTCTTCAGATACACCAGAAGAGGGCATTGGATCCCATTACAGATGGCTGTGAGCCACCATGTGGTTGCTGAGAATTGAACTCGGGACCTCTGGAAGAATAGTCAGTGCTCTTAACTGCTGAGCTGTCTCTCCAGCCCCAACCTTTTTTAAAATAGGAGTCTGCACTCTTTTTCCAGTGATTCATCTTTGATTTCTAGCTCATCATATTTGATTCCATTGTTGAGAGGTTGTTAATATGTGGGGTTGTTGGGGTAACGTCTCCTATTTTCAGTGTTGAGTGGTCTTGAGGTCGTCAGGGTAGTGTTCTTGTTTCTTGTGGAGGTTTTGTTGTGTTCTGTTCACATGTTAGGATGTGTTCTAGTTTGATTTCTATTGCTGGGGAAAAAAAAAACAACGATCTAAAACAATTTGGAGAGGAAAGGGTTTGTTTGGATTATGCGTTCAGCTCATAGTCATTGAGGGAAGTCAAGAGAGGAACTCATGGGCTTAGCCCTTCCACATCGATTATTGATCAAGAGAATGCCAAGCAGACACCGATTTGCCTATAGGCCAGTCTGATAGAGATAATTCTCAGCTGAACTTTCCTCTTCCCATATGACTCTAGCTTGTATCAAGTTAACAAAAGAAAAACCAGTCCAGAGTATATTTGTCCTCTGGCTTGTAAGTTTGTCTCTCCTTTTATATTGTTTTTGTTCATGTGACCATTCCAGGTGGGCTTTTTTCACTTGAATTTATGTTCAATGGTAAGATTGGCCACAGTAACAACCAAGATGGTTTACAAAAAAATCTCAGTGTCAGATACAAGGAAAGATTACTCTGTTCTCTTGTGTCTTGTAAGGTTTTGGAACATGACTGGTTATAGCCCTGGCTGGGAAAATGTATGTTTTGAAACCGGGTAAAAGTGAGTCAGGTAGGAAGAGTATGAGAAGCATATGGGTCAGGAGAGGAGAAAATGACAGATGGGAGCTTTTCCCAGCAAACCGTAACTTATAACTTGGCCTTTTGTATCTTAAAATACAAAAATGTACATTCTAGAGAAATTATTTTAAAAATAACAAAAAATTAAATGTGTGTATGTTTAATGATAAACATCTAAATGAGAAATAAGCTGAAACTGGTGTGTTCAGCTTAAACCTGGACACTGAAGCAAGTTGGGTTTTACCCGTCCTGCTGTAGCAGGCAGGATTCCTTGTCCTTCCACAGGCTCCACAGTCTAGGTTTCTGTACAAATGTAATTCTCTAGTCTACACATCCTTCCGGTGGCTCCAGAGCTCTCCTGCTCCATGTGTGTGCTAGCTTCTCAACTTCATTGTCTTACCCATGACAGTGGGTTGTGAAACCTTCACTGCTGGCCACCGATTGAGGTCAGCCTCTGCAGAGTTGCTGGGAGTCAGACCTCATCTCAAGACGTTTAACTCATTTTTGTCTCCTTGTTTTTCAGAGGAAGTAGGTGCCAAACTAATTGTAGAGTTGTGATGATGTTTCTCTGCTTGGCTGGTAGTTGGAGTACCTCTTGAACTTCAGTATGCTTTACTAACCTTGACCAAAGACCATAAGGGAGCTGGGATGCTCTTCTGCTTTGGTTTGATTTCCCCCACACCACACTCATTCTCATCAGAGAACACTGGTTAACACCTGTGTTGATTCTGTTTTCTACACCTAATATTTTGCTGTTAGTAGCTTTTATTCTTTTTCCCATTGTATGTAAGATTTCTCCTTTTAGTACATTGCCATTCATGCTCGACTTGGTGGTGAGATCTGCCCAATCACAAGTTATCACAGCACATGGATCTGGAGAGGGGAAGTGAGGCAGTAGATTCAGTGAGACAGCTCATTCTAATGGGGCAGCAGAGGCTGTTAAACCTTTGCAGGTTGAGTAGGGGCTATGGGATTAGTGTACACCATTGGCCAGGGCCAGAGGGGATGTCTCATTAGCATAAGGAGGAATTCCCAGCACTGATGGAAGGAGAAGTTTTACCTGGCTACTGGGCCAGGAGACTTCTGCCAGTGATCATAGGTAGGGGTACAGGGCTGTGTGCAAGTACCAGGACATGCAGGCAGCCCTACTCCTGCTGATCTCAGAAATAGATTTTCCTGGGATTTGGACAAGGCTTGGCCCCACTCTTGGTTTGTTTTTTCAAGTCATGGTTTCTCTGTGTATCCCTCGCCTTGGAACTCACTCTGCAGACCAGGCTGGCTTCAAACTCTGGGATCCACCTGCCTCTGCCACCTGGGTTGCTGGGATTAAGAGTGTGCACTGCCACCGTCAGCCTCTTGTTATTTCTAATATGGTCTTCATTTCTATATCCTTGTGTCTGGCTGAGTCTCACTGTCCTTGGTCAGTGCACTGTCACCTCCCTTGTTTCCATTCTGTAGTTTACTTCAGAGTTTAGTAGTTTATAACTGAAATGCTTCAGTAATTTTTCTTTCAAAATACCTCTTCCAGCTCATAACTTAATGGTTTCTTTTTTTTTTTTTTTTTTTTTTTTTGGTTGGAGAAGAGTTTGTTTTGGTTTGGAGTGGGCTTTTTTTTTCTCTCTTTTAAATATTCATTGACTTAAAATTTTTCCATGCAAATATTTTGATCATATTATTTTCTTTCCCCAAATTACACCCATATTCTTCCTACCCACCTAATTTTATGTCCTTTTTTTTCTCTTTCAGAGTACAAAAACAAAAATAAAATCAAGGAAAAACAAAATGATTAAAAATACCCAAACAAAAAGCGTGGAATCTATTTAGTGTTGGCCAGCTACTGAGCATGGTGCCTGCCTTAAAGTATGAATAATGTAACAGTTCTACTCTGTTAGGAAAAAACTGATTAGCCCATATTAATTATTGGAGTTTGTTTCTTTTCCCTGCTAGGATTTTGTCTGCCTTGAAGTTCACTTGTGCCAAGAGGGTGCTGTTTCCTTAGAGTTTTCTACCATGTCTGGCTTATACAGCCTTTCCAAGTCTTTCTTATAGAACCTTGGTGGGGGGGGTGGGGGTGGTTATAAAGACTCAGTGCTCCAAAATCTCTCACTCTCTGCATGTTGTCCAAACATGGACCTCTGCGTTAATTCCTATTTGCTATAAGACACTGCTCTGATGAGGGTTTGGGGTGTGCTCTGGTCTATGGGTATAGCAGTGTGTCAGCAGGAGTCATCTTGTTATGTTTCTTAGCAGAGTAGGAGTTTTTCCCAGGCCCATGACAAGCTAGTTTCATATTCTTGGCTGCTTTAGCGTTGGGCCTCATATCCCAGAGTGACGCAAGGAGTGGGCCTGACATCCACTTAGATAGTGGTTGCTATTCTCGTGACATTCCTGCCACTGTTATACCACTGTATTTTGCAGGCAGGTCACCATGTAGGTCACAGGGTTGTAGCTAAGGTTGATGATCACCTTTCCCCTCCAGTAGTGTGTAGGGTACCTTCTTGTACCATGAACACTAGTCTGGAAGAGTGAGTCTTACTGGGAACCAGCGTGGTTTCTCCATATTTGATGACATACGTAAGTGACGTCTTCAGCAATAGTACCTTGTTGAGGGCAGCCATGGGATAATCTACACTTGCATGGTAGTAGTCTAGTCTTTTCTCCCTTTATAACACTATATTCTGTTTCCACTTCAAAGTCTCTCATTCTGTATTTTTACTGTGTGGTTAAATAGTTGAGAATTTTATATCTGAAATGCTTTTGAAAGTTTTCTCTAAAAATACTTTTTTATTCTGATACTTGATAGTTTTCTTTCTGGTTTGCTGTTTTGGGAGATTGATGCTTGTTTCTGTTTGCAGTTTGCTGTATTTTTTGTTTTCCTCTCTTTCACCCATTGCTTTGATCCCATTTATTTCCCCCTATACTTAATTCTTGTTTGAGTAGAGCGAGGTGGGGTCTGTCTGATGCTTACCTTGCACACTGTTTTGTTTATCCAGGAATGCTGTAAACAGTGCCTATACCTTGGGCTCGGATGTTGCTTCAGAAGAGGTTTGTCTGGGTCACTGAAATTTACTTAGGGAGGCAAGTTTGTCAGAAAGCAGGGCCAACTAGTAGTTTCAGTTTTGTAGACAGGGTGTCTTCTAACCCAAGTTGGCTTTATACTGCTATGTAACTGGGGATGACCTTAAACTCCCAGTCCTCTATGTCTGCCTCGCACATTCTGGGACTACAGGTGTGCACTACCATGCCTGATTTATTCAGTGTGAGGAGTTGTACACAGAACTTCATGCATGCTAGGCAAGCACTCTGCCAACTGAGCTGCATCCCCAGTCTCTAAGTTCTTTCTTAATGTTTTATTTTAAAATCATGTCTCACGTTGCCCAGAACGACCTTGAACTACTTGATATCTGAGATAGGCCTTGAGCTCTTATTTTCCTGCCTGGACCTCCTTAGCTGTAATTCCAGGTCTGTGCTACCTGAGCTGACTATATTTTAAGCAGGTTTATAATCATTTCACACAGTTCATAGTACTTCCTTTCAGTATTATACATATATTCTTTCTGACCCTTGTCATTCAGATATGGATAATTACACCTACCTTACAGGACTGTTCAGGACTAAGATTGTACCTCTAAACTACAACTGCCACATTGTGTGTGTGTGTGTGTGTGTGTGTGTGTGTGCGTGTGTTTGCTAATATCTCTTTACCTCTAACTCAAAACAGTACAGTGGCCTTCGCTGGCCAACCTCAGTGATCAATGAGCAAGTTGGCCAAATGTGAGTATTGGTACCAGCTAAACATTTTGCAGGGTCCAGTGCAATGTAAGAACACAGAGTGCTCGTTCAAAATTAATATTTCAGAGCCAACAGGATGACTCAGATGATGGAAGCATTTGCCTCCTAACCTGTGACCTAGGTTCAGTTCTGAGGACCCAGGTGGTATCATCTTCTGGTCACCACACTGTTTCTTGCTCTACACACAAGTATATGCAATTGTTAAATCATTTATAGTTTCCGGATAGTAACATTAGAACAATAAACGCAGCATGGGCCTGTTGCTTATGGCTTCTGTGTGAGGCCACGCTTGCATACCCTAAGAACAGTAATCACCATTGCTTTGGAAGGGAAGAAAGGAATCTGGTGTGACCCAAAAGCAGAATTTCCATCTGTCTGTCTGTCTGTTGTTTGTTTTTGAGACAGGGTTTCTCTGGGTAACCCTGAGTATCCTAGAATTCAATCTGTAGTCCAGGCTAGCCTTGAATTCAGAGATCTGCTTGTCCCTGCCTCCCAAGTATTGAGATTAAAGATGTGTCACCAGAACGTCTTTTGATGCTAGTTCTAAGAATTGGCACACTTACTTTATTATACAATGGGGGGTGGGGCTCTTAAAAATGTCTTTACAATTCTGAGTGGCTCACTTGTTACCCTATAGAGAAGAGAGCAGGCAGTTTCAGTGCTGACAGTTTTCCTGTCCCATAAGTCATTACCCTGTGTCAGCAGGAGAGCTTCATACATTGGTCAATCACCATTATGACTCCTACAGAAGATTTGGTTCTATTGTTTTTGTCCTTTTTTGTCATATGCAAAAATAAATTTATTTTCTATAAGACTGAATTGAATTTCTACACCTAAGCCTCAGGTCTTTGGAACTTAGCGTGCCTCCCTGGAGGGATTCTTCTCTCCCTTCCTGCCCTTAGCCTTCCATATAGTCTCCAAATGGGCAGAATCTCATAAAGAGCCAATTCAACCATATCAGTACCATATTTACCAGCGTTTGGTGTAAGAGATATGCTGCCATGTCACATAGGTGCGTGAGTCACTGAGAGGCCAAAGGCTTGTTCTCTCTCTAGGATGGTGACACAATCCCTACTTCCATTGTGCTAGTCTTTGACATTCTGCTCCAATTCCCACTGGGTCCCTTTTCAGAAGCTAGAGATGGTGAAGGATCTCAAGAAGAGCAAACACTAGCAGGTTTGAGACACAAGTTAGTACTTTTCACTGGGATTGTATTGGATGCTAGAAGCATAATAAGTGTGTATAGCCAGTGAATGAGTAACACATGAAATGACAGATGATCAGTCAAGAATTGTAGCAGAGAAACGGAGTGACTCATAAGTGGCTCTATCTGTGTCGTCACACCCTTAACAAGTGCCATAGCTAGAAAACTGCCTCGTGCATGGAGGGCTCCTGTTTCCATGGTTGTCTTGTTGGGAAGGTATTTGGTTACATCTCTTCCTCAGGTTCTAGTTACAAGAGATGTCTTCATGTTTGTGTGCACTTTTCCCCAGAACGCAGTTTCTAATACAGTACACATAGGGTCATTATTTTTCTCTCCTCTGGTTTTGTTTACTTTATATCTTTACACCGGGTCGTTGGTTTCATTCTGTCTCCTACCTATTGGTTTTTATGTTTGTTTCTAAGAGTCATTATTCTTCCTCTTTCCCCATATAATATCCATCAGTGAGTAACAAAAGTAAATGGAGTATGGCATAGTTGGATACTCGGAAGACACAAAGACCTTTATTTGCTATCCTGGACCCATAACACTGAATTTGTATTTCTACTTCTGTAAAATGAGTATATTAGTGACATGTGTATTATAGAATTGTTGGAGGGATTTAGTAAATAACGTACCTTCCACAAAGAGAGCAGCTCCCTTCCTACCATTTATACCAAGTAGCTTCCATCCGTCTGTTAGCCCAGCATTAGTTGAGTCGCCAGGCCTCATCCTCAGCAAGGCACTTGTGTATGTGATTGAACCGTCAGAGCACTGTTCTTCACCTTAGCCCTGCTTACAGTGGTAAAGAAGGCTTACAGGAGCATTCTCACCCAACATCGCTGAATGTGAAGGTACCATCTGCAGCCAGCCTTAGCCTGAGGGTTGACCACCTTTTTGGCTTTTTGTAGGACCTCCATATTCTTCTCTTGGGTGCATCACAATTGATCTTATCACTCCAAATGTTTTCCTAACAAAATACTTCTCTCTCTCTCTCTCTCTCTCTCTCTCTCTCTCTCTCTCTCTCTCTCTCTCTCTCTCTCTCCCCCCCCCTCTCTCTTTCCCTCTCTCTTGCATCATTGTTGTTGTATTACTTTTGAGCCTATAAGCACATTGTAGCACTCTAGGGATTCTGCCTGTAAATACACTGACTTTTTAGCATTTCTGAAGTTTCTGGCATATTACTTCTTTATATTTTTTCATTATTTTTTAATCAACCCCCCCCCCATTCTTCCCCTTACCTCTGTGTCTAGTCTACTTTCATGTCTATCTGATTGGGTTTTTGTTTTTTCCTTTTTGTTACCCATTGACTGAGGTTATTTTCAGTAACTAAGGTAGAGAGACACTTACAGAATCTTGGGCGGATTACACCTAACAAATGGCTTTCATTCTCCAGCAGCCGTAGCTGCCTACAGACCCTCAGGGAGAGGTGAAGCCTTAGGAGTCCCTCCACCCTCCAGAAATGTTAGTCAAGACTGCTCACTCCTCCGGAGTGCAGTGCCAAGTCATGCCTAGAACATGGTGCTCCACAGCATCACACCACGTCCCCCTGGCACTAACTTTCTTTTGAGCTCCTACTTCTGTAACGTTCCCTGAGCTGTGGAGAGGTCATTTATTCTCAGCACTTTGACTAGTTGTAACTGCGAGAGTTCTTGAATTTAAAATCTATTCTTTCCTTTTATGCCTTTTTCACACTTATAGTCTTGTATGTGATCCCAACAGTACATGGGCTGGGAGCTTGATGCCCAGTAAGTCGTAGACGTAGGGGCTGGAGAGATGGCTCTGTGGTTAAGAGCACTCACTGATCTTCCAAAGTCCTGAGTTCAATTCCCAGCAACCACATGGTGGCTCACAATCATCTGTAATGAATTCTGAACACAGCTATGGTGTACTTATATGCATTAAGTAAATAACATTAAAAAATGGAAGATGTAATCTTGACCCTTGGAAGGGGTAAATGCCCAGCTGTTGGGTGTTCTAGTTCTTGAACTAGGTTAATGCTTATGAGAGCTGATTGTTATAAGCAGACTGGCCTCTTGGGATCTGTGCTGTACCCTCTCAGGAATCTGTTGCATCCTCCTTGTTCTGTCCCCTATCCCCTCTTGCACAAGAAGCAAGCTTAGATTGCACTATCTGCTTAGATTTCCAGAACTGAGCTTAATCACATTCACATCTATCTTGCTTTCCCTCACCTGCTTCCCTTTTTTTTTTTTTTTTTTTTTTGAATGTTATGAAACAAGTCTCACACTATAATCTAGGCTTACCCCAACTTTGTCACAATCCTCCTGCCTCTGCTATCCAAGTGTTTTATTCATAGGTTTAAGCCACCACACCAGCATTCTTTGTGAAGTCCTCAGTTTCAGGTGTTTTGTTACAGCACTGTGAAGTGGACTAAGACATGGCCTATTTCTATGAGGTGTCTCTTCTCTTTGGTGCTGTAATTTTCTCTTCCCGGTTTGAAAGAGAACACATTCACACTTCCCTCCAATCTCTGTGTTACATTGAAATGATCTATGGTTTTTCATTGATGAAACTGTGATTAAAACACTGACAAAAGCAACTTAGAGAGAAAGTCATCCTGGCTCTCCGTCCAGCAGTGAAGAAGTGAAGGCAGCAGGGAATTGAAGCTGGTCACATTGTAACCACAGTCAAGAAACCGCAATGAATGCATGCATATTCAACCTACTTCTCTACTTCATACAATCGTGTGTTCCGCTGACAGTCCTCAGGCTGCACACAGGCCCATCTCCTCCATGGTCCCAGGTCACATGACAGTGAACACCATCACATTAGGCAATCTCCTTTTCATGGACCAGCTTCCACAGCTACACTAGTTTTTGAGGAGGGGTGGTTGTTTGGTTGCAGATGATTTTTATTTTTACTCTCTCCTCCATTTTAGTTGGCTCCAGCAGAAGATTGAAACTGTACAAGCACATGACCACCTAAAGCAAGCCTCACCCTACCCTCTTATGGACAGTAAAATTTCTGTGGTGTGTGTGTGTGTGTGTGTGTGTGTGTGTGTGTCTCGGTCCCTTGACTTGCCTCACTGCCTGATGCCATCTCTAAATTTCTCATAAGCTTGGTACATTGCCAAGCCTTGTTTTAGTAAGGTACTAACAGTTCTCGCTATCCCATCTTCTGCTTGTACTTTAGTACTATTAGTATTTTAGAGTTTTAAACATTATATTTCTGTGCATGTGCATGTAGGTACAAACACAAGCCAGAGGCACTAGATCGCCTGGAGCTGGAGTTAAGACAGATGTGAGCCAACCAGCTGTAAACCAAACTTGTGTCCTCTGAAGACCATTAATTACTCTTGACTGCTGCCCCATCTCTCCAGCCCCTTAATATTTTAATAGTCTTTTTTTTATGATTTATGCTTTTTTGGTTTTGCTTGCCTGTTTCTCCAGTTTGTCTAATACACTTTTTATTTATTTCAAAAAAAACTAGAAGATTACAGAAAAGCAGACAGATTGGGTGATCAATGGGTAATTCTGGTCATGGGTTTGCAGCTTTGATTCTTTGGCCTTAGCAAATGATGCTAATCTACTTAAATGGGATATTATAATTACTGTGTGTAATATTTTTCATTTATGCCATGCATGATAGGACATCTACCCTTATAATCTCATCCCTCAGGAGCATTGACATGAATTTAAAGCCAGCCTGGCTACTGAGTACCAGGCCAGCTAAGGCTATAAAAAACAAGAACCTATCTCAAGAACAAGACTTAGGATATAACACAGTTAGTGGAGTGTTTGCCTAGCGTGCTGAAAGTTCTGGAACTGTCCCTAGCACTTCATAAAACTATTCACAGTAACGTACACTTGTGATTCTAGTGCGCAGAAGTAAAGATGGGTGACTACGGAAATTGAAAGTCATCCTCCAGCATAGCAAATTCTAGGCCAGACTAGTGATGCAGTCAGTACTCTCATCCCAAGCATGGTTCTCCACGTCTATTCTTCCTGGGATTGTTGTGAAGGCCACTTTGGACTACACAAAGCCCATCCCAACGAAAGAGAAAAATAATAGTGTTGTCAAATTAAAAAGTGGATAAAATATCCAGTCACTATACTAAAGTTAAAGGGGACGTTCCTCTCTGAGTTCAATCCCCCATGTACACACTTCTCAGAGAAAATCACATCCACCCTTCATTAGGGAGCTTTCCAGAAGTTCGAAAAGCAAACGAATGGATAAATACAATAACTTAAGGCCCACAGACAGGGCTTTCTAGATAGTTCAGCACTTGCTACCAACCTGAAATTAAATCCAAAGAATGCACATGGTATAAGAAAGACCAATGCCCAAAATTGTCCTCTGACCCCCATCACACACACACACACACATGCGCTATGAACATTCCTCGAATGAGTGATTGAGACAAAAATAAAACCCATAGTCATCTTTTAAACTATGCTTTTCTATGTGTTATATATTTGTATGCTTACCAGTTTAAGTGTAGACTTAGGTTTGTCTTATGTGGTCAGTACTTAGGAGGCAGAAGGATCAAGAGGTCAAGATGCTGGTCATGGTGGCACATACCTTAATCCTGGCACTTGGGAGGCAGAGACACGTGGGTCTCTGAGTTTGTTCAAGGACAGCCAGAGATACATCAAGACCCAGCCTCAGAAAGAAAAAACTTGAAAATTATATTCTGCTATATAGCAAGGTCAAGGCCATTTGTATATTGCTTACAGAGTGCAGAAGTGCGCCTTGGCAGTTTGCTCCCTGTCACACATAACTGTCTCATTCTTTTCAGCTGAAAATTGTGTTTTCCAGATCAGTCATAACAGCTACGCAGGTGACCTCTCTTGGATACATGAGACCCTGATCTCTAAAAAGCAAAACCTGTGTATATATATATATGTGTGTGTGTATGCATGCATGTATCTATAAATGTATGTGCATATACTAGTAAAGTGGTATCTATATAAGTAATAACCAAAATGATGAATATACTGTCATATGTACATACATTGTTATTATCATAGTATATACAGGCTATATACAATAACCAAAAACTATGTCATATATAAGTACACTACATGTAGTAGTATATAACACGCTTTTTTAAAAAGTTCACAAGGGGTTAGGGATTTAGCTCAGTAGTACAGCACTTGACTAGCAAGCTCAAGGCCCTGGGTTCAGTCCTCATCTCTGACAAAAAAAAAAGTACGAAGGAAGGAAGGAAGGAAGGAAGGAAGAAAGAAAGAAAGAAAGAAAGGAAGAAAGAAAGAAAGAAAGAAAGAAAATGTTTGGGCTGGAGAGATGGCTCAGTGGTTAAGAGCACAGACTGCTCTTCCAGAGGTCCTGAGTTCAATTCCCAGCAACCACATGGTGGCTCACATCCATCTGTAATGGGATCTGATGCCCTCTTCTGGTATGTCTGAAGACAGCTGCAGTGTACTCATATATAATAAATAAATAAATCTTTTAAGTTCACAAATAGAAATATAATAATGTACTCATGAGATTCAGAGACCTTAGCTGCCCTGATTTTTGTTTCCCTATTGCTTATGATAGTACCTGGCATTCAGAAGGTGCTCAATAAATAACTGTTGATTAAATTATCTGCACAAAATGTACCTTGGCAGTTGTTCCCTGTCATACATACTGTCTGATGCTTTTCTGCTGCTAATTTTTCTGCACTGTCCAGATCTGTCAGAAAAGACTCTCTGGTGGATAGTTAGGTTGTGTCTTTTTCACAGACAGTGAGAAGTCACCCTGACAGTGCCTTACTTTCCAGTGCTCACACAAAAGGTTTTGGACTTTTCAGGTATATGACAAAAAAAAAATGTTCATTTTATTTGTAATTTGAGATTATTCTTTTTGAATAAAACATAACAAGGCTATTTTAATGTAAAAAAAAAAAGTACCTAAGTACAAACATGGAGTTCTCTCTGTTTAAAAAAAATAACTTAGTAGGATGCTACTTTTACGCATCCTAATAAAGGCATGGTGGTGCCTGCCCATAGTTCAGCACTAGGGAGAAGGAGGCAGAAGGAACAGGAGTCCAGGGTTATCGTCTACTATGTAGTGAGTTTCAAACCATCATGGGCTACAAGAGACCCCATCTCAAAAACAACAAAGTTTTTTTACTTCATAGATTTCTCTGGAATAAGCAGATATCAATATGTAAAGTAGTTTTAGAAAATAATGAATTTTTAGAGAGGACATTTTCAAATAATGAAACTATTGCTTAAGCAAGCAGAATAAATCTAAATAATTTAAAACTCAGATATATCCAAAGGAAAGTAAAAACCTGGTGAGGGTTGAAATCTGTGGCTCATTCAAATTACTTCCTGTCTTCACCCACAGTCACTTCTGGAAAATGGTTAAAAACTATTGGTCAATAAAACATCGTTTGTCTATAATAAATTAGGCACCAAATCGTAAGAGATTGGAAGTTATTATTCCAGTCCACTGTTACTTTAACTTTCTCACAAACTTGTAGAACCTTCTCAGGTGGTGGAACCGTTGGTTGAGAGGTAAGAGAGGCCTGATGTCAATGAAGGCACAAACAGGAGTATGACCTGCCTCACAAGACTGAGGAGCTGAGTGTCCCTTGGAGCCCACAGAAAAAGCCAGGTGTGATGGTGCATGCCTTTAATCTCATTTCTGGAAAAGGAAATAGAGATGCCTCGTGAGGCTCACTGTCCAGCTAGGGTAGACTAATCCAGGAGCCCCAAATCTCAGTAAGGAGCCCTGGGTCAAAAATAAAACCCAGAAAGGATGACTTGCAGGGTTTGTGGTCCCACGCTTCTCAGCCATCCACAAACCAGGAAGCCAGGGCTGGAGGGGAGAAGCATGCACAGCTGGACAGAGACTTCACATCTCCAGGCTCATCCCTGGCCCTCAGTGTGGTGCCCTTTGTTTTCTCCTGTCAAGTGAGCTGCAGTGTACAGCCTGGAAAGATAATTTTGCAGTTTTGGACTTACTCAGATCACTTAGCAAATGTAGAAGACAAAAACCGCTCTTTCCTCAGTGAGGATGGGGCCAATGGATGGCTGGAGGAAGACTGGTGGAGTGCCCCAAAGGAAGGGGTGGGTGTAGGCATACAACCCTAAGTCTAGAAACCTAGTAGGAATAAAGAACATGTGGATAGAATTGTGACCAAATGTTTTAATTTCTTCTTATATTTTAAATTTATGTTCATGAGTGTTCTTACATGTATGTGTATGATCTATCATATTGGTGCTGAGAACCAAACCTGGGTCCTCTATGAGAGCATTTTGTACATTTAACCACAGAGCCTTCTCTCCAACACCCCCCAAATACTTGTTTAAAATGGATTGCTTTAGGGTTGGAAAAATGACTCACTGCCTGCTCTTCCCAGTCACCCACATGGCAGCTCACAGCTGTCTGTGACTCCAGTTTCAGGGGATCTGACAACTCACCCAGACATACTTAGAGGCAAAACATGCAAATAAAATAAATCATTTTTAAAAATAAAGTGAATTGCTTTAGTCATTCCATAGTGTTATGTACAGATTTTAAAGCATCTTATGTTCTGTTTTGAAATATTTGTGGTAGGAGGGAATGTATTAAGTGTAGAAATCATGCAGGAGTTGGTTTTCTCCTTCCACCGTGTGAGTCCTGAGGCTTGAACTTGGGTCTTCAGGTTTATTAATAATTAACATCTTTACCCTCTGAGCCACTGCAATAGACCCCTGAATTCTATGAATGTAGGCTTTCATTAACTATATGTATAGTTAATAATGCTGTCTGGTTTGGTAGCATGTATGTGTAAGTAATCACAGCATCTAGTAGGCAAAGGTAGAAAGATTGTGAGTTTTAGGCCAGCCAAGAACACAGGCTCTCAACCTCTGGGTCACGACTCCTTTTAGATTGAACAGCCTTTTTACAGGGGCCACCTAAGCTCATACTACATTTTAGATATTTGCATTATGATTCATAAGAGTAGCAAAATTACAGTTATGAAGTCCCAATGAAAGTCACCACAATGTGTGGAACTGTTTTTATTAAAGATTACAGCATTAGGAAGGTTGAAAACCAGTAACAGAGCTCTAGAGCAGACCAGGCTGTATAGAGAGGACCTGACCTTAGCTTTACCCACTAAGCCTCTAGCCCAGGTTGTTATTGTGAGTTCTTTGTTTTTAGATTTGAGGTCTCACTACTCATTCGGCCCTGCTTAGCTGGGCCTTGGTAGGCTGACTTCAGACAGCCATCTGCCTGCCTCTGCCCCATACACTAGGATGAAAAATGAGCACCACACATCCTGTGGTGAGTCTGTAGGTATGTTCTCATGGGATTGCAGTAGAGCCAGGAAGAAGCTTACTTAAATGGAAATTTAGATTGCATGCAGTCTCTTTGGGAGTGCATAAACCATGAATATTTCCTCCACAGAACACTTTAACGTGTTTGAAGGTAGAACTATTCCCTCAAGATTCTGAAGACAAATGCCAATGATATATTGCCATAACAAAACAAAGCATAGGTGAAATAATATGTAACAGTTAATTTGTTTGGAGAAGTTTCAATGGCATTTTAGTAGGTGATAATAACAGAAAATTATTTTTTAGGATGTCCAAACCTGATTACTGAGGACTAACAGAGAAGCAGAAAGAGTGTCTGTTTAGGCTTTAAACCAATTCTCTATTTACAGAGAAGATTTGAAACTGTGGGTTATACACCAATGCTGAGCTCAGGTCAGAGAAATGGGTCCTTTCACATGCACTGCCCTCGGCTTCCATGAAGATGGGGAGGGAAGCTGGAATCCTGGATAGTGGAAACAAGACATAATGATGTGCTTTGGTGATACATCGCTGTCCTGGCAAATAGAGCCTACAGGCAAAGTATCTTCAGAAAGAAGGGACTGTGTGGTGAAGCATGCATACTGCTCCTGAAAAGGGACCCAAGTTCAATTCCCAACAGCCACATTAACATCAGGCAGTTCACAATTTGCCTGTAACAACTGCAACTCCTGGGGATTAAGGCGAACACCTTGGTTTCCAAGGTCACCTGCACTCTCATAATGAAATAAGACTGCGGGAGTGGAAGAAAGGAAAGGAAAGAAAGGAAATGGGACTATCAGACTGGGTGGGTCTCTGCTGGAAGACCTAAGGCTTTTCCTAGAATTAACAGAAAGCAGGCCTACTTACTATTATGATAGATAAGTGGGGTTAAGAAGTAGCTTCAGAAGAAAACTTGCACACTAAAAGCTTAATTCTAAATGTGAATCTTGCCCTGGCGGCACCTAGCCAGGAGACAAGCAGAGAAACTAGAAAGAAAACTGGGACTTGCTGTCACCCTTGTGAACAAACCAGTGGGTTCAGTGGGGTTAGGTGGTAGAAATGGAGAGTACGAAGGTAAGTCTTCAAAAAACAAATGTCAATTTCTTTACGTTTTTAAAATGCTACTCAGGCTGGGTATGGTAGCATGTGCTTTTATTCCGTAGACAGAGGCAGGTGAATCCCTGTGAGTTTGAGGCCAACCTGGTTTACATATCCATTTACAGGTCAACTGAGGCTATATAATGAGTCCCTGTCTCAAAGAAAGAAAAGGTTTCAGTGAACAGCACCTTTCTCATGTTTTAAACTGGTCTTTAAAAACCTAAATGGGGCTG
Organism: Micromys minutus; assembly: GCF_963924665.1. NCBI lineage: Eukaryota > Metazoa > Chordata > Mammalia > Rodentia > Muridae > Micromys > Micromys minutus. The sequence continues at coordinate 36,282,670 of NC_137971.1, forward strand.
GAGAGATGTGTTAGCAGTTAAGAATGTTGTTGCTCTTGCAGAAGACCCAGGTTCAATTACCAGCACCCAAATGGTGGCTCAAAACTATCCATAATTCCAGTTCCAGGAAATCTGATTTCCTCTTCTGACCTCCTCAGGCACTAGGCATGTACATTCGGGCAAAATGTTCATAGTCATAAAATGATAAATTGGACTACTGTTCTATTGCTGTGAGGAGGCACTATGATAAAGTCAACTTTAGGAGAAAGCATTCACCTGGGGGGTTGCTTAAAGTTTCAGGGTGTTAGTCCATGACCGCTATGGTACAGAGTATGTCAGCAGGGAGGCAAGCATGGCACTGAAGCAGCAACTGAAGCTCGTGTCAGATCCACAATCTTCAGGCAAGGATTGGGAGGTGAGGGGGAGCCTGGCCCAGGATTTTGAGACCCCAAAGCCTACCTCCAGTGACACACCTCCTAATCCTTTCTAAACAGTTCCACTTACTGGGGACAAAGCATTCAAGCATGTGACCCAATGGAGCCCATTCTAATTTAAACTGGCACTAATCTAAAACAATATAAGGGGAAAAGAAGAGGTTTGGAATATAGCTGTTGGTAGAGTATTTGCTCAGCCTGCAGAAATCCTGGGTTTGACCCTCAAAGCCTTATAAACAGGGTGTGGTACAAACCTGTAATCCCAGCATTGGGGAGGTAGAGACAGAAGGATCATAAGCCCACTGTCATCCTAGGCAGTATGTGCGTGCATGTGAGGGAGTATTCCAATTTAGGGTCAGCCTGACTACCCAAGACCTGTCTAATAAAAAAGAAAAAAAAGTACCACACTGGGTGGGCCTAGTGGTACAGGCCTGTAACCAAGAAGTTGAGGCAGAGAAATTGTAAATTCAAGCCTAGCCTGGCCTACAGAATGAGTGGAAGGCCAGCCTGAGCAACTCAGTAAGATCCTTTCTCAAAAGTAAGAAGAGGTCTAGGGATAGAGCTCAATGATGGAGCACATGTCTAATGTGGACGAGGTTCTAGGTTTGATCCCCAGTACTTTGTCTACAAAAGAAGATATACTAGCCAAGAGCTGGGGTTAAGGTCATAAACTTTTCCTGTACAGTCACTGTGGACTCTTTAGTCTCTGCCATAAGCATTCACCTGTCTTATAGTTACAGACAGTATATAGATGCATATGAATAGCTGCATTGCAATGACATTTTATTATGAACACCTCCGTTTGAATTGCATCTATTTTTCATGTGTTTGGAATATAGCTCTCTTTTATGTTTTCAACCATTTAAAGAGATAAAGACCATTCTCAGCTTCCTGGCTGCACAAAAACTAACCAAGGGCAGTAATTTTGCAAACACCAAATTCTGTCTTCCAGGTCATTCTCATGAACAAAGCTAATGTGAGAAGAGAGGACTCACGGGTCTTCTCTTACCTAATCAAGGGCCACTCTGGGAGAAGTGCAGAAGCTGAAACCGCAGTGTCTGCTTGGTGCAACCCTAGACACAAACAAAGCCTACTTTCCACCGTGAAGTTACAGGATATTCCATTTGAAAGTGGCTTTTCTTAAGAGGACCCAGAGCCTAAGAGGAATTCATCAGACCCAGCTAAAAACAGGAGATGGGCTAATTTTCCTGGCAAACTTTAAATGTTGCATCCTGACCTAGGAAGAACTGAATTTATGGTTGCAGGCAGGAACAGAAAAGACTGAACTCCGCTCCTGCACTTGAGAGGAAACACAAGACGCAAAGGGCTTCCCTGCCAAGGTCAACAGAGGCTACTTGCACTAGAGAACGGATGAGAGGACTTAAGAATTCAGAGCTCAGCTGTGACCGTCCTAGCAGCCAGACACCGCCCTATGTCAACCCAAGATGGCTTCTAGGTGGGACCCACAGATGAGCTGCCTCTCTAAGTCAACAAGCCTCGGATCAGTTAAGGACACACAGCAGGTTTCCTACTGACAAAGGGGCTTAGGCTGCTGTCCTGGGATGGTGGCATTAGGTTGAGTTCTGGGCATATCTCTTCTTTCTCTTTTATAAACAAAATCTACTTTCACTCTAGAAGTGTGAGCACAGATCTGGGGACATAACTCGGGAGTGGAGCCTTACCTACCATGCCAGAGGCTCTGGGCTTTTCCTTGCACTGGAGGAAAATAATGTTAGGTGTGGTGGTGCATGCCTATAATCCCAAGTACTTGTGAGGTAGAAGCAAGAGGATCAGAATTCTGTTCAAGGTCACCCTCAGCTACACACCCAGCTAAAGGCCATCCAGGCATACACAGCAAGACTTTGTTTCTAAAGAAATGAATCCATACATCTGCCCTGCCAATCCTAAGCCTTTTCTTTTTCATTGTGTTTTGTTTTTGAGTCAGGGTGTCTCTGAAGTCCTAACTGTCCTGGAGCTCACTCTGTAGACCAGGCTAGCCTTAAACTCAGAGATCTGCCTGCCTCTGCCTCCCGAGTGCTAGGATTAAAGTCATACATTACTACTGCCTAGCTAGGCCTTATTTTTCTAAGCATATCCCTTACATATTTTAAATTGGGCCTATGCTATACATATTTTTACAATAAATATATCATGAACACGTGAAGTTGTTAATCTTTTTTATTAAAAACTTTTTTAAAAGATTTATTTATTATATATAAGTACACCGTAGCTGTCTTCAGACACACCAGAAGAGGACATCAGATCTCATTGCAGATGGTTGTGAGCCACCGTGTGGTTGCTGGGAATTGAACTCAGGACCTCTGCAAGAGCAGCCAGTGCCCTTAACCACTGAGCCCCCTCCCCAGCTCAAATGGCTAATCTTGTCAACTTGAGTTACAATCACTTAGGCTCCAGGTGTGTCTATGAGAGCATTACTGGGGAGCTTTAACTGGAGTGTGAATGTTTACTCGGTGGGCTGGGCTCCCAGACTGAATAAAAACAAGAGGGCACAGCAGCGTTCACACTCGGCTTCCTGTGGATTGTGACTAGCCTCCTCACACCCCTGCCCCTGTGGCCGGAGCTGCGTTCCCTGCTGCACTCCCCCTGCCATGGCTCACTGTGTCTCTAAACTATGAGCCAAAAGCAAACCTTTACTGTCTGTGTCTATATTGATCGCCCCAGCAAATTATGCTTCATTATTGTGATTACGGAACTTGGAAAATATGGAGACTTGTTTATATGGCCTCATTTGATATCGCTCGTCAGATTTCACTCAGTATGTATTCATCTGCTCATGCACACTTGTGAATTATGCACCGAGCATGATAATCCTAATGCAATGGAGCCCGTGACTTTACGAGCTAACTAGAAATAGTTTATTTTAAAATGTTTCTGTTTACTATTAAAATTGAAACACAGGCCCGTGAGTAGACACATAGTTTGTTGGGTAGAGACAATGTCATGTCTAGTGACACATCCCCACCCCAACCCCAACCCCCACTAACTGCATTTAAAGAGCACATGCCTTTTTAAAATAGAAATACTTTTTTAATTTTTAACAATTTTAGTATAGTCATAAGTTTCACCTTCACTCACCGGAATTCTTTTTCTAGAAAAATCAATGGGCTTTTTATTAAAGTGTCCAAAATTATTAGCATATTATATCTATAGCTATGTATTTTTCATTCACATTAGGTTGTTTTTTGTTCTTGTTTGAAGGTCTCATCTAAGCTCTGTTTCTTAGATTTATGTTTAAATCCCATCTTACCCATATCTTTCTTAGTTATTAATTTTATTGCTCATTGAATTCACTGCCTATTTATATTTTCATATTCATGAAGTATATATAGCAAAGTATGAATGTATGAGTGTGTGTCTTGGTTACTTTTCTATTGCTGCGACAGAACATCATGACTAAGACATGCATAAGACAAAGTATTTAATTTGGTGCTTATAGCTTCTGAGAGCTCAGGGACTCGGCCGCAGGCAGGCGGACATGATGCTGGAGAAGGAGCTCAGAGTATACATCGTGATCCACAAGCAGAAAGCAGAAAGAGAACTAACTGGTAATGGCTCAGGATTCAAAACCTCGAAATCAGTGACAAGGCCACACCTCTTAATTCTTCTCAAGCATTTCCACCAGCTGGGGATCAAGTATTCAAATACATAGGCCTATTTGTCCATTTTCATTCAAACCACCATAAATAAGACTTTGAAGTTTTCTCTACTTAGGGTATAATTTGGATATTTTTTCTATTTTTCTATATTCTTAAACTCTATATAGTAATTTTTCTTTTACATCATTCTTTGTTTTGTTTGTTTGGGCTTTTTTTTGTATTGTTTTTGTTTTGTGAGGCAGGATTTCTCTGTGTAGCTCTGACTGTCCTAGAACTTACTTTGTAGACTAGGATGTGTCAATATCACAGAGATCTGCCTGATTCTGCCTCTGAAGTGCTGGGATTTAAGGCAACACCACCACTACTGGGTGACCTAAGAAATTAAAATTTTTTATTACTTTTAATTATGTATATGTGTGCCATGGTGACCTAGGACTCACTCTCTGGAAATGTAAGCTCCCAGTAAATTTTCTTTCACAAGTCTCCTTGGTCACGATATGTTATCACAGTAATAGAAAATATCTAAGTATTTAAGACATGTGTTGTTTGCAGTCTTTGTTATATAGCTCCATGGATATTTAAAAATAATATATAAACACGCAATGATGTCTTTTACCTCACAAGAGGTTGCAGTGAAGAAACTGCTATGACTGTGAGGCTAACCTGAGCTGCTGTGATTTCCAGTGCTGCACCAGCTACCTTGTAGAACCTACATTATTCATATTATTTTTTTAGGGGTACATTTTTATCATTTCTCCCTGCCTTGTTTAGCATTCCACTTTATATTTTGATAGAAAGTCATTAGATACTCATGTCTTCACATAATAGATACCGACATAAAATTACCTAACCCTGATTATTTCTACCTTAAATTCTGTTAGTTGTATGTTTTGAACTATATTGGTGACTGAACTATTTTCTCAGGTTGTTGTTCTTTTAACAGCTTTGTTTTTAGCCTTTGCATTTATTTTAAATGAATTTCTAAGAACATAAACACATAAGCACACCCACTCACAGAAGCTTGCACATGCAAGTATGCATACATATGAATAGGCACATATAAGTATGCACATACACAAGAGTGCAGACACTCATACATAAGCATGTGCATACACAAAGAATACATACACGTGAAGCCCACATTTGCACATGTACAGTTTTGGTTTTACTCAAGTTGAGAACCTAATTTCTAATAAGGTGATTTAAATGACATGTGGATTCATATTTTCTCCTTTTGTCCTTTCCTTGTACCATCCTTTCTTTGTCTTTTGCTGTGTATTGATCAAATCTGTATTGATCGAGTCCTTTTTTGTTTCTGTTTTCTGCAAAATATGCAAGAATTGGCTCCACCTCTTTGTGGGTTTTTCCCTATTTTTTCCTTGGCCCAACCAGATTTGACGAAATGGCTGTGCCAGGTCAGCAGTGAGCTCAGTCAGGCCCCTCAGCATGGTGGGTGCTTTCCGTGCTGGCCTCACTTGAGTCCCTCAGCACTCTTCCACACTCCCCCTGGCACCCTGACTCTGCCACTGTGAAGGTTTCTGGCTCTTGTTTGCCTTTTTCTTTGAGTCCTATGTAGTTCATGTTGACTATTCTGGCCTGAATTTACAGAGATCCATGCTGGGATTAAAAGTGTGCACCAAGGTGCCAGGCCTGCCAGCTCTGGGCTCTAAGAATTGGTTTTGGGTTTTTTTTTTTTTTTTTTTTTTTTTTTTTTTTTTGGCTTTTTTTTTTGTTTGTTTTGTTTTTTTTTTAATGTTCCACCATATTCACAGCATCCTTATTTATTTTTTAATCAAACAACTTTATTTTAAAAAACAAAGATAGATGTACAGATTTTAAGCATTTTTGCATAAAAGTATAGGAATACATTTTTGTCAGTACTTGTTTTTTTTAAAGGTTTGATAGTGTGCATTAAGATCGTACTAGTTACAATGAGCATAAAGTACATGTAAAACAAGATGTAACCTGGAATTAGTCAAAGTTTTCTTGGTATGTAAAGATTAAGCATAATGGTTTTTCATTTTCTTTTTTCTTTCTTTTATTTTTTCTTGAACTTCATATAGTCTGTGAGTTGTTTCTGGGGTGTTCAGAGCTTTCTGGGGTTAGTATCCAATTATCAGTGACTGCATATTATGTCTGTTCTTTTGTGACTGGGCTATCTCACTCAGGATGATATTCTAAGTTCTCAATTGAGGAATATCGAATGACTGAGAAGCATCTAAGTGCTCGACATCCTTAGCCATCAGAGAAATGCAAATCAAAACAACCCTGAGATTCCACCTCACACCAGTCAGAATGGCTAAGATCAAAAATTCAGATGACAGCAGATGCTGGTGAGGATGCAGAGAAAGAGGAACACTTCTCCACTGTTGGTGGGGTTGTAAACTGGTACAACCACCCTGGAAATTAGTCTGGCGGTTCCTCAGAAAAATGGACATAGTACTACCTGAAGACCCAGTTATTCCACTTCTGGGCATATACCTTAAAGATGCTCCAACATACAATAAGGACACATGCACCACAATGATCATAGCAGTTCTATTTATAATAGCCAGAAGCTGGAAAGAACCCAGATGTTCTTCAGTAGATGAATGGATACAAAAATTGTGGTATATTTACACAATGGAGTACTACTCAGCTATCAGAAACAATGACTTTATGAAATTCTTAAGAATTGTTTTGTTTCATCCCCTGGGACTCTCCTTCTTTGCCTTTAGTTACTGTCACCTATGTCTACGACAACGGACTCTATAGTCCAGACTTTTGTTTGAATTCTAAGTATCTCTGTGCTGTACACATCCCCAGATGAGATGGAAACATGTCTGAGGAAGGATCCATGGTATTCCTCCTGACACCACCCACTTTGTCTCTTCCCTCCATTTAGTGACATCCCGATGTCAAGTCCAAATAGTATCTGGACATATTTCCTGGAACTAGCCACGTATCTTAGTTAAGGTTTTACTGCTGTGAACAGGCACCACAATCAAGGCAACTCTTGTAAGGACAACATTTAATTGAGGCTGGTTTACAGGTTCAGAGATTCAGTCCATTATCATCAAGGCAGGAGCATGGCAGCATCCAGGCAGGCATAGTTCAGAAGCTGAGAGAGTTCTGTATCTTTGTCTGAACCCATTAGGAGAAGACTGACTTCCAGGCAGCTAGCATGAGTGTCTTAAAGCCCACTCCCACAGTGGTACACTTCCTCCAACAAGGCCACACCTCCAAACAGTGCCACACTCCATGGCCAAGAATATTCAAACCAACTGCTAACCACCTTGCGTTGTCATCACCCTAACAAGGACGACAGCCTCCTTGCTGGTGACCAAGCTTCCACTCTGGTATCCATTATCCTCTAGTACCCATTATCCATACTGTACCCAGAAAGAGTTTGTTGAAATCCCTATCAGACTTAACACACTCTGCCTCGGAACCTTCCTCAGGGCCTTACCTTTCTCATTCACATGCAGCCAGCCCTCCTCCAAGTCCTCCCAAAAGCTCCCTAAGTTGCCCCAGACTCCTGCCACATCTACGCATGCTGGCTCCTGTATGTCCCAGCTGAAAAGCTTAGCAACCTTAGAGAGATCATCTTTGAACTGTCTCTCTAAAGGAGCCTTCCCCACTCACAGCACTGTCACCATCATGCTTCTCTGAGGTCATGGGAGAATTTTGTTCCCTTGATCATGAAGTGTTTTTCTCAGATCCCATGCAGGGACCTGGTCTGTGGTTTCACTCGGCATTTACACAGACAGTAATTCATGGCGCTCAATCAAGTGAGCCCTGTGAATTACTACCGTCTCTGACAGACACAGAAATAGGGAGTGACTCAGCAGTTCTCTACAACAGTTGAACCTCACAAATTTTTAAATCCAAAGTGCTCCACGATCTGAAACCTTGAATGCCAACAGGATTCCTCGAGTCGAAAATTTCACATCTGAAGTCATTAGAGTTTGCAGTCAAAGCACGTGTACTCACGCCTTCAGGGCATTTTAAAAGCTATATGAAACAAAGACGAATTGTATGATAGCACAGCCTAATTCCAGCATTGGAGAGGCTGAGGCAGGATTGAGAGTTCAAGGCCAGGCTGGACCACGTGGCCCATTCCTAACTAGCCCCTGATACATAGTGAAGCTTTGAGAGAGAAGGAATGGGGTGGGGATGGTGCAGTAAAGGGAGGGAGAGGCTCCACTTCAGGGACAGAAAGAAGAAAAGGAAAAAGCCAGTTATTAAGCCAGGCCTAGGAGTGCAGCTCTGTAATCACAGCAATACGAGAAACTGACGCAGGAGGGCCAAGTTCAAGGCCAGCCTGGGCAAGTTAGTGACTCTGTCTGAAAACAAATAATTTAAAAGAGGGCTAAAAACAGGACCCTATCATGCCAAGACCCTGAGATCAGTTTCCAACAGGGCAAAATAGAAAGAAAAATACTTGAATTATGTTTTGAGGTGGTGTCTCCATAAGATATATGCAGATAATACTTATTTATATGCAAATAATCTAGAATCCAAAATAAACCTCTGAGGGAAAACTCAGCCTGGACTATATACTTCTATTTTTCTTGCCAAATTATCTGGTCCTCAGTTTCCTCACCGAAAGCACAGGGACGGCAGAACCACAAGGGCAAACCTAAAGTAAGCGCTTAATAAGCAGCAGCTAGTGTTACACAAATCACACATGCTCGCACACACTTTCGTTTGCCATGCCTTCTCTCTTACCTGGCTTCGAACACCCGTTTCTCTGCTCTTAGCCAATCCCAGCAGCTGAGCCTAAGTTTTTAACATTCTCTGATCCATTCCTAGCACACTGAGTTACCTCAAGACGTAAAACTTCCCTTCTAACATAATACAGTGGGTTTAAGTGACCTCTATTCCACGTACCCTATGGAGGTCTGTGAAGAGCAAACACATACACATGTGCTCAAACACGGCGCATGCCGAAAGACTAAGGGCTAAATTACCTCTGCGTTTGTCATGAGATTCTCTGAATACAGGTTAACAGAGCAACCTCCCTCGGTGTGAAATGTGCCCCATGGAAGAACGTAATGGCTGGAGCAATTTAATCTTTATCATTTATTATTTTTATTTGGACAACATATATACATATGTACAAAATACCTACGGTCAGAATCCTCTTTTATAATTTCATTTGATTTACAAAAAACGGGACAGCAAAATAACTTAGGTCACTAATACTGTACAAAAATAAAACTGATTAAACAGTTGTAGAGATGTATCTTACAGTGTTACAGACCGTTCATCCGCTGTGAAAGAACATCTTATCTGCCCAGAATGATGAGCACTGTGCTAAGTCTACCTGCAAACTGACAAACTAATTGGTGTCTGTAATTGTAACTATTAAATATAAATCTGAAAAGAAGCGTGATGTGGAGCTTAAAGCCAGGGTGTCATTCCACAATGGTGAAGGGCTTTCTTCTTCCCTAACCAAGGAGAGGAGAGATCTTAACTCTAAAACTAGTATATTTTCCATGAATGACATCTACTTACAGTATTAGATAAAACGGCTTCTTTCTTTTTGAACACCTGCGATAGTCTTTCAAAAAATTCAGTTTGGTTAAAAAAGTAAACAAAAATTACTATCCTGCATTTGGATTTTTATAAGTTAAATCCATGGTCTTTTTAATATAAAAAGTAATTGTTTCATAGTTTTAGTGTTCAATGAACTCTAGTAGTCCTATTTGAACCATATCTCCATGTAGTAAATCTAATTAGAATGCTGGTTCCTGTTTTGTGACGTTGTAAAACAGGACTTATCACAAAGAATAAAAAGCCTTGAGTTTATATGTTACGTTACTATAACATCTAAGAGAATATCAAATGTGTCTGTCAACAACTTGAAAAGGCAAGTAACAACTTTTCCGGGAAGTAAATTGTGCATCTTTTAGAACAAGTTGCTGTGTTTATATCCATTTATATCCATCCAAGTGTTTGACAAAAGCCACATACAGATTTACTCCTGAAACAATAAAGATTGTCTTTCACTGACTTGGTTTTCCTTCATTTCTTTCTGTGAGGGAAAGCTGAGTTTATACAAGTTAGCAAGTTGCTAGGCAACCCCAAACTCCCCACTCACTAAAAGGCAGCGCTAGGAGTACCCTATGCACAAGCCTTCCCATGAGCTTGGGAGGAGCAGGCAGCCTAACCTATTTCATATGGAAGAACAGATGTCCTTAAAACTTATTTTGGACACAGAAATTAAAATTTGGTTTAAAATAAGCGTTTCAAAATCTGAAACAGAGGTAGAAAGTGTTCTTTATTTTTCCTGACATGTTTTCTCGTGAGAAAACACTTTCCTTTTTAGCTCATGGACTGCTCCCAGTCCCTAATGTTAAAGCAGTTCGGAGAGAACCACTCATACAACTTCGTTGGTTAAACAGAAAACACTGCGCTAGTGATGGCTGTCGTATTGGAAGTCAGAGTCAGCTGTGCCCACTGCAGGAGCACCCACGCTGAGATGGGGGTGAGCATGCGCTGGGTGAAATGTGGAGCTCGCTGCAGGTGGGAACCCCCAGTTTACACACCATGTGCAACACACGGGTAAACTAGAGTGCACCATAGCTCCCTGCTTTAAATATCAGAGAAAAATCATCAGAAAGTGGTATTTCTGAAGGAAAAAATGTAAACATTTCCCCATGATCACTGCTGACTCCCCTCAAGTGAGGTTTTTGTTTTAATTTTTTTTTTTTTTTGTTGTTTTTTTGTTTTTTTAACTATGAAAACTGAGTTTGTTTTTCTGGCCATGTAAAAGCCAAAAGATGGATGTAGTGGTTCAGGCCATTGTGTAGACACCTAGATACAAGCTAAGTAGTGGTGGTAGGGCTATCGATGTAGACAGATGCCAATATGATGCCATTCACGTGTGTTTCTTTCACCTATGTTCACCAGGGACTGTTCTGCAAAGTCACCTCTGAAGTCACTGTGGCGTCTTCATTCCCTAGAGACTTAATACTTACGGGGGCAAGCTTTTGTTTTGTTTGTTTGGTTTTTTTTTTTCATATTTCAGTTCCCTTTCCTTTGATATATAACTCTTGCACCTCTTAGTGGGAATTTCATAGGAACGCAGGAACGAGACCAAGAAACCCCCCCTCCCACCAAAAGGGGGTAATTCCAGGCCTGGTGATTGATGGCTATGCACCCATTTGTGAACCAATGCTACACAGAGCTGAATGCTCCTGCCGTGGCCTCGTCCCATGAGCGGAACGAGATGGCGTTATCTGAAAGCAAGGGGAAATTCTAACAAATTCATGAAGTTAAAATGATTTGCTCGGGTTTTTTTTTTTTTTTTTTTTTTTGTATCTTTAAAGCACTCCCCTCCTCCTCCTCAGCATGTGTTTCATACACTCTGCCCTCACATCTCGGCCATGGGTTCCCAGGGAAATGTGTATACTGTAAAATAAGCAGATTATAACGTGGTGCCAAACAGAACGTCGGCTTCTACCCTCAAAGCATGTGTTTACCGTGTTCACCCTCGGTATTAGAAAATAAAAGTGCAGTTTATGTTCGGATAGTACGATTCATACGAAGCAAGGTTTGAAAGTTCCGGACTTATCATGACCCCTCGAAGGTCTGTCTTCATTAGTGTGAATTCGGGCTCTGCTTGTCCATTGACTATAAGTAACATTTTTTTTTTTTTTGTTTTGTTTTGTTTTCAAGTCTTTAGATGACAGATCATGCTGGAGTGGGTGTGCTCTGGCTTGCATAAAAGACAGCTGTGCTATGAAGGGGTTTTTTTTTTTTTTTCTTTTTTAAATCTCAAAAGTTAACGTGATTCAAGAGAGTGGTTCTGCTAAACAAACGGAAGCACACTGGTCGTTACATTAAAAGAGAAGAAAAACAATTCTGAGAGTCAGCAAGCATCAAGGATCCAGAGTCACTGTGGGAGGCCAGGGGTCAACTCACCCAGTCAGACGTATGTACACCAGTCTGAATCTTCAAAAATCCTACCCCAGTCTGGGCCTTGCCCCCTCCCCCACCCCCCCACCCCCGAAACAAAGGAAAAAATACCAAAAGCATTTATTTGCCTGCCCTCCAACAGTCAGGGACAGTTCAGAGTTGCCTCTGCAAGGGGACCAAATGTTGATTTTGATCTTAGGCTACCGTGTGCTTTTTGGAAACAGCGCAGGGAGAGTATCAGAATGTTGACCAAAGAGCAGTGACCTCCTCCTGTGGCCAGAGCGCCTCTGATGTGGCAGATTTCCTTGTGTCCGTCTGTTTCCTGGGAGCTCTGTTCTTCCGGGGACCATCTCTGCCTGGCTGCCTTGGGATGCACCTCACAAGGGGCTGGCAAGAGCCTTTTTTGATCTCTTGATCATGCTGGGGTGGAACTCGGTGTGACGCCGGGCATGCTTGGTGAGATGGTCACTCCTCATGAATCTCTTCTCACACAGCGGACAGCGGAACTGCTTCTCGCCAGTGTGGGTCCGGTAGTGGCGGGTCAGCTCATCCGAGCGCGAGAACTTTTTAAGGCAGTCTGGCCACGTGCAGGGGAAGGGCCGTTCACCTAAAAGAAGAAAATCAAGACATAACACTGTTGAAAGGATATGTTGGAAACATTCTGAAGACCATCTATGGGGGACAATCCCTACAAACAGACACAAAGGATAATCTCTTTGTCAGGAGTTTTATGGGCATTGTTGTATTTCTCCCCAGCTCCCCCAAACTCTCAATTGGCTATATCGTTGTCCCACCTAACTATGGGGTCCATATCTGGATTCAACTAATCATGGATGGAAAAATATCTGGAAAGGAAAAGGTGTCACGTGTACTGACATTTTTACTGTCACCTTCTTCATGATGGCGTGGTACAGCACTTACACCCCATTAGATATTGTAGGAGATGCTGATACAGACATTCATTCTGTACACACACTTGAATTTTTAAAAATTAAGCTGTGCACTTGGGTATGTGTGCCTTGACACTCACATGGAGGTCAGAGGACAAGTTTGCGGAGCCAGGTCTCTTTCCATTTTTACAGGGGCTCTGGGATTAAACTCCAGTCACCAGGTGTGCAGGGCTCAGCCATCACACCAGCCTACACATTTTTGTTTAGGACTGTGCACCTAAGAATCCTGGAGTGGAAAGGGGATTGGTCCCTAAATTGAGTCTTTAAAGGGGTAATGGGGTCGCTGGGGGATAGACCTTCATCCCATGAGTGGTGTCCTCGTAAGAGGGGAATAGGACAGGGACATGAAAGCACAGTGAGAAGCAACCATAAGAGAGACTTAATGAGTACCTAGACGCCCAGAAACACTGAGTCACCCAGAGGATGTCTGCGGTGTCTTCTGGCAGCCCTGGCAAGCTAAGCAATTCGGAAATTGCCAAGAATCCTCCAAACAAAGAGGCTTGGTACTTTGCACCCAATGATCATTCGAAAGCCTTTTCCCTTCCCCTTCTTCTAGTTTTATCCTATACAATTGTTGGTCTCATGAGATCTTCAGATCAGGCCAAAGGCCAAGACCTTTGCTACAATTCCTGGCATTGCAGAGAGAAAGGGAGAAGACTGAGAGGCCACCCTCGCTCCCAACAACAGGCATGTCCCTTAGCCCTCCCCGGGACTGTCACCACTACCCGGGGGAGGCAGCCTGGCGGGGCTTGAAGACAAGCTGTGCAGACTCTTTTTATGCTGTGAACTGTGCCCTCCTGCAAAGCCATCTTCCAAGTCATAGTGTCTCAGGTTCCAGCTGTCACTTCTTACTCTTCCTCAGATTACATGACCCCCATACCTCCATGTCGCTCCTGTCAAGTGCAGGGAGAGAACTAGGCCTACCCGTTCACCTTTCCGCTGGCTTCTCAAGAGTCCTACGTGTTGCCCATAGTGCAATTGAGAGTATGGAGACTTGGAGGGTTAGGTTACTTACTGGAGAGCATCCCATTAAAAGGCAGAGCCATGAGCTCAGTCTGCCTGATGTCAAGCCCTGGGCTCCTAGCTGCTCGGCTGCCCTGCCTCTAGTGGGTCAGGAAGACCTAGCATTCTTTCCAGATCTCTCCTGGTTCTGACTGCTTTCCTTGGTTGGACTCGCACCATAACTGTGTCACACACTTAGAATGCAGCAAAGTCCCATCTGGAAGACATGCTTCTGTAAGAGATACCCCCCCACACACACACACACACTCCGAGATGCCAGCCAGGGGGATGGGACTATGTCATCACCTGAGAAAAACACCTACCAGCACAAAATCAGACTCTGCTGGTTAAGACAGGGACCTCAGTTACTCTTGCAAGCAATGTGTCATCACCCCGCTCTGGGACCACCTGCCTGCCATTCACACTGTTGCAAGCACAATCCAAACCAGCTGCTTCGGACACACAGGCTCCTTCCACAGCACTCTGCAGACATGCCTTTAGTAGGTGTGAGGAGCGATCATTTTCTCACTCCTGTCCCAGGCTTGCTGGAAGCTGGAAAGACACTGCAGAGGCTGGGAGCTGTCCAGCTCGATGCATCTGAGTCATGGGAAAGTCACTCTCTCCTCTCTTCACCTACACCAATGAGATGCACGAAAAAATGAAGCCAAGCCAGGCAACTGTCCAGCGTTGCAGAAATCTATACAGGCGGTGTTTTCTACGCCCAGGTCTAACACTGCAGCCTACTCAGCCTTGAGGGTAATTCTGCTGGGCAAAAGCAAAGCTACGTGCAAGCTTAGGGCTAAATCCTCACAGCAAATATGTTGGAGCCAAGCACAGAATGAGGGTAGAGAACCAGGAGAGGTCCTGCACAGAGAGTTCCCGAGGGGGAGGAAGGGCAAGAAGAAAAGGCAGCCAGAAAGCTTGCACTGAACAATCCAGCAAAGTCAGGGGCTAAAACATGTTACTCCTGCTGAACAAAAAAGCTTGCACCCACTTGAGCGGATCTTTGAGTACAAGGTGAAATCCAGATTGTAACAACTTTCTATGAGTGAACTTCTTACAGTGAGCAAAATATTCTATGTGACTTTTATATTATTTATTATGCTAAGCATTTAGTGGATGCCCAGTATCAATGGAGGATGGGCTCCAAGACCCCTACCTACACAGGGATACCATAATCTAAAGACTTTCAAGTTCCTTGTATAAAGTTGTATAAATTTATATTTTAATATGTCATAAGCACATCATATATACTCTAAACGATCCCTTAAACAGGTGTTATATTTCATTGTTTAGGGACCATTGATAAGGGGAAAAGTCAATACATGCTTAGCAGAAACACATTCTTCCTAAATACTTTTTTAACTGTATTAGATTGAATCAACTGACATGGAAGCCACAAATGGGGCCAGGTATGTAAGTGTAGATGTGTTTGTTCCTGCTCGTGCATGTGTGTGTGTGTATGTGTGTGTGTGTGTGTGTGTGTTTCCAGACAACTAATATTGACCAAAACCACCTCAGAAGTTATATCAATTGAGCAGACTTTGAACATTCTGGGATTAGCCTTTAGCAGGCCATCCTAACCCCAAAAAGACAATTTAAAAGAAATTGTTTTTCTAAACAATGGTGTATTAAAAGTGTACTACCAACAGAGAGAAGATTAAAAAGTCAAGCTGGGCCTGGGATTCCAGCAGCCAAGAGATTGGGGCAGAATTTAGAGTTCATGGCAGCCTGGGCTACATAGTGTTTATCCTGTCTTCAAAAACGTATATGCACACATATACATAATATAATACATAATTTATATAATGGGAAAATATGACAGAATCTATAGAATAAGCTGCAAGCAACAGAGACAAAGCTCTTGCTTTTACCCTTTACTGCTCAGGAAAATGGTGAGAAGGCCTCAAGCAACACTCTGTCTTCCCAGAGCTAGTGAAGTGTCTCTCGTCAGTGTGCCATAAGGCTTAGCTTCCTCACTGGCGCCTGTGGTTTCCAATCAACTAGGTCAAGAAAGGGAGGTTAACCCCAATATCCCTATCTAGATCCAGGGAAAAATGGACTCCAAGGGCCACTCTGCTGGCAGAGATGCCAAGAAGAAAGGGACTTTCCTCATTTCAAAGATGGTTTCATATAAGTGTCCCAGTGGAGTGTCACAAAGCCAAGTCAGATGAGGGACACGGAAACACTCTTCCTGCTTACACTGACATAGAAAGAGAGAACTGCAAGGATACTTAGGGTTCATTGACTCACTGCCAATCTAATTTATGGCTAGTCACTATTTGTGTCTGTTCCCATTGCTCCTAAATCCAGGTGCTGTCACTGGGGAGCTTCCTCATCCCCCAGTGTTTCAGAGAAAAGAGACAGGCAAGCCCAGAGTCCAGAGCTAGCCCAGAGCCAGGAGAGCCTTTGTTGGATTCATTTAACTTGTACACCAGAGCTGACCGTCCATGAGCAGTTAACAAAGCTGCAGCTGTAAATAGCAGGTCTGAGCCTTATGGAGTACTTTGGAAAAGCATCAGGCAGAACCTAGCAACCTATAGACCACAAGCCAAATCTGGCCTGCCAGAAGCCAAGAGCAAATGGTTGAGAACAAGAGATGAGCACCTCGTGGCAGAGAACATGGGACGAGTTCAGGATTCATGGTTGTGGTGATGTCCACAGTTCTCCCCACAGCCATGCTAACCCAACACCAGCCAGTGACACACATACAGGCCTGACTTGGCATAAGAGCCTACTACTTGCTTCCCTTCACCCCAGTGAGAATGGGCATACAACAAATTATGGGATACATGATGATGTGTGAACGGCAGACACAAAGTTTTACTGACAAAGTGATACAAGGTTCACACCTAAGAAAGTGTAAAACAGAGAGAAACTCAGCATGTTAGGGCAAACCTGCAACACTGACTCTGAGGAGGCTGAGGCAGGTGGTTTGCCGCCAGTGAGATAAGCCTATGGTATATAGCAAGACCCTATCTCAAACAAAAGAAAACAGAGGAGTGGGAGAAAGAAACCATGCGGAGAGGAGCTTGCAGCTGAAGGGAGCATAGACCTTGTCAAGAGAAGGGAAGAAGGCGGAGGAACTGTGAGCTGTCCTGCCACAGTTCCATTCTGAGGGGGAAACTAAGTCAGGTCTACTCTTTCGACTCAGCGCTGGGATCAAAGGGCAAATGGCCTGCCTTCTCCATGGCATTCAAGGCAGCACAAGCATCAGTCAGAGAGCCTTTTAGCCCCTTCTCCAGTGCTAATGAGAGTTACCATTCCCCTGGGGGAAAGCAGGCTGGTACTAGAGTGTAGTTTCTGTCCTTCTCAGAAAAACAAACTCCAAAGACAACACAATAAACTCTGCCTTACTGGAGCAGAGCTGCAGAGCCCAAGCTTCTGAATCCTCACTTACACTGCACTCCCGCCCCTAGCAGCGCAGCCTGAGCACCTCTTTCCGACAGATTCTTCAGAGTATAAAATAAAACTTGACCAAAAAATGCTACTGAATTTGGCATGGCATGAGAAACAGACTAGCTCTGTGGAAACTACCAGGCCTCCGGAGTGCTCCCTGGACCACCATGGCACAAGACAGGCCGGGCTGTGCCTTCCAACCACAGTTACAAGGGGCCCACACCTGAGAAGAAATTTCCTGTCTACTAGCAATTAGTCAGTCCTGATGGGCCCGGTCTCAAATGTTTCTCTGAGGCTTCTGTGTTGGTCCCCAGCTAACGGTGCTGTTGAGAGGGGGTAGGTCAGCCAAAAAGAGAAATGGAGCCTCTTCGGGAAGTTAGGTTACCCACAGGATGTCCTTGAAGGGCACATTGGGACCCTGGGCTCTCTTCTCTCTCAGTTTCTCAGTTACTAAAAGATGAACATCCTCCATTATCCCACACATCTCCACCATGATGCCCTGCCCCACGAGCTCAAAGAGAGGAACCCAGGCAAGCAATCATGGGCTGAACCCTCTGAAATCATAAGCCAAGATAAAACATTTTCAACTTGAAACTGACACATCTCAGGCATCGTGTTGTGGTGACAGAAAGCCGGTTGACACAGTTGACGATGAATCTAGCTCATTCTTATTGGGAAAGTGCTGAGGTGAATGGAGCTGAGACTCCATACAGGACACAGGCCACAGTGCTTCGCAGGTTCAAAGCCTGCACACTGAATTTCCCATGCAGGATCCCCTGGGTTCTCGGAGACAAGGCTGCCACTGAGACCTGAGCCCAGAGTCAGAGAGGCCTTTGCCTTCAATACCTCATTCTCCCTGGTTTTTCTCACCTTTCCTTCCTTAGCCTTGTCATGTCATGGTTCCAAATCCACAATCAAATACTCTCGAGGCTTCTGGCCAAAGCCAACCATTTCAGTAAAGAGCAAATCTAAGGGTAGGGAGAGCTTCTGTTTTAGAATGGAACTCTCCAAGTGTCAATCAAGAATCATAGCTTCCAGCAAGGGTGTAAAACCAAGTCTAAAGGTCTATGGGGGAAAAAAAGGATACTTTGGCACTGGAAAATATGTTATTGCTTGTGTCCTTACAAATAAATGCACACCTTAATAGATGCAGAACACTTGATAAAACTTAATACTCATCCCTAATAAAGGCTTTCAGGAAAACAGAAACAATCATTTAGCAAGTTTAAAGACTGCAAATCTGAAACCTTCCTTCATCAAGGTCAACAGTAAAATACAGGTCCTTCCCCTTCAGCAACACTGGCCTGTCATTACAAGAGGTCAGTCTCTCTCTGTTCAGCAGATGGAAGTGGAGGCATTAGGAGAAGAGAAAATAAGAGTGAATGAAGTCTATGATTTTCTGTCGATAGAACTTTCTGATTGAGAAGTCAAGATAACAGGGTGGGGTGGAATTCCCATATAAATTCTTTTTTTTAAAAAGAATTATTTCTTTTATGTATGTGAGTACACTGTTGCTGTCTTCAGACACACAGAAGAGGGCATCAGATCCCATTTCAGATGGCTGTGAGCCACCATGTGGTTGCCGGGAATTGAACTCAGGACCTCTGGAAGAGCAGTCGGTGCTCTTAACCACTGAGCCATCTCTCCAGCCCCCTCCCATATCTTTTGAAAGCAGGAGCCAGGGCTTTGTTATGATCTGATCAGGAATACTCAGGACAGTCCTAAAAATGAAGACTTGGGACCTTTAAAACAAACTAGAAGAATCAAAGAAAACACATAATGGAATAGTTCTCGTCTCCTTGGAGAGTGAAGCCTGGTGGTAGAAATACCACAGTTTGGCACAAACACATCTATGACATTCACACATGCTGTAAGGATTTCGTTTTCTTAAACTTGACCAATTTCTGAAGTTCATTTGGAAGAATAAATATGTCTGGCTTGCCAGGAAAATTGTGCAGAACAGTAAGTACTTGCAAGGCTACTTATTAAAATGTATCATTAAAGCTATAATAATTAAGATTGTGAGACACAGGCTCGCTCGGTGACAGAAGAACTGAAAACAAACCCAAGAAACCATTGGGATCGAGCACATAGCAAACCCAATCTGCAGAGATTCTGTACATGGAATATTTCAAACTGGTGACTACTTTTTTTTATAACAGAAACATCAGGCAAAATATGTGCAATTCTGTCCTATACTTTTTACTTAAATGAATTCTAAATGGCCATTAAGGTAAAAACTAAAGAAACCACAGATAAATGTTTTTCAATCAGGGTGGAATAGAGGAAGCAAAATGTAAGGATTTTTTTTCTTCTTAGTTTTTGTCTTTGAGACAGGGTCTCTCTTGGAGTCATCTACTCTGGCCTCAAGTTCACTATCCATCTACCTCAGATTCTACATGGCAATGTTTGTATGCAACTTTATATACATTATAAAACTTTATGAAACTTAAGAGCTTGATCAATGCTTTCATGAAATTACAGCATATGATAAAGATTAAAATCTATCATACAATTAATGACACTTGCAAATAAAATTTCGGGGGACTGGCAGGTTGGCTCAACCAGTAACATTGCTTACTATGCAAGACTAGCCACCCAAATTTGGTGTCCAGGACCTAGGAAAAAAGATGGATGCGGCAGCTTCCATCTGTAGTCCCCATGTTCCCAGAAAGATGGGAGTAAAGATAAAAGAACCACGTAAGGTTGGGGGCCATCTTGCCCATAGTAGGCAGCATGTGGAAGTTACAAAGGAGACTATCTGCAACATGCTCAAAGAAGAAAGCCAACTCCTAAGAGATGACCTCTGTCCCACTCCCCCACCCACACACACTATACACACAATACATACACATTTTTAGTAAATTAACAAGACACTACACAAAGGACTTTAGGCAACTGAAGAAAGCTGGGAATGGGACAGATGGAAATCCCCAGGGAGGAGCACACCAATTGGTTTTCCAGGGCCAAATGGTCAGCCCTGAAAATATAGATACAAATAACATTATACAGACTAAACAGGTCATATGTAGAAATATGCATGTATTGCACAGATATGCATATTATAGACATATGTATATATACAATTAGTGAAAGCAGGCTGTGAATTTAAAGGACAGTGGGGAAGGATGCATGAGAGGGCTTGAAGAGAGAAAAAGGACTGGAGAAATGTTGTAATTACATCATTATATCAGACACTTTTGTGTGATTGGTAGATAGTAAACTGTTTGCTATGTAAACATGAAGACTTGAGTTCTATCTCTGGCACACATGAGAAAACAAAACAAAACAAAAACCCAGGGTATAGCAATTTGCCTGTGAAATCCAGCACTGGGAAGGAGGTGATAAGAGGGTCCGAAGCTCCTTAGCTAGCAGTCTAGCTGAGTTGCTGAGCTCCAGGTTCAATAGACATAGGCCTGTCTCTGTGAGTTCCAGGACAGCCTGGTATGTGTAAAGAGACCCGATAGATAGATAGATAGATAGATAGATATATAGATAGATAGATAGATAGATAGATAGATAGATAGATAGATAGATAGATGACAGACAAACAGATATGAAGGGAGGTGGGAATGGCCAGGATGCATTGTATGAGAGAAGAATAAATGTTAATATGATAATAGTAATGTGGAATGACTAGGCATGGTGGTGAAGACCTATAACCCCAACATCCAGGAAGATAGCCATAAATTCAGGGGCTGCTTGGAAATAAAGAGACCCTGTCTCAAAACAACACACACACACACACACATACGCACACACACACACACACACATACGCACACACACACACACACACACACACACACAATAAAAGAAAGAAATTAAATTTTATAAAGCCATCAAAACATGTTAGCCAACGCACCAATAAGCCAGGGATGTGACTCACGTCTACAGTTCCAGTACCTGGGATACGGAGACAAGAGTACCACCATGAGTTTGAGGTCAGTTTGAGCTACTTAGTGAGACTTTATCCCAAAAAGAAAGAAAAAGAAATGAAGAAGGAAGAAGAGAGAGGAGAGAGAAGGAAGAAACGAGGGGGATGGAGGGAAAGAGGGGGGAAGGGAAGAGGCCTGGGGTGTGATGGGGCTCACCAGTAGAAGAGCACCTGCTTGCTCAGCAGGCATAAAGCCTAGGGCTTGACCTCCAGAACCACATGAACCAGGTCCGAACTTGTCCTCTCAGCATTTGGGAGACAGAGGCAGGAAGGTCAGAAACCCAAGCTCATCTTTCTAGACGACCTAGGGAGCCTGAGGTCAGCAGAGGCAGAAAGGGGGCAGCCATCTCTATTCCCCAGTGTGCTTGTGCCCAGATGCCGGATTTGATGGAGATAGTTATCTAATATTTAAGAGATGAGCATGGCGACACATACTCATGCCCTTCGAATTTTGTAAGCTACAAGAGGCTTAGAAATCCAAAGTCATTCTGGTTTACCTGGTAAATTCAAGGCCAGACTGAGTTTTGATAAGACATCATTTCAAAACCCAGTATGTTCTTACTGAAAATAATGATGCATTTAAAATTAAGTTATTCCACAGATTACCAAGTATTCCAAGGCTGCTCACAGTGGTACGTGCCTATTAATCAGCATTCGGGTAGCTGAAACTGGAGGATGGAGGTTGAGGCTAGGCTAGACTACACAGTGAGACTCTAGTTGATAATTAGAGGGGGGCTGTCTCTGATTCTGTTGCCTGACACTGCAGCCCCTTCCCCTACCTGGACTGCCTGGTTGGGTCTCAGTGGAGAGGATGGGCGTAGTCCTGCTGGGACTAGAGGTCCCAGGATAGAATGGTACCAAAGACAAAAAGCTATGCACCTTAAGTGTGCTCTCTCTGGATTTGTTAGCACCTCCAAGACCTTGGCATGCACATGCCCCTGACCTTGGATAGCTCTGCCCCGACATCTTTGTGAAAGTGCAGAAGCAACAGGCTTCAGTACAGACGGAAGAGGGTAGTGGGGGAGAGATTTGTAAGTGCCGGACTGGGCAAGGGGAAAGAGGTATGTGAATGGGATAAATCATGAATAAATTGTGAATAAAAAAATAAATTATGGAAAGAGAAAAAATTAAATTATAAAATTAAAAAAAAAAAAGCCAAGTGGATTTAGGAGTTTATGGTCAACTACAGAGTGAACTTCAGGACAGCCAGGGAAGGCCATGTGATGAGACCCGGTCTTAAAACAAAACAAGAACCCACCCAAAAACAAACTGTGTTCTGTGGGAGCAGAGATGTAGAGTTTCTATGGAGAAATTGGTGGGTACTCTAAGCGCTGGAGACAAGAAAGAGGAAGTCACTCAAACTCATTAGAAAGTGAAGAACCTTTCAGGATATGCATCTGCCTTCTCACCCATTTTCCCACCTCCTCTCCTCCTTTTCAATGACCTAGAAAAGCCCATAGTGAGAACAGACAAAAGGCACCCATCCTCCTCAGAGGTGTGTCATACCCTGCATCCTCAGGGCTGTCCAACAACTGCCGTCCTTCCAAAGAAGAGGGCCAGTCCATAAACACAGCCTCAATCACAGTGCTTGACGTGATGGGTCCCCACTAAGACCCGCTCCCATCCCTGGCTGTCCGTTGCCACCCATAGTCCTCTGTTCCCTCCACCCATAGTGGATCTGCAGGGCAGAACAGACGCCTCCATCCTCTAGTGTTTTCAGTGTTTCAACTCCAGTGTTTTCAAATCCAACCTAGAGCTTGTGAACATCCCAGACAGAATTCCACCTTCTCCTGAATAAACGGCGTTCAGGAACCCTGGACTCAAAAATCAAGACACCGTAAGCCTCCTGCTCACCTTTTCGGTATTGCCACACCCAAAGATCTTCTGAAGGATCAAGGATGCCTGTTGGCCTCTGAAGAACAATCCTGCCCCACAGCTACCTATTCCATCTCTCTCCTGTAGCCTTGGTTTCTCTATTTTTGTTTGCTGTGTTGCTTTGATGTGAGATATTGCTGCCGGGTCCCTGTGGAAAACAGCTTGTGGACCAGTATAGGCTATTAAAAGGAAACAGGACTGTCCCTGGGCATACTTCCTGCCAGCCATTTGGTATCTGTGGGGTAAACCTGCCTGCTACTGCTTGCATGAACCCCACACTCAATTAGATCTGTGAGAAACACACAGGCCTCCTGTGTTCCTTGAAACTCCAAGGAAAGAGGACAGACAAGATTCTTGAGCCTTCAGGTACTTAGCACAGTAGGAACTGAGTCTCGTGGCCTCACCTCAGAAATTCTAAAACTAGTGCAGAAGCAAAGTATGAACCTCAAACATATACATGCATACACATACACACACACACACCACACACACACACACACACACACACACACACAGGTTTTTTTTTTTAAACACAGGAAGGCTTGCCTCTTGGTACACTTCGCTAGAAGGCATTGCTAAGTCAGTCACAGAAGCAGCTGGAAGCACCTGGCATGGAGCTTTCTCACTGGTCGGCTTTCAGGAGCAGCTAGCCCAGAGACACTGGGTAACAGTGCAAGCCCAGTTTCAAACCAAGTTCCGATGATTGCTTCCGTTTGGGGCACACAAAGACAGAAGATGAGAAATGAGCCAAGGCCTGACCTAAAAGAACCTTTCATGCCTGGGGGTGGGGTGGGGTTGTACTCAGTCTTCCTGGCCCTCTTTGGATATACATTGCCATTCATTCTTAAGGCAGTTAAGGGGCCACCACCAATCCCCCAACTTTCAGTTTCTAAGTAGTGGGTTTTTGTTGCTGTTTTGTTTTCTGTTTGTTTGTTTGTTTGTTTGTTTTACGTAGAGTTCCAAGCCAGGAGCAGTAGCTCACATCTCAATTATAATACTTGGGAGGCTGAGGTAGGGGGATGGAGTTCAAAGTCACCCTTGGTTGCCTAATAAATTTCAGACCAGCCTGGGCTACATGAAGCCCTGTCTCAATAAACAAAAAGCCATGCACCTTAAGCTTAAACTCCCTCTGAATTTGCCAGCACCTTCAAGACCTTGGAGAGCACGCGGCCCTTGACCTCTGCTTGGTCGACTTTGTGAAACTGCAAAAGCAACAGGCCTCGGTACAGACTGTACTTGGTATTTTGCTCTTTTCCTGGGCTCGATGCCAGCCACCATCACGGACGAAGCTCTGAGGTCCATAGTGGGCTGTGCTGCTGAGGCTTACGTGGGTCTTCTCTACTCGATACGTTACGATTTTCAACCCACGAGATCTGAATGGGGTTCGCAGAACAGCAACAGTGTCTGTGCAGATGTTAGGTCCCTAGGGAGCGCCAGAGCTCTTTCCTTTTAAAAGTCAGACCAGGAAGTGCTCGGGAAAAGGCTGCCATCCTCAGGCCTCACCAGAGCACAAGTGGAAAGCTGTGCAAGCCCGGATTAGGAAGGTCCTACTGGACCACCTGAGGGGCTTGACCGCTGTGGCCGAGCAGGACATGTCTCTATTCAGACCTGGGTTTCCTCCCTTCCAAATGGACTAAGAAAGGACTAGGTGTCACTGGCGGCAAACAATGTCACAGTGCCCATAATCTCACTCTTTAGCATCAGATGTGGCATATAGCGGGGTGTGTGACAGCCAGTGAAGACCACCACGCTGCAGGAAGGGCTGCCACACAGATGACCCTTCATGACGCCAGAGCAGCCTGTGAGCTTGCTAGTCCAGATTATTACTCAGGGAGAGAAAGCAAGGGATCCCAAAGTAGCATGGCTGTTTTGAGCTTTCCCTCAGAATACAAGGTAACAAGCCGTGTCTATATTTCCAGCTCTTGGGAGGCTGAGGCAGAAGGATCACCACGAGTTTGAGGCCAGTGTGGCTATAGAATCGTATCTTAAAAAACTCGATGGCCCTAATTAGAGAAGTGACTAAGGACTCATACTGCCAGATGGAGCTTTCCTCGGACAGCAGAAATGGGGTAGGGGGTGGGGGGAGGGCTTACTAAGCATGCCCACTCCACCAGCTAACCAGTCTGTGACAGGTGAAGACTAAAAGTGACATGCAGTGGTATGTCATCATTTGTTTCCAGCTTCCCCAGAGGGGACTTCACATTGCTGCTCCCAGGGCATGTGTGTCTGTGGTGGCAGAGTCTTACTCCACTGAACCACCCATTCCTGCGACAAAGTGAGTCAGAGATTCCCCTAGCTTACTGTTCAGCATGAGATACCATGAAGAGGCCTGAGCTCTCAGAACAGGAAGCACCCCCTCAACATGATGGCGCCCACGGGATCTGGACAAGTGGTCCAGGCTAGCCTTGGATGCTCTCAGAATTCATGCCTCCTGCCTAACCCTCCCCAAATGCTCAGATTAGAGGTATGCCCTTCAGGTCCAGCTTCATCCTGCCTGTCTTTGAAACTGTAATGATACAAAAATTACAATGGAATTAAGGCAGCCCAGGAATTTAAGTCACTTTGATGTGTGTGTGTGTTTTTTTTTCCCCTTAAGCTCTGTTTTCCATTCCTTGTATTTATTGTGGTGTTTCTGTTGAATACTGTGCACACTGAAAGGACTTTGGAATCTCAATAGGAACCACTATATAAATGGCTCATCTTTACACAGACCTCTATTAATGAAGTAGCAGCCATGACAATAAACGCTCATTATTTATTATAGTAAATGTGATTCATTTCACCCCTCCAAGCACCAAAAGGGATGATATGGAGCAAAGATGGTGTGAAACCCCTGAAGATCACACTGCTGTTGATAAAAACTTGTCCCATGTCAAGTGTTTGGCCTTGGTTCCCAGATCCTCAGGAGAGCCCGTGAGTGTGTGAGCACTTGTAAAATATGTTGAAATCATCTGTGCTCTGCCAGGTCCCCGCTTTCCATTCTCTCACGGCCTATCTTTGCTGCTAATCTCAGGAGAGCAGAGGAAAGAAATGCTGCTCTTTGGCACATCCTACGTGGACATTGGTGTTGGATTTGCCTTGTCTGGCCCGCATGTCCTCCACTGGTAAGGAACAGCACACCTTGCTTCCCTTTGCAACCCACACCTTCAGACTTGAGTCTTGGGTGTGATTGAACCCAGTCCTTCCAGGGTGACTGCTTGCATAAGGGACACACAACTTAAGCTTAGCCATGGCTTTCAGCCTGGGTTGTTTGCCTGAATCATTAGGAATGGGAAGTAGTCTTTCTGTGTGGCTTTGCTGAATTGGCAGGAAGTGAGTCTGGTGTTGCTTGGCAGCCATTTTAGTCCCATCAGTGACAGCCTGCTCATGAATGAAGCCAGAGCCAGCAAGAAGGTGGCAAAGCCATAGAAAGAGGGGGCACTGAATGTCTACATTCAGCAACACCTGAACCTAGAGCTCTATTTTTAATCTTTTTTTTTTTTTTAAGTTTTGCTAAGTAGCCTAGGATGCCCTCTAACACAAGGCGGTTGTCTCATGCCTAAGCCTATAGAGTGTTGGGATTATAGGTGTGAGACACAACACCCTGCTCAGAGGCTGGTTTCTGTTAAGCAAGTCCAAGTCTGGACTTTCTTGCTTGCAACCTATTTATGGATCCCAAACCCAGCCTCTGGCAGGTGTAGTGGCCTGTAATCTCAGCAGTCTGGAAGCTGAGGCAGAAAGACAAACCAAGACAACGGAGTTTCAGGCTGGCATGAGCCAGACAGCCAGATCCTGTCTCAAAACAAAACAAAACAAAACAAAAAAACCGAAAAGTGCACATCGAAACAATAATGAAAAATTGGGTTCTTTTACTGTTTGGAAGGAAATGGTTCCAGGTTAGAGTCAGTTATTTCTGATGACTTTTCCTAAGACTCATCTTCACACAGGGAAGGACACAGGGAAGACAGCTTAAGATGGTGGCTCTAGGGCCAAACCCAAAAGAACCATAAGAATAGAGACTCTCTTCTCACTGGGAAAAAGCCACTCAGTAGTCCTCACATACAACTTAGAGCTAGAGACAATAGGAATGTCCCAGCATAACCCTGGACTAGGTTAACTAGCATAACCTTGGCATGTAAGCCACTTAGCTCAGGACCTGAGACATACTACATGTTCAATATGAGAGCACTCACTGATAAGCCCAATGGCTGTCAGCATCTAACACACTTTTCACTTGTAACAGTTGCTCCCAATCATCTAATGATCCTGAGTCCACCTTGAATTTTAAACAAGAATTCTAAGACTGTCAAGGATGTCTGGGATATATATGTAAAATATGTTTTTTTTTTTAATTTTAGTAATACTCAGCATAAGGTTAACAGGCATAATCTTTTAAATGACTCATCTGAACTTGGTAACTTCATGAATATATAATTATGGAACCCCATTTTACAGGTGAGAAGCCTGAGTCTTTGTGATGAGAGTTAGGGAGTCAGGGTTAGGGTAGGCCTGTGCAGAGTATACTAAAGGCTCATGCTCAGATCATGGTACCCCTGTCTCCCTGCTGAAGGTAAAGGCTCTTGTGGAACCTTAGATGTGGCTTCTAAGAAGCCACTACTCCGATGGGCCAGGGCCTCCTCTCTACTAACTGCAACCCTAGCAGAGCTGACCCCCTGGAAAGGGCAGGTGGTGAAGCTCCCCTACCTTTCTCCCATTTTACTGAGCCACAAGGATCTGTAAAAGGCTTTTCATTTTAACCTGTCTATCGTCTAGGCTGGAGAAATGGCGTAGTGGTTAGAAGCACTTACTACTGCTCTTCCAGAGGACCTTAGTTCCACTCCCAACATCCACATCAAGCAGCTCAAAACAAGCTATGCAACTCCTTCCCCAAAGGATCGGACACACTGGCCTCTGTCGGCACCTGCACTCACATGAACATACACACAGGCAGACACACACCTTCACATGATGAAAAATAAAATGTCTCTCGTCTCAGGGTGAGCCACATCCCCATGCCTACCTATGGCTCCCTCTCAGAGGCGTTCATTCACTTCCACTAAGAGGGAGCTTCCAAAACGTGTCTAAACTTCCCTGAAGACACTGTCTGCATTTCAAAACCCAGTCATTAATGTTGTATGGTATAAGCTCCCATGGTTTTATCTATTTAAACAATGTCTTCACTTTTCTCAAAGGACTCAGTCGGGGACAAATCCCACTCTCCTGTTCAGAGTCCTGATCATTCTCAATCTTATCTTAAAAAGAAATCCAGGGGCCTTAGACATAGTGCTACCAGTACTCAGGGGGTCCAGGTTCCATCCCCCCAATTCCAGAGAGCACATTCATTCACTGAAAGAGCCAGCAGCTCTGGCCTGGGATGTCCATGTGGGAACCTTTGGCTTCCAGGTCCAGATTCTCAATTCTTACCACAGGTTTCCACAGTCCCGTGCACCCAGGAAAAGTGGGTAGCTGAGACAAAAAAGGGCTTGAAGACACACACATCACAAATGTTCGTGTGTTTAGTAACAAGTAGAAATGAATGCCCAGAAAAACCCAAGGGGGGAAAAGTCTCTCCCTGTGTTGGTAGTTGGGGACCCTATTCTCCCAATATCACTGTTAGTCCTTCACTTACTGAGGAGGCTACTTCAGGCCAAGACAAGACAAATACTGACTAGTGGCCTTCCAAGAGGGGAAAGCCAGGACTGTCTCTGAGCTTTGCCTGGAGCAGCTTCAGGAAGTAAGGTTGGCTAGGAACAAAAGGGAAGAAGTTGGGCCACTCCATCAAGCCCCTTTACCTGATTAATTCCTCTAAGCAGCAGTTCAAGCAGATTTAAAACAACAGTATAAATAAAACCTTGTTAATCACAGATTCAAAGCCTCGGGAGCTCACAAGGGAGGGAGAACTGTGCACTCATAGAAGCTGAAAGCCACAGGCTTTAAACATTTTCTACTGAAACTACAGGCACTAGAAGATTCCAGAAGCCCAGAGTCACATGCTAGTGAAGGCTAGAGGGCTTTTGTCTCCTGGCAATGTGCCTCCAAGTCCTCCAAGTTCCTCCAAGTAATTCTGCAGAACCAGCCCATCTCAGAGGGTGGGCACATGCTCTTTTACAGACAAAACGAAGGATGCTGTGACCTTTCAAGGTCACTTCCAACCTCCAAGGTCTATTCTCTTTCGACCAACAACTACCTCCACCAAGTGCACTAGGCGTAGGCCTATGACTAACTTCCAACAAAAAGTGGGGCGGACTGGGAGCCAGGATTACCCAAGACCACTGCTGGGAGGATCTCTCTTTCCCTTTTTAACACCAGTGGGTTTTTTTTCTCCCCCTTTTGCGTGTGTTGCATAGAAACAGAAAGTGCCTTTGTACCAATTACTAGGCATTAATTTACGCTCTTCCGTGGGCGCTGGGCTTTCTGGAGAAACACTAAGGCAGGGTGGGAGGGTGATGTGGGGGAGGTTTCTAGCTGAAAGCTAGCTCCCCCAACCCTGAGAACAGATAAGGCAAGAATGAGAGAAAATAAAAACCAGAGTAAGAAACACAACAAGCCTGGGTGTTGTTTTTCAATAGCAACAATGCTAATGATCAGAAGGCATCCAGAAACCAAGCTGAAGGGCTGGGAAGCAGAGCTAGAGCCCTGTGGTTTTAGGGCCTGCTGAAAGAGCACAAGAAATCATCTGTGCATTTTTCCTCTCAATGAACTTATTAGGGAAGATCGTTGTCAACCACTTTCCCAGTGTGTCCTAAGATGTTTCTCCCTGGGAAGTTCACTTAGGGAGTTTCCCACAGATACTGCGGAATGACTGACTGGTTCTTGGGATAAGCATCAACCGAGACAGCAATGGGATCCAACCGCCCATCCCTGCCCTTCTTGCACTGTGTCTGCAGGCCACGGGATGCTACCATCCAGAGGGCTCTGCTTCCTCCAGTGCCTCCCCCCTGCAACCCTGGACCCACTCACACTCCTCTGAGGGAAAGCAGGGAAACAACCATGTGCTTTGTAATTGTACCCCATTTGCATTTCATGCTGTGTGAAGCAGGGATTCTTGCCAGCTGCTGAAGCTCCCAAGGCCACCCTGCTTTTAAGAGATGAAGGAGGGCTCCTTCACTCAATGAGTCCTTCTCTTCCAGACAAGGAACAAACAAGAGCCTCCAGGGTGGGTCTCCATCTTGAAGGGAGATAGATTTCTACTAGGCCAAATAGCCTCAGGACTCAAGAGAAGTAGACCTTGTCCATGATTCACAAGCAAACCCATGAGAACCCAACAAACTCAGGAACCCATCTTCTCAACGGGAAGCCGCATGAGGCTCTGCACCCACCTCTCTATAATCCAATGATATTTCTCCACACAGGGCACTTGAAAATGGATCAAGACATTCCCACTGGGATGGGTGGGTGGGTTAACATCATCCCAAAAATTGGTTCTTTAAAAGATGAAAATAACCTTAGGTATGTATGCATTAGAATGCTCTGTGGCCTTCTAAAGGGGCACAGTCCCTAAATAGCTCTAGAATTCATGCTCCCTGTGTTAAGATACCATAGGGTGTAGGGTAGGCTTTTATAGAAAAATATCATCTCAAGTCTCCTTAGGGGACATAGAATGAGAAACCAGTGGAGAAACTGTTCCAGAGGCAAGTCACCCCTCCCCTCTCAGTCAGGTTTAGATGGAACCACATCCTGGAGGAAGGATGCAGTTTATGAAATCTATCCCATTAATACTGTGGCAAAGAGTACATGTCCTTAAGGACCAGAACACAGGGTTTCCTTGTACTCATAAAAAGTGATCAGAGGGACCAGGTGACAACACTTCAGCCACAAAGGCCTCGAGGTCTATAATGTGTGGGGTCACAGCCAGAACTGGTTCCAGCCCTGAAATCTAGACTCCTTGGGCTTTTGTTTGGGTGCTAAGAATGAACCCAGAGCCTTGGGCATGC
The DNA here is from genome assembly GCF_963924665.1 of Micromys minutus. Classification (NCBI taxonomy): domain Eukaryota; kingdom Metazoa; phylum Chordata; class Mammalia; order Rodentia; family Muridae; genus Micromys; species Micromys minutus. The sequence continues at coordinate 36,313,680 of NC_137971.1, forward strand.
TAAGCATGCCTTTTGCCACTAAGCATCTGTAGTCCCTGTAAGTGGCTTCATATCTCACTTCTTTGAGACGGGGTCTCACTATATAACCCTGGCTGGCCTGTAGCTTGTTCTGTAGATCAGGCTGGCCTTGAACTCAGATCCATCTGCTTTTGCATCCCAAGTGCTAGGACTAAAGGCCTGTGCTACCACATCAGACATATCCCATTTCTAATAACACTTCTTGGACAAACAGTGACTCCAAAGCCACAGAGAGTAGTGAAAGAGGCTGAGTATCTTGGAAGGTAAATTTGTTCACCCAATTTAGAACTGCCAGTATGGACAGTCCTGGGGGAGGGGGCAGGCAGGAGGGCGGAGCCAAAGATTCTATTCCAAAACTGAAAAATGCTATGCCAGCCCCTCCTGCTACATAGAGAATCCAAGGAAAAAAGTGTAAGTCTGGTGTACACACCTGTAACCTCAGCATTAGGGGTGGGGTGTGGGAGGAACATCTCAAATTCAAGTTCAGCTGAGCTATATAGCACGGTACTATCTCCAAAAACCAAAAATAAACAAACAAATGAGGCCCGCCTGATAAAAAGTGGCTCGAACCAATTGTTGCTAGGCAAGAATCCGGACCCATTATTTGCCAGATCTTTCCAGAGAAGCTAGACATCTGGACTTATGCCAGAATCCCGATTTTTAGATGCTGGTAACTAATGAAATTTTTATAAACTCTGTGCTGTCCACAGCAAACAAATCTGCAAAGCAAATTCTGCAGCAGGCCTCCAGTTTGCAAAGCCCAAACTGCAAAGACCTGATGTAGGGTCTCAGGAAAATAGAGAGGTAAAGCCGGAGCCTAGTTCAGTCACCTCCACTGTGTCCTTCCTTGGGGTACCACGGAAGGAACTCCATGAATTAAAGACAAAAAAAAAAAAAAAAAAAAAAAGAAAGAAAGAAAATCCTGAAATGATTCAACTTGCAAAGCTGTCGGTTTATGGAAGCTGAGCTAGCTGTACAAGACTCTATAAGGAAGTGGGTGAACAGGAGGGATTCTCAGGGGACTGTGGAGCAGTACTGAGCACAGGGGTACGGCAGGGACTTCGGCTCTTAAGATTTTCATGGGTGCAGATGGTCCAAGGTGGTCTCCAAGCACCTTCCGGATTTAAGAACCCACAGAGAAAAAATCAGAAAGCTGCTTGCCCCACCCAACCAGGAGCTAACCTGAAGCTGTCCGTAAATGAAGCACCAGAAACTCAACTTGGCCAAGTACCTCCTCACTTTGGGCATTATCTATAGAGGCTGGGGTTTTTGTCCACACTAGCAGAACTGAGTCTGGTACCCCCATCCCCAACCCTTCCCCCCACAAACATAAATAAAACCCTTCAAACACCACACCCCTAGCGCCAAAGGAATGACTAGCATTTTAAAATGGGAAGAACATTTCCTTTTCCACCGAGGTCTGTGAGAAAGGTTCTCCTGAAACAGCTGAACTGACATGCCTTACGGAGAATTAAAGAGCAGCACGCATGCACGCACACATGAGCAGCCATTTCTATAAATGCCCGAGAAAAGCACTCAGCCGAAATGGCCCAGAATGCTGGGGATCTTCTGCTGAGCCACAGTAGGCACTGCGGGCCTCCCCACCTGCACCATTCACTGGGCGGCCATCCTGAAGGAGAAAACGCCTTTGCTCAAGGTGGCAGTGGGTGTCCGTGGCTCACCACAGAGCCCTGGGAACATGGCTGACAAGGCCAGGCCCGCCCAACAGCTGTGGAGAGTAACAGGCTGAGTTAATATACCACTGTTGACCTCCTAGAGCCCTACTAAAGGTCACACCCCCCACTGAGGGCACAGGCCTAACTGCTTCATAGATACAAACTTACCAAGGTGCTGTTTCACACGGCAACCTAGACGTAGGCCCCAAACAGCACCTAGTTTTTCATTACCACTGGGAAATTTAGATTTATTCTGGTGCTGGCAGACTCACTTTCCTAAGGATATTTTTTTTTAAAAAATGGAGAGGTGGTTACACTGTCTTTTCAAAAGCAAACAAAGACGAAAAATCCCAACCAGTATCATTTTGAGACCAAAGGTTTAGGACCTCTTCTATAAAATATCAAACCCTCACACCAAAACCTTCAACACCTTTGTAACGCAAGGCCAACAACCTCTGAAACCTCAGGACAAGATAAGGCCAGCTGCCTGACCATAACAAGTCACAAGACGACCCTGCCCTAGCTGATCCCAACACCTGTCTATATGTGAATGCTGTCTCCCTTTTTCTATGCACGTTTTCTGAGCCACCAGAGCTAGTTGACTGGGGTCCTACTAAGTCCCTAAAGCCCATTCGATACAGCAGACGGCTTTCCAGCCACACTGGTGTGCTCCCTGGCCTAAAGCTAACAGAAACGCCCCCACATTCATCCCAGAGGCCTTGAACTCCAGCAAAGACCACACCTCTTTCCTTAGGCTTCAGGCTTGAGACCAAATAAGTCACATGGGAAAAGATCAGCACTAAATCACGTTCCTTAGGAAAGCTAACTAGTCAAGAAGTTAATCCACCATCCATTCCTTTATCAGTCTCCCCTGCAGCCTGAAGCAGTTTTATTTTAAACCTCTCAGGGGACTCTTAGCCAAATTTAAAACCACCTTGGCAAGCCCTGAAAAGTAGCCGCCATCCAACTAAATGAGTCCTTAGTCATCCCTAAAAGGATTCACGCAGAGTGCGGCTTTTCCCCCAACCCCCCATACCGACCCCTCCGCTGCAACCCCACCAGGGAATGGAATAAAAGCTGCGCCACCTGACTGCCCTGGCCGCCAGCGTCTCCCCCAAGTGGGGCGGCCCAGCACCAGCGGGGTACCGAGTCCCGGGGGCGGGGCGGGGAAGGGAGGGGCGGGCCGGCTCCAGGCCTAGCCACGCAAGCCACTTGCTCAGCGAGGCAGTTGGGGGTGGGGGATCGGGTGGCTCCTAAAGGTTGGGACCACGTAAGGAGAGAGTGCAAGAGTTAAACAGCATCTCCTCCAAAATGTTTGCAGCCTCTAGACCGAGTGCGGTGTCCTGGGCGCCCAGGAATGCTGGCTGGCCAGAGGTTAGCTAAGGGGGGAAGAGGCGACGCCGCTAACCTGTATGCACTCTGTAATGGGCTTTAAGATGGGAGGATTTTCCATAGACTTTCCCACAGCCACTGTAGGGGCACTTGTGCCTCTTTTCGGAGGCGTGTTTCCCCTTCGAAGCCACTCCAGAGTGGAGGAGGGAGAGCGGGCTGGGCGCGCTGCCAGAATCCTGTCTCTCCTCCGGGCTGTGGGAAGGACTCGACCCAGATTCGGTGGTCACGTCGCTGTCGGATCCTATATCCTCATCGGGACTCTCCAGACTGTCGCTGCACACCGAGGGGGTCTGGATGGGTCGGTACTTGTTCAGGTCCAACAAGCTCTTGGCGATGGTGACCAGTGTGCAATAATCCTTCCAGGTGTCCCCCGGGTCACCGTGTTCCTTGGTCACCTCGCGCTCAGGTAGTCGCAGCCGCTCGGCGTCCGAAGCGCCCCCGTGCTCCGGCACGGCGGCGCGGTTGGAGATGGAAACCAGACACTGGGCAGCCACGAAGTCCATGTAGGCGGCCGCGGACATGGTGCGGGCGATGGCAGCCCGGGCGGTGCGGCCAAACTTGACGGTGGCTGCGGAGCTTCGGCTAGCCCTGCCCTGGCCTCGGACGACGAGCGCGGTGCGGCGCGGCCGAGGGGGCGGGGGCGCGGGAGCTTGCGACTCGCGGGAGCGCCGAGGCGACCTCAGCCCCTCATCTTTACGTAACCGGCAGCGCCTCCGCACGCAGCAGCCGCGGCCGGCTCCGCCGCTGTCGCCGCCGCCCTGCCCGGCACCCCGCGCGATCCCACGACGGGCGCGCCCTCCTCCTGAGCCGGCTCCTTGGAGAGATGCCACACGTGGCGGTCGCAAGTTTATTCGACTGCAAACGTGTCCGAGTCACGGGGAAAGCCAACTGCTAGCCAGGCGCACGCCTCGACCGCCTCTCCGCCGAGCTGACGCCCTGGGGCATCAGCCGAGTACACGGACGAGGGGGGCCGGGGCTGAGTGGGGTGCCGCGCCTACGAGACACTTCTTCCCGCGTCCGCCGACGGCCACCGAGCCCCTGGTCCTGCCGCGCCGCGCCGCTCCGGCATTCTCCAGCTCAGTAACAATTTCGCAGAATCCCATCACGTCACAATCCAGGCCCCCTCCAATTGGCCAGTGGGGAGGGTGATTCAACTCTGTTTACTTTCTCCCCCTGCCAGTCAGAAGGGCCCTTCGGTGGAGAGGTGCGTCTAGAACTGCGGCGCGCGGCCAATCCGACCGTTCCGTTCCGCCGCCGCGTGCTGCCCCTCCAGCCCCGAACTCTGACATTTAAAAGGGAAACTGCTCGGAGCCCGGCAACCAGCGGCTGCGCATCCCCGCAGATGCAGCCCAGACCGCGCGCGCCCACGCCTCCCAGCCCACGTGCCAGCTGGCGTGGCTTGGGAACGCGTCTCCCCTAGGCAGTTACACCCATCCCTAGGGACGAAGCAAAACACCTTCCAGTTCCCAGCCCTCAAACAGTTAAGTGACTTCCTGCAAACGCTACAGTCCCAGCAACCAGCCTTCCAATCAAAAGTAAGTTGGTTGATGTCACTGGCATTGGCTCAGCCAATCAAAAGGGCGTACCAAAAGGAAGCGCTCGACACTTGTAAACCTGCGGAACTGTAGTGAAATCGGACAGATCCTTTCATATAGTGCTGCTGGTGGGAACCCTAAAATATAGATGGAAGGACAGGATGCTTAAAAAACGCAATGTGAATCTATACTTTTAAACAAACCCTCGATGTGGCAGGCCACGTTGTCCAAGGGTAAACTCGGATGAGACAACATCAATTTGTTCATGTTTGGAATGCAGCACTTTGGAGATGTTAAAAAGTTTTTTCACCCCACACACTAAATAAGAGAAATTCATCTAAAAAAAAAAAGTAACAGTTAACAAAAGATCTGTTTCTGTATTCAATGGTCCTTACACAGAAGCACCACCATCTTGGTATTTTGCTAACCCTTAAGGCTCCTATTCCTCGGGAGCTGTTTACTCAAGTTAACTCTCCTTTGAAGGTATCTTAACCCATAAACCTAAACCAGGACCCGCTGAACCCTTCATTTGCATAACTTTTAAAAATCCTTTTCTTTTTAGGGGCTCATCCCAATTCCAGCAGGGCACATTTCCTTCCTCCTGCTTCACAACTGGAGAACAAGACTTGTCTATCTTATCAGGTAGACCACAACTCAAAAGAAACCACAGGGTCCCTGCTTTCTGACTCTGCTTTAGAAGAACCGCCCCTGTGAAATATTAACGGTGTTAAATAGTCTTAAGAACTGGAATCAGCCAGAGATCCTTAACAACGGAATCTTGTGGCACTACTTGGTGAACAATTACTGTGGGTTTGGGAGTCTGATTAACTCTGTGTGCTTCTTCCTTTGATGAATACTGGGGTTGTTTTCCATCTTGATAGCTGAGCAAAGAATCTAGGGCCAGTGTCCCTAACAGGGGTACACTGTCAGCACTGCTGATTAAAAATCCATCCACTTATCCTGAGGATGAAAGGCTCTTGTTTCTGAGACACTAACTTTATCTAAGCCCTACTAGGGATTAAGCCTTAATGTTTCAGATACTTCTACCTGGTTCTTTGGGATCTCAGAAGAACCCTTCCAGTTTGAAGAGTAAACTATTTTGACTTTTAAGTTATTCGGTGGGAGGAGGAGTGGAGAGGTGGCTCAGTGGTTAAGAGCACTGACTTGTTCTTTCAGAAGTCCTGAGTTCAATTCCCAGCAACCACATGGTGGCTCACAACCATCTGTAATGAGATCTGTTGGCCTTTTCTGGTGTATCTGAAGACAGTTACAATGTACTCATATACATTAAATAAATAAATAAATCTTAAAAAATAAACTAAAGTTATGCAGGAAAGATACCACACAAGATCATTTCCTAGAAAAATAACATGTAGAAAGGAAGTGCTAACCCATGGAAAATTATTACTGCTATCACATCACATCATGAGAGGACCAGAGGATACACTTTGTGTTGGGATTCTGTAAACCCCACCCCTCAGTTACCTGGCAACAGCCAGGTATGCTCCACCCCAGTGACCTGACACTATAGAAGGGGCTGCTTGCTCCCCCTCCTCTCTCTCTTGCCTCTCATGCACTCTTGCCCTCTCTCTTGCTCTCCCCCCTTACCACTCCTCTTCCCTTCCCCCCTCCCTCCACGTGCTCATGGCGGTCTCTACTCCTCTATTCCTCTCTTCTCTCTCTCTGCCTCTACTACCCTCTTAACTCCCCCATGACCTAAAAAACTCTATTCTACACTATACCCACTATACTGTCGTGTGGCTGGTCCTTCAGGGAGAAGGGATTCCCAACATGGATCCCCCAGAGGCACCCCTCTCGCTGCACCTCCGTGAGTCATATTCCCTGACTCTCTTCATCCTTTTCCTAACATTGGTGCCAAAACCCGGGACGCCATCTTTTAACAACACTTTGTGTCAGGCCCAGGCCCAAAGACCCTTATCTTATGACATCCATGTGATATATACATACATACATATATATACATATATACATATATGTACATATTTCCTATATATATATATATATATATATATATATATATATATATGGAAATAGTGTGTAACAGGGAAGCCATCTTGGAAATCTTTCATTGTAAAAACCCTTAATTTCAGAAAAGGATTCACTGGAGCTGGCCATGATGGTGCAGACTGGAAGTCCCAGCACTCAGGAGGCTGAGGCAGGATGGAAAAATTGAGGAGGCTACAGAGCTCGATCCTGTCTCAAACAAACAAAACAAAACAATAAAAGGAAGAGAGACCAAAAAAAAAAAAAAAAAAATGAAGGAAGAAGAGAAAGAAAAGGGGGAGAGGGAAGGATTTTTTTTTCACCCCTAGAATAAAGTCTGTCTGTCCCTAGGATACATGAGTATTTAGAATTTGCACCACTGCCTGCCCCCCTAGGGCACAGTACAGATAACCAGAGGGATCTGGGCGGGAACCCCATGATTAAGGCCTACACACCTCCCAGACTTGTATTTCCTTGGCATTAGTTATATTCAAGAAGTCTCCTCAGGCCCAGGCCAGAGTGACTACCAAAGATTAACATTGGCATTTCTGTCAGAGAAGGAGCCTTTGTCTTTCCTTAAAAATTCTCATTCTGAATTTGAATACAGTTATCTGTGGGGGGGGTAATGTAACCAGTTAACTTCCCTTACTTCCGGCTGCCTTCTTTCTAGTGCCCCTTAAACACTATCCGTTCAGTTGTAAAGAAGATCAAGAAAGCAGATGTCATCTATGTGAATTTCTCTGGAAGATTTGCAAGCGCAGTTGCTACTTGATTTAGAGGGTCGCTTCGAATTCGGCAATCCAAGCATCGCAGACCATGCTCGCCTCCTCCAACTATTCATTCTCAGATAATGAACTAGGCGGCAGGGAATCTAGAAATACAAAGGGAGCCTGTGGTCTATAAGACGACAGTACATGTGTCTGAAAGCACAGAGCACAAGAAGTGATATTTCCTACATCATTATTTTTTCCTTGTATTTTTAAACAATATTTTCTGTGCTCTATTGGAATGTACTATAATAGTTTTATGATTAAAACCAGCTTACACTATTTAGCCAGCACATGGTTGTCTCAATTAAATTTTGGCAAAATATCCTTTTAATACTATGCCACATAAATCTTAGAGGCCTGCTTTCCCAAGTTAGTCTTTATACATTTCTACTTCCCACCCAGAGGAACAAGAGAACCCAAAGATTGTAACTGTTTCTAGTTCATGTTATCTTCCTTTCTACAGTCTCCCTAAGTCTGTGCTTTATTTTCCAAGTTCCTATGGCTATGACTTATTAACCTGTAGCCAGAACAGTGAACCTTGTTTACAACACTTCCTATATAATTAGTTATGTGATCTGGAACAAGGTAGTACCTGAAGGCTGTAGGCCTCTTGGGCCGGAAATGAGATCTGTAACCTCTCCCCACCTCTCCGAACCATTTTCTTATCTGGGGACTGATGGGATTAAATTGACAGAGCCGCAGTTTCTTTAAAACTCCAGCGATGCAGGAGTCTGTAAAAATTCCTAGAGGACAGGCTGTGTAGAATGGTACATCGGTAACCCCTGAAATCACAGGACTAGGGAGAAAAGGACATTACAGGCATGTGAGACACTATCCCAAACAGAAATGGAGGAAGGGGGAACACTAGATTTGCTCTCCCAGAAACACTACCGTATCTGCTTATATCACTTTACAGTGAAGGTTGGAGAATCTTAAAGCCAGTACTTAATGAGAATGCTTTTCCCCCCTAAATTTAAAAAATTAAACAAATAATAAATAAATAAAACAGGGTGTAGGCTAGCCTCCAAATCTTAGATCTTCCTGCCTCCATCTCCCCAAAGCTAAAGTTAACATACCATTTTTTTCTAATTCATAATCTCACTCCCTACCTCCTTACAGTGCTCTGTAGGAAGTGGCCTAGACGCTTAGAATCTGTTCTTTTTCCTAGGTAAACCCTGTAAGGTGTTTACAGGCTAATGCTGCCGCTTGAGCCCCTCCCCTGGAGACTTATTTAGCCCGAAGCAGGGCTTCCCCCATCTTGTTGGGTGGGGCTAATCACCTGGCACTTAGTTTAAAACCCAGATGGCCAAGTATGGTCCCTGCTCCAGGCCAGTTCAGCCTAAAGTCACATGCTGTAGATACAGGTTTCTGCCGATTCTGGCTTTTCTCTATCTTTTCCTGCTGAGAGGCGTGGACCGTGCCTGGACAAGGTTGCCAGCCTCCCGGCGGGAAGGAAGGAGAACAGATGGCCCGCTGGGGGTAGGGGATCACGTGTCAGACCTCACGTTGGGATGGCTCCTCACCTCTCCGTTTCCCCGGGCTGGGCTCAGCAGCTTTAGCATTCTCACCCAAGCACGTAAAGGGCCTACTGGGGAAAACTGTTCGTTTTGCTGAACGGTGGCGAGAAGTGGTCGGTTTAGTAAGAAAACTGACAAGAATGAAGGGGTGGGCTCTCCACTATTGTGATGGCCCTGGATTTGAAACTCAATCCGATAAAGCCGGATCTGGCGAACCGATTGTGGCCAGGTTAACACCCAGTGTCTGGAGGGGGGCGGGGAGCTGCGGCAAGCACGCAAACTTCCACGACGCCCTACTTTACTCTCGCTCCACTAAGCAGCCTACCGCAAAACTCCAGGCCTTTCCATCGCAGAGCGGAAAGGCCATCCGTTCATGCATATGCAGGAGGATAAGTTTAGCCGGCAGCCCCCTGAGCTCAGAGCAACCCCGCGTGGCGCTCGGGGCGGGTGCTCAGCTCCGGCCGCAGAGTGGCGGGCGGTTCAGCCACTTGCGCGCCGAGCGTCTGGGCCTGGCATCGCCCTTTTAAAAAGTCTTCCGCAGGCGGCCGCCACCGCAGCAGCCGGAGGAGGCAGGTTCATCTGAGGACAGTCCCAGTTCTCAGAAATCCCTTCCCTGCTGGAACATCAAGCTCCCTTTGCTGCAGTTGAACAAACTGCCCTAGATTGGGGGACGAGGAACCCGCCCCAAACTCGTGCAAGGAGCTTCGGGCGCGTGAGCTAACCTTGAAATTAGCCCCCACACCTGAGGTGGAGCGACCTGGGAGGGTTGCTGGCCCCTGAGGCGCTAGCCACTGGGCTTGCACGCTCCACGTGAGCGCGCCTCCCTGTTTCGTAACTCGTGCGAGATTTTTTTTTTTTTTTTTTAAATCCCTGGGGCACCATGAGTGTGAGGTGTGCTGAGAAGGCAGGCCACTTTCCACCCCCACATCCTCGAAGATCAGGAAAACCTGCCCTACGGTCCCCCTGGGAACACTGCAGAGTAGGGTGTCGCGATGACATCAGCTTCTAAACATAGTCCGCACCGCACCCCAACTCTGGGCCCTGCGAGCAAGGCGGGTGGAGGAGGAAAAGAGGTGGGGTGGCTGGTGCTGCTGTCCCTGGGCGGGGCGGGCCGGCCGGCCAGGCTGTGCGGGTGGAGATGACTTTGCAGGAATCGTGCTCTCCACGACTGCAACCACATCACTCCCGCGATGACCCAGCCACCCGGCTAAAAAAATTAATGTCGTTCCTTGCTCTCCCCTACCCTACAAAAAGCTACGCGCACACGCATGCAGTCTTTCGACCCGGTGTCCCTTTCATTTATAAGCCAATCTATCCCCAGCCCAGGCACCGGGGTTCGGTCCGGTGCTGGCGACCCCCGGCTCTGCTTCTGCCTCGGGGCTAAGCCTGCTCTGGGGTCGGCGCGGCCCTCTGGGTGAGTCAGAAGGGCTGTGTTTCCTGTGGTTGTTGTGGAACAGTTTGTCCTTTTTACCCCCCCTCCCACCGGTCTCCACCCCCTTGGTAAATATAGCGCTCACGTTTCATCATCTCTTTGTCCAACGAGCGCCAGACACCCCGGCCCGCGGCCCACGCCGCCTCCCTCCTCCTCCTCCAGGCTCGGTTACCTCGCATAACCCCGCGCACTGGCGGCAGCAGCAGCCGCCCCTCAGCCCCGGCGCCGCTTCCCGGTGCTTCCCACTGCAGGACACTCCCGCCCTCTCTCATCACCTCTCCCTGCTTCCAAGTCCCCTCAAGACCCTGGTCCCACCCCGATGTCCCTTAGATGTTTGAAGGTATACACTCCCATTTTCCCAGTCCCCAGAGACACCCCACGCCCTGGCCGGTTGCTGGGTCCTCCACCCCCTCTCGTCGCAAATCTCAAGTCTGATGCCATGTGCCCCTCCCGAGCGAGCGCAGGTGACAGGCGACTGAGACAGTTCTGATTCAGCGACAGTTGCTTGTACTTAGGGGTGGGAGCTTGGCGAGCTGTCTTCTTCCCACCTCCTGCCACCCCTACCCGAATAGGGACGTGGGCTGCAGGGTCGGGAAGAAGAGGTGAGTGGATGACAGGCAAAAAAAAAAAAAAAAAAAAAAAAAGTGTGTGTGCTTGTTCTTCACTCTCCCTCCCACTCCCTGTTTCATTTCCACACATACAGCCACCCACCGGGACCGGAGGCGGCTGGTGTTCTCTGAACACCGGGAACTGGCTCTCTCCGTGGTCTCCTGTTTACTTCCCTCCTCTTCCCTCTCCCTCCCTTCGCCCATCAACCGGGGCTGCTTCTGCTCCTCCTCAGAGCAGCTGGAAAACCTGCGGCAAAACACTGCAGTCATGGGACTTCCCTGCGCCCATGTGCCTCTCCAGTTTGCCCTGCCCTGTCCTGCCCGGTGACCGCTTGGGGCGTGTCTTTGTCCTGGAGAGGAAGGTTCTTAAGGCTCCTAAGCCAGCAGTGCGTCAGTTCTCTCTCCTTCCTTCTCCTCTGCCCTTCCCCCACCCCCAGCCCATACCTTCCTGCAAAAGCAGGGCCTGACAGCCTTTTGGGCCGGAATACTGGGCCACCCCCATGAGCGGCCACCATTCTAGGGAGAGGTGGCAAGACAGCTGACAGGTCCTAAGAACTCTGTACCCAGGAGGCAAGAGAGCTAGTTTCTTGGCCATCACAGACAATCCTGTTTGTGCCAGCTGCCCCAACTTTTCCTAGTGCTCCCCACCCCTGAAATCTATTTCCAGGGTCACACCTCAAGAGAGGCAAACCCTTCCCTTTTAAGCTTGCTTCCCGGCAGGGAAGAATTCCGTTTCTCCTTACAGTTGGGCTGAATGAACAAAGGGCCCCAAGGAGGACAAGAGGTTCCAGCTCTGTTTGCTGCCTGTCTGAGGTTCACCCCATTTTAAAAACCACCTCTTCACCACCCTCTGCTCACTGCCATGGTTACCACCGCCCTGTCCTTGAACAGCACTGGTTGTCCAAAGGCAGAAACAAGGGCATTTTAAGCGTTCTTTTGAATGTCCAAAACACTGCGTTGGCATTTGGGAATCAGAAAAAGGGAAATAAAAGGTCTGGCTGTTTCTTGTTTCCTTCAAGCCCAGGACCCTGAATAAGTTCTTTGCCCTGGGTGGCCTCTTAGCCCCCAAGGGGAGGATGAAGTTTATGAGGCCTTCAGAGTGGAATTCAGCACCTGTTGGTAGCAGTAGCGTTGTGCAATGTTAGTCTGTTCCTTTCCCTCTGCAGCTTTAGACCTGAGTCCCAGGCTCAGCTCCACCTGGTGCCTTGTGGCAGTCTTCTGACTTTTACTCACCTTCACGCTCTGAGAGTCCCACATGCTTGACTCACAGTCTTCCCTCCCAACTGTTAACACTGTTAGTGGGGTTAGCAATCAGGTAGGTAAATGAACCATCTGAGTGAGATTCTCATCCCTGAAACACCCCATTGTTATGCAGGTACCCTAGACCTGGGCAACACCAGATTCTGCCTCCATTTTTGAACTCTTATCCTGCACCCTACTTCCCAACTGGAGTGGCTAGTTTTGTGTGTCAGCTTGGCACAAGCTGGAGTTATCACAGAGAAAGGAGCCTCAGTTGAGGAAAAGCTTCCATGAGATCCAGCTGTAAGGCATTTTCTCAATTGGTGATCAAGGGTGGGAGGGCCCAGCCTATTGTGGGTGGTGCCATCCCTGGGTTGGTAGACCTGGGTTCTATAAGAAAGCAAGCTGAGCAAGCCAGGAGAAGTAAGCCAGTAAGTGACATCCCTCCATGGCCTCTGCATCAGCTCCTGCTTCCTGACCTGCTTGAGTTCCAGTCCTGACTTCCTTTGGTGATGAACAGCAATGTAGACAGTGTAAGCTGCATAAACCCTTTCCCTGCCAACTTACTTCGTGGTCATGATGTTTTGTACAGGAATAGAAACCCTGACTAGGACACCAACCAACACTTCTTTCTCTAGTTTACCTGATTCAATAACCGTATTTGAACAATTCTTTAACTTAGTTGTGGCCTCCAATCTCCTTTTTCAATGTTCACTCTTGTCCTTACATCCTTCCTAGCTAGCTATGACATCATAGTCTGTATGCATGCACCGCTCACCTGGTTCCTGGAACTCTTGGCAAGACACAGTTTCTCTCCAACTTGCCGTGTTGAGCTAAAATAACAAGGCTAACTGTTACCACTCTAAATTTATGATCACGAGTCTCTGGTGGGCTCTCAACACTGTCCTTTCGCATCTCCCCAGGGACTTTCCTTCCCCACACTCTGAAATAACTAAATTGCACCTTCTGTCCTCAGACACCCTCCTCATTCCAAACACACTCTGAGCCAAAACCCCTGCTGCTTATTTCTCTGAGAAAATAAAGGCAATTTGACAAAACACCTCACCTTCCACCTACTGCACCACCATGCTCTCTGTCTCTCTATTCAGGTGCTGCCCACATTTCTGTCCCTTGGATACCCATTCATACTTCACACACAATCCTAGGATGTTTCCCCAGGGTGCCTCCCCATTGTCTATTGCTATGGGTAGAATATTGTTTGATCCCAAGGCTTCATGAGTTGAAGTTAAAAATCTCTACTTGAGATTGTAAAAGAATAGGCCAGGCTCAATACATTGGTAGAGCATGAGAATATCATTTAATCTGGGAGTCTGACTATCATGGCCGTACTCAGTCCTTCTTTATGCGTTGTGCTTGCTGAATGAGCAAGAGGATGTTAAGTTGGTCCCTAGAAGCCATATAAATGCTTGTCTACCTACTTCTACTAAGATCCCAGTGAACACCCAGATAGTACAACTGGGATAATCTTGTAGCGAGGGGGTATAGCTGGACTCTCAGAGGACAGTCACTGGCAGATTCTAGTATCCTTGTCTCTTGCAAAGCTCTATGCCTTCAAGACTAATACTGCCCTTCTAGGCCTCGTATCTCTAGAATCAGGAGCCAGCCAAACCATGCCTTTCTTTTTAAAGCAGTCTGCCTTATTTTGTTATAGTAATTGTGGTGGTGCAAATAAGAATATCCTCCATAAATGAGTGAGTTTGAATGCTTGGCCCATAGGAATGGCACTATTAAAAGGCATGGCTCGCCCCTCATTCTCTCTCTCCTATTCTCTGTCCTTCCTAGACTCGAACCCTCCAGAGAACTGAAATCAGTGCATGGTGGTGGTGGTGGTGGTGGGCATCTCTGGATGGGATAGAAACCTAGGACAATGGAAACTCCCAGGAATCTGTGAGGGTGACCCTGGCTAAGACTCCTAGGAAGAGAGGATATGGAACCTGAAATGACCTCCTCCTGTAACCAGGTAAGGCTTCAATGGAGTAAGAAGTTGGGGGAGGTGGTACACCAGTCCAACCATAGAACTTTTGACCCACAGTTTGTCCTGACTACAGGATATACAGGGATAAAGATGAAGCAGAAATTGAGGGAAAGGCCAACCAATGACTGGTCCAGCTTAAGACTAATGCCATGAGAGGGAGCCCATCCCTGATACTATTAATGATACTCTGCTGTACTTGCAGACAGGAGCCCAGCATAACCATCATCAGAGAGGCTTCACCCAGCAACTGATGGAAATAGACGCAAAGAACAACAGCCAAACATTAGGTAGAGCTCAGGAAATCTTATGGAAGAGGAGGAAGAGGGTTAAAGGGGCCAGAGAGGTTAAGAACACCACAAGAAAACCTAAAGACTCAACTATCCTGGACCCACAGGGCTCACAGAAACTGAACCACCAACCAGAAAGCATGCACAGGACAGACCTATGTCCCCTACACATATGTAACAAACGTGCTGCTTGGTCTTCATGTAGATCCCCTAACAGCAGGGACGAGAGCTGTCTCTGACTCTCCTGTCTTCCTTTGAGTATCTTTCCCCTAACTACCTTGTCTAGCCTCAATAGGAGAAGATGCATTGGTCCTACTGCAGCTTGATATGCCAAGGTAGGTTAATATTCATGGGAGACCTCTTTTCTCTGAAGAGAAAAGAAGAAGGGAGTACAGAGAGGGGAGAGGAGACTGGGGGGCTGGGAGGAGAAGAGGGAGGGGAAGTTTAGATCTGATATAAAGTAAATTAATTAATGAAAAAAAGAGGTATGGCCCTCTTGGTGTAGGTGTGGCCTTGTTGGAGTAGGTGTTGGAGTGGGTGTTACCCTGTTGGAGTAGGTGTGTCCATATTGGAGTGGGTGTGGCCCTGTTGAAGTGAGTGTGGTCCTGTTGGAGTGGGTGTGGTCCTGTTGGAGTAGGTGTGACCTTTGGAGGAAGTGTGTCACTGTGGGGACTGGCTTTGAGGTCTTATGCGCTCAAGATCTACTCAGTGACAGAGTCTCCTGCTGCCTGAGGATCAAGGGTAGAACTCCTTCAGCACTGTGTCTGCCAGCATGCCACCTTGTTCCCCGCCATGATGGTAATGAACTACTCTGAAACTGTGAGCCAGCCTCAATGAAATGTTTTCCTTCATAAGAGTTCCTGTGGTCATGGTGTCTCTTCACAGCAATAGTAACTAAAACAATGATGAAAAACAGGTGAATGAAACAGGTTTTAACATTTTTATTATTATTATGTGTATGTTTATTGTGTGCACATGACTGTGGGTTCCTGAGAACCTGTGTGTGTGTGATATGACTTTCCTGAGTAGGCTTTAGAGGTAAGAACTTATACCAAAGCCATCTATTAATATCCTCCGAACTTAGCCCCAACTCATGCTCACCCTCAGAATAATTCACTTTAGTGCGAAAATGTATTCATTTGTTATGAGGTACCTTCATAAAACACAGGGACTCTTAAAGCCAATAGAAAGTCTATTTGCCTACCAGTGCGGTACATGGGGGAATTCTCCCAAACTGTGTAGCTACTAGCTTACTTTTCTTGGCTTTTACACACAAAAATCATATCCTAACAGACACAATTTAATTAGCAAGAACAGTTAGTAGTAAGCAGAACTACAGAAGCCAAAAAGCAAGGTTAGTGCACAAAGGACTTTCCCTGAGCTATGGACCATGATGGTCTTTGTTCTTGTTTTTTTTTTTTTTGGTGGGGGGGGGGAGATGTTGTAGTTTACATCCTGGGCTCTTAAGTCAAAATGGGGCCTTGGTGCCTCTAACGTTATCATTTGTGCTGAGGTGTGGAGGTTTGATACACATGCTCCGGTCTCCCTGTGCAGAAGTATATATGTGCATGAGAATTTTTTCAAGGATCTCTTGCTCTCTGTAATCTTCACTTATTGTTTACCCTGGCTGTGCACAGCTCCTGCACACACCCGGGTTGGTGGCATTCACGGTCTGAGCATGCATCTCCTCTTCCTCCTCCATCTGACACAAGTCAGACTTTTGTCCCCATCTCTATACCAGAGCTACTTCTGTTGAGGTCATAAATGACCCTCACCCTGTAACATCTCTAGAAGTTACTTCTCCCCATTCGCTCTCTCACAGCAAAGAAGTCAAGAGGCAGGCAAGAACACAAAACAGATTCTGATATCCTTAGCAGCCAAGGCAAGGAGAGGCCCATTCCTTGATTGTCCTTCCAATGCCCTCCACTTCTTTCTCTCTTTAAAAAGGTATATTCATGGGGCTGGAGAGATGGCTTAGCGATTAAGAGCACTGGCTGCTCTTCCAGAGGTCCTGAGTTCAATTCCCAGCAACCACATGATGGCTCACAACCATCTGTAATGGGATCTGATGACAGTGTACTCATATACATACAATAAATAAATCTTTAAAAAAAAGATTTATAAGAAACCGGAGAGGTGGCTCCACAGTTAAGATCACTTGCTGCTCTTCCTGAGGACCCTTGATTCCCAACACCACATGACAGCTCACACCTCTGTAAATCCAGTTCCAGGGGACTTGACACACTCTTCTGGCCTCTGGGACCTTGAATGTGGTACAACATACATATGTGCAGGAAAACACATAAAACAAAACTGAAACAAAACCACAGAAAGGCCAGCTCTGCCTGTAATACTAGCACTGAAGATAGAAAGAGGTGCTCTCTCTGAGTTCAAGACCAGCTTGGTGTCGGTAGCAAGTTACAGGCCAGCCAGGGCTATACAGTAAGATCCTGTGCCATTAAAAAAAAAAGGAAGAAAGACACAGAAAGACACACACACACACACACACACACACACACACACACAAAGAGAGAGAGAGAGAGAGAGGAAGTATTATGGTAGGAATGTCACGCTGTCTGTGGAGGTAAGACAATGTTTTGGTCCATTACCTCCTTCAACTTTGTGAGTTTTGGGAATAAGATTGTTTGTGAGGCTTGTGTAGTAAATGCCTTTACCCGCTTAATCATTTCTCCAGCCCTCTTCTAACTCTCTCGGAGCTGAGTGTCCCCAGAGCTCTGCCTACATCTTCCCCATCCCACTGGTGACTTCATAAGTCCTTAAGACTTCACACCTTCTCTTCGGTGTCTCCTTGTATGTTTGGTGACAGGACCTCACTCTGTAGCTCCAGCTGCTAGAAAACTAACAGGAACCTTCCTGTCTCCACCTCTGGCCTGCTGGACTACGTGTGTGCATCGCTCTGTCTGGCTATCCCTGACTTTATGCTCCATAGAAACTTCTATGAGTCAAGTTCCCCTGATATCTTCACAACCTGACCCTTCCCATCATCCCAATTGCTGCCAACTTCATCTCTCGTCATGCTGGGCTTCCAGTGGGTCTCCTTGCTTCTACCTGACCCTAGTTTCTCTTCTCACATAACTCCTAGAGATTCCTTTATACATCAGGTTCCGGGGCTTCTCTTGCACGTGCTGCAGTCTGCACCCTGAGAACAAACCCTACAGGGGACAGCCTGGGCTAGCCTCCTCCACATTCTGGCCTCCACTTCTACTTTTTTGCTTTTCCTCAGTCCACTCTGACGGGAGCTAACTAATTGCTCTCCAGCCTTAGAATCCTTCAGCGGAGGTGCATTTCTATATCCTGGAACCCCCTTCTCCCCAATCCTACATGGCTTGCCTCTCCCAAAGTGCACTCCTTATTCTTTTTGGTAATCATTTGTTCATTTATTCATTATTTATTTGTTTGAGACAGGGTCTCGGATTGGCCTCATTTTCTATATAGCCAAGGCTAGCCTTGACATCCGGATTTCCCTGCCCCCACTTTCCAAACGCTGTGACTATAGACATGCAAACTATACCAGCCCCCCCTCTGGAGAGAAGGCTGCCCAGGCCAGTTTATCTTCACAAACACTGCAGTTTCCTACTGCCCCTGGCTCTGTTTTACATTTTCTTTTCCAATGAAAGCATTCGTTGTCTTTTTTCTTCCCTCCGTGGCTTTGTTTTCTCATTTCATATTAATTGTTAATTCTGGGTCTCTCTCTTGCTGGAATACAAGCTATTCTGCTCACTGACATGTTCTCCGTTCCTACAACAATGCCTGGAAGATAATACATTCCCAGTAAAATTTGCCAAGTGCCCAAATCAGAGGATAAAGCCCTGGAACATTTAGACTCTTATATTTCCCAGTCACCATTAAATTATGTACTCTGTGATTTGGACACTCCATGTTTATTGATGAGAAAACAAAGGTTCAAACCCAAGGTCACACAGTGGCAAAGCTGGGCTTTGCTCTCAGGACCCCGCATCCAGAGCGACATTTTTTTAGCACTCTGTTGTCCTGCCTCTGCCTGTAAAGGGGGAGAAAGGTAAACAAGTTCTTCCTGCTGTGGCTTCAGTCAGCCGCAGAAGGACATGATGGCATTTCCAGATGTCATCTGTATGTGTGTCAGAGCAGAGTGTCACAGGGGCCTTTCCTCCTGCTCCAGACACAAACTCTGAAGGAAGAGCGCCCTGCAGAGTGAGAACATGGCTGTGTGTTTGTTTGTCTTGGCTGGAGTATCCGACTCCTCAGGAAGAAGCTGAGCAGACTTGTGGAAAGACATCATAGAGTAGTAGGAAAAGCTCCTGACCCGAAGGGCCCAGACATAGCATGATCACAGTACGACATCTTTGTCATCTTTACGGTCGTAGCATCAATTACTCTCTCTCTGTCTTTCTCTCTCTCTCTCTCTCTCTCTCTCTCTCTCTCTCTCTCTCCTCTGTCTTTACAGATCTACAGTGCCATCTTCCTCCTGGGCCAGCTCCTCATACTGTGGACAATGCCAGCCAGCAACAATGGTATAACGTGCCTTCTTGTTCACACTTGCCATAAAAAACAGGAAGACACCTGTAGATTATAAAAGTCTTTCCTTCAGCTTAATTGAGCCAACTTAAATTACTTCCATGGACCTGTTACAGAGGCTAGGGGGTACTTGATGATTCTAGAGATCCACTAGTTCTTTCTAGAAGGTGTTGGAAAATATATTAAAAAGCTAATGGGGGCTGGAGAGATGGCTCAGCGGCTAAGAGCACTGACTGCTCTTCCAGAGGTTCTGAGTTCAAATCCCAGCAACCACATGGTAGCTCACAACCATCTGTAATGGAATCTGATGCCCTCTTCTCCTCTGGTGTGTCTGAAGAGATCAGCAATGTACTCATATACATAAAATAAATAAACCTTTAAAAATTATTTTTAAAAAAGCTAATGGGTGGCAAAATGACACGCCTTTTATTAGCTGGGAATTAATTAATTGTACAGCAAGGAAAAGAAAGATAGTACCAGCAATGTTCAAGACAGTTGTGCTGACTCTTTTGAGAAGCACTGTAAAGCAGGATACATTGGCTCACACCTGTCACCCCAGTGGTTGGGAGGCAGAGGCAGGAGAATTGCTAATTCAAAACCCTGTCTTTATAATTAAAAGAAAGAAAGGAAAGGAAAAAGAGGGAGAAAGGAGAGTGGGAAAGGGAGGGAGAGAGGAAGGGAGGAAGGAAAGGGGAGAGAAGTGGGTGGGGTACTAGAATTGGTTAGGTTATTATTCTGCATTTAGAAGTGAAGTTTCTTTGCTGAGCACTACAGTCACAATGGAGGTGTGGCATTTGAGATGTTGTTAGGAAGGAAGGCTCTTGAAATTTCATCTAAAAAGAGGTAAAAATGATGCTGGGTGGTAGTGGTCCATGTCTTTAATCCCAGCATCACTTGGGAGTCAGAGGCAGGTGGATCTCTGTGAGTCTAAGGCCAGCCTAGACTACAAATCAAAAGCTACACAGAGGAACTTTGTGCCAAAAAAAAAAACAACCAACCAACCAACCAACCAAAAAAGATGCCTCTTTACAAAACCACTGCAAATACAACATGTAATAAATGATATTCACCTGAGTGACCGGTGCTGAGCCAAACCTGTGTTTGCACTAGGAAGAACCCAGAGAGCCAGCATTTGAGAGCCAACCACGTTCCCTCCTATAGGAAACCGTACAATTATTCATTTCAAGGACGGGAAGTAAAGAGACTTATCCGCCAGTGCTCCCTTCTCTCTGATGAGTCTCTTTCACATTTATCAGCCCCTCCATTTCTGAGCTCCTCAATTTGGAAGAAGGCCTGGTGGGGGGAGGCGTTAGACAATATTCAGGAATTAGCCCTAAATTTGCACTTCACAGAAATATTCTTTGCAGCTGAGGTTAGAGGTGGGTCAATTACCGTTCGAGGCAGAGCGTGAGGAGCAGGAATTGCGAAGTCTCAGTCTGGTGTTAGCCATTGTTACTAGATTAGATGAATCACCCCGGCACACTCATGTATCACTGTAGTGAGGCCCACCTGGGGAGCTTGTTAAAATGAAGATTTGGGTTCAGTAGGTTTGGGGTGGGCCAGAGTGCTACATTTTAATGAGCTCCCGAGTGGTGCTAATGCTAATAGCAAAAATTTTGTTTAATTAATGCATATTTAGCAAGCACCTCCTCTGAGTTGCCGTGTTAGAGAGACTACTGGTATTATATTTGGTGGGCTGAGAATTTAGTCTCCTAAAAACATCCACATTTGGATTCTCAGCCTTTTGAATCCATGACCTTACAGAGCAAAAGGAAGTTTTCAGATGAGGACCTTGAGATAGGACGCTTATCTCGAATTAACCGAGTAAGCGTGACATAGTCACAGGTGTAAGGAAAAGATGACGGGGCACCAATGAAAGGAAAAGTCACTGGGCACCAATGTTGTGAAAGGATAATGATCCGAGTCACAGCACCAATGTTAGGGGAAGGATGAAGAGAGTGGGGGGCATATGGCCCATGAAGGTGCAGCGAGGCCTGAGGGCAAGGGAGATGCTTCTGGGGGGTCCATGTTGGGAATCCCTTCCCTGAGGGACCAGCCACACAACAATATAGTACGGAATAGAGTTTATTCAGGTCATGGGAGAGTTAAGAGGGTGGTAGAGACAGAGAGAGGGAGAGGAAGTAGAGGAGTAGAGGCCGGCCATGAGCACCTGGGACAGAGGGGGAAGGGAAAGGGGAGAGCAAGGCCGCAAGAGCACAAGGGCAGGAGAGGCCAAGAGAGAGAGGAGGGGTCAAGCAGCTCCTTTATAGTGTCAGGTCACTGGGGCGGAGCATACCTGGCCAATGCTGGGTAATTGAGGGGTGGGGTATACCTGGCTGTTGCTAGGTAACTGAGGGATTCTGTAAACCCCAACAACAGGGACCTAAAGAGAGAGGCGGCTGGAGGGATGACACCGCAGTTCTAGCCTTGAAGATGGGGGGGAAAAGAACAGGCAGCTTTCAGAAGCCCAAAAGTTAGAATGATGTTTCCTCAGGGGCTCTGAAGGGATGCAGCTGCTCTACAGGCAGATTTTACACTCACTGATTCTCAAAGCTGCTATGTTTCCTAGATCTTTTTCTTAAGATTTATTTTATTTCATATATGTGAGCACACTGATGCTCTCTTAAGACACACCAGAAAAGGATATCAGATTCTGTTACAGATGGTTGTGAGTCACCATGTGGTTGCTGGGATTTGAACTCAGGACCTCTGGAAGAGCAGTCAGTGTTCTTAACTGCTGAGCCATCTCTCCAGCCCTGTTTCCTGGATCTTTAATCCTCTAAAGTTGTGTGGTACAGTGTCCCAGCAGCCCCCGGAACTGATGAGAATGGGGTGTGGGATCAGTCAGGATTAGGTGAGATGACAAAGCCCTGGTGACCTACGACTCCCCTTGCTAGCTGCTTAAATAAAAGATGATTTGTTTCCTGTTCAGAATACATTTAAACAGAGATTGGGGGATGTGCCTGTCAACTCAGGGCCCAGGTTGAGGAAAGAGCCACCATCTGGAACACTGAAGTCACATCTCGTGTTATGTTGTCATCCTACTCTCAAGAACTAGAAAGCACGATTCATCCACATGTCCAGAAGGCAGGGAGATAGAAATAGTTGTTGGGCCTATATCTGGCATAGCTGAGTAAGCTTCTGCTTTATGTTCCTCTAGATATAAGAAAAAAATAAACTATGCACTCTGGATAAAATATGGAAATAAACTTGACTTGTGGTACAAGTCTATAATGTCAACACTAGGAGGCTGAGGCAGGAGCATTGCCAGTTTGAGGCCAAACTCAAACAAAGCAAAGCATAAAAAAATTTCTAAATGGAATAGGAAGAAGAAGAAGGAGGAGGAGGAGGAGGAGGAGGAGGAGGAGGAGAAGAAGAAGAAGAAGAAGAAGAAGAAGAAGAAGAAGAAGAAGAAGAAGAAGAAGAAGAAGAAGAAGAAGAAGAATGCACACACACACAAATGGGCTAGAGAGATGGATCATCAGAGGTTAAGAGCACTGACTGTTCTTCCAGAGGTCCTGAGTTCAGATCCCAGCAACCACATGGTGGTTTACAACCATTTGCAATAGGATCTGATGCCTCTTCTGGTGTGTCTGAAGAGAGCAGCAACATACTCATGTATATAAACTAAATAAATCTTTAAAAAAAGTTCTGTAAAAGGAAAAACCATATATATATACACGTATATCGACTGGAATGGCAGTGAAGAGGCTCCCCTAGGTAGAGAGAAAAAAAGATGTTGATCCAAGGCACACACCTTCACTTGTAAGTCCAATAATTTCTGATCTCTAAGGTGACAGGTGTGTTAATTTATTTGGTTGTGGTGAGTAGTCATTGCTGTCATGTTGCCTCTATACACGTTGTCAATCAAATATTTCCAAATTTAGGGATTCAGGGTGTAGCTTGCTGAGCTTCTGAATTCTATCCCTAATATCACAAAAACTAATTTAAAATGCAAAAATTTTAAAAAGAGGCACCATCTCAATGGTAACAGCTTTGAGAGTGAGCATAGACCCCTAGGATGGTTATTTGTTAACATGAGCAAGGGTCACCTGGGAAGAAGTGGTCCTGTGTGGTACAGGAAAGCAACGTGGGGGAAGAGCAAGCTGGTAAGCCTCCTATCTCCGTAGTTCAGTAGGCAGTGACCTGGAAATTATAAGAAGAAACAAACCCTTTTCCACAGTTGTTCTTAGTCATGGTATTTATCACAGCAATTGAAAGCCAAAAAGGACAGTACTGAATCTGTGCCACTTTAAGTAGCTAAAATGCAAACAGGATGTGTAGACACAAATAATCTTGTTTTCCCCCCTCCCTCACCCCTCTCTCTTAAGACAGGGTTTTACTCTGTAGTTTAGGCTAACCATGAACACACAGAAATCCTCCTGCCTCTGCCTCCCAAAGACTGGGATTATAGGCCCAAAGCAGCACACCTGGCCTTATTGTCTTGAGAGTCAGAGGACAAAGTCTGGGGCACCCTTAGCTGATGAAAAGCTAAGGAGGAGATTCCAGATAAGTGAGGGCTATAGAGGTGGAACTAGCCCGAGCTACAGAGAAGGATGTAGCCTGAGCTACAGAGGTGGAACTAGCCTGAGCTACAGAGAAGGATGTAGCCTGAGCTACAGAGGTGGAACTAGCCTGAGCTACAGAGGAGGAAGTAGCCTGGGACAGAGGCATTACTTACAATGCCTAGAATAGATTTCAACTCAGCTTTTGGATAGAAACATCATAGCTAACTACCACCAGAAAAGATGGTCATCAATAGAGGTTGAGCAGATATTGGATACTAGAGCCAGGGCTTCTAAAGCAGCTATCATATATATAGATGGAAAGGAGTAATCTACTTGAGATGAGTGGATAGGAAACCTCAGCAGAGAAGTAAAAATGGGAAAACACATGTGAGGGGCCTAGAGGAGTAGCTCAGTAGTAGAGTGCTTTCATAGCAGGCATAAGGCCCTGGGTTCCATTCCCAGAACCACATGGAAAGAAAGGAAAGGTAGAAAGGAAGGATGGGAGCGAAGGAGGGAGAGAAGAATGAATCAGTCATAGTATAGGGTTAACATCAGATGGTGATTAACAGAGCCTCCAATACACGTGCCGATAGACCAGTGGAAATTATGCAGTCAGAGGAGCAGAGAGGGGGAAAAAAATCTTGAAAGAAAAACAAAACAAGAAACAGTTCTGGGAACTGGGTGAACAACATCAGAAAAATCGAACACATGTGCTGTGTAGGATGAGACATTCTATAGGGGTGCATGAGCTGGGTGGTGTATTTGAAGACCTATACCCAGCCGTATTACCTACTGTCAGTCACAGGTAGGAAACTTTAACACAATACAATAAGGTTTTGTTTGTATATTTTTAATTACACTTACTCATTTATTGGAGGGGTCACGTACACCATGGCATTTATGTGGAGATCAGAGTCAGTTCCCCCCTTCAGTGTGAGTCCTGGGGTTGTTAGACTTGGCAGCAAGTGCCTTTATCCACTGAGCCATCTTGCCAGCCCTACATATTTGAGACAGAGTCTTCCTATGTGCCCTAGGCTGGCCTCTTAACTTTGGCTTTCCAAGTACTTAGATGACAGTTGTATATTGCCACACCTAGCTCAGCAAAAGATATTTTGAGAGTGTCAGGAGAGACTGAGAACTCACATAAATCATATAATCCTTTAGATTTTTTTTTGTACCACCACACTTAGCTCATACAGTTCTTAGTACTGTATGTTGTTATAATTTCCAGAGGTCCAGAGGGCCAAACCCATAATTAGCTAGGCAAGATCTCTGTCACTAAACTACTTCTACTATCCATGAATATTCGATTATATAATCAGTTATTATTAAGCAATCATTTTGCCTCTTGGCTCCTATTGCTGTTGATCTCTTAATGAATTAATTCTTATCATAGATATAAACACACACATCATTATCTATCTGTATAAGCAACAAAATATAGCTATATTATATTATGACTCGGTGCTATTTGTGGTTTTGAGCATCTCCTGGGTGTCTTGGAATATACCCCCTGGAGATTAGAGAGAGCAATCTAGTAAGACATACATTGACAGATGCAAAAACAAAAAACAAAACAAAACAAAAAACCTCAGTGAAAGCTAAGCAGGATTAATGCAAAGAATATAATAAGCAGGCATATCACAGGCAAACTCTGGAAATGTGAAGATAAAGTGAGAATTTTAAAGCTGTTGGAGTAGTCACCCCGTAACCACAGGAACAGAATCTGAGTAGCTCGAATTTCCCATTAGAAGCAATGATGGCAACTTACAGGACTGAAAAAAAATTCTTCCTGTCAGCTGGATTTCTGTGTCTCCTGGAAATGCTCTTCAGGGATAAAAGCAAAATAAAATACTTTCACGTTAAAGGAAAATGAGAATCTGACACCAGCTGACCAATATAAGAAGGTTTTGAGGAAGAAAAGAAATGAATTCTGATTATAATGGGGAGAGTTCTTGTTTTATTTGGCTTTTCATTTGTTTCTTTCTGAGTTTGTTTTTTGTTTTTGTTATTGTTGTTAAAGATTTTATTCAGTTTGTATATGTATGTGTATGTGTATATGTATGATGAGTACACTGTAGCTGTGTAGATTTTCCTAAAGCTGTTTGTATTTTAATGTTAATTCTACTTCCCCAAGAACGGCTGCCCAGTCATGTACTCAAAAGGTGACTTCATCTGAACCTTCCCGTTTTAATTAGTAAAATAAAGGAAAGTCGGTGACTGGGCGGGCAAGGGAGGTGGAGAGAAGAGAGGTCAGAGGTCGGGCAGGTGGGAGAGGTCGTGGCAAGATGGAGGTTCCCAAGGACCAGCTAGACCCTGGTGATATTGATTGGCATTAAATAGCTATGAACATTAAGGATTTTATAGGTCTAAAATCTCATATAGAAGGGTAATTTGTATCTTTGTCTATTTGATGTAATCTTATTGTGTAGAGGGTTTGTGGATTGAGAGTTGAATATATAAACATGTATGAAAAGCTATCGGGCTGTAGAGTTGTGTTTGTGTGAGATTTGGGGGTACAGAAACACCCCAGGGGCTTTCTGCTTCTCCCTGTTCTACAGACAGCTGCATCTTCTTGTGCAGTGCCAGCCTCATCCCTTAGACAAGATGGTGAAGGTCAGTGTGATTTGGCCGTATTGGGCGCCTGGTTACCAGGGCTGCCTTCTGCTCAGGATCTGGCAAAGTGGATACTTTTGCCATCAACGACCCCTTCATTGACCTCAGCTACATGGTCTACATGTTCCAATATGACTGTACCTATGGAAAATTCAATGGCACAGTCAAGGCTGAGAATAAGAAGTTTGTCATCAATGGGAAGCCCATCACCATCTTCCAGGATCGAGATCCCGCTAACATCAAATGGGGGTGATGCTGGTGCTGAGTATGTTGTGGAGTCTACTGGTGTCTTCACCACCATGGAGAAGGCTGGGGCCCACTTAAAGGGTGGGGCCAAAAGGGTCATCATCTCTGCCCCTTCGGCCGATGACTCCATGTTTGTGATGGGTGTGAACCATGAGAAATATGACAACTCCCTGAAGATTGTCAGCAATGCATCCTGTACCACCAACTGCTTAGACCCCTGGCTAAGGTCATCCATGACAATTTTGGCATCCTGGAATAGCTCATGACCACTGTTCATGCCATCACTGCTACTCAGAAGACTGTGGATGGCCCCTCTGGAAAGCTGTGGCGTGATGGTTGTGGGGCAGCCCAGAACATCATCCCTGCATCCACTGGTGCTGCCAAGGCTGTGAGCAAGGTCACCCTAAAGCTGAATGGGAAACTTATTGGCATGGTCTTCAGTGTTCCTACCCCCAATACTAAAATTGTGCCTGAAGAGTGAGACCTCAGAGCCTATAAAGAGATAAGCCATTTTATTTTTTAATATTTACTGCAACATAGTTGTTGTCTTCAGACACACCAGAAGAGGGCATCAGATCCTATTACAGATGGTTGTGAGCCACAATGTGCTTGCTGGGAATTCAACTCAGAACCTCTGGAAGAGCAGCCAGTGCTCTTAACTGCTGAGCCTTCTCTCCAGCCCGTTGTTGTTTTTTATGTTAGGTCTCGCTCTCTACCCCAGGCTAGCCTGGACTTACTGTATAGCACAGGCTGGTCTAGAACTCATAGCAGTCATCCTAATCTCAGGAGGCCTGGGATCACAGGCATGAACTTTCGTGCCTGGGTAGAATGGACTCTTTTGGAAAGAGTGTCAGCCTTGGCAGTGAAAAATATGTGAGTAAACTCAAATGATTTTAAAACCTTTTATTTAAAATACATATCAAGAGGCAAGGCATAGTGGCCTTTAATCTCAGTACTGGGGAGGCAAAGGCAAGTGGATCTCTGACTTAGAGGCTACCATGGCCTACAGAGCGAGTTCCAGGACAGCCAGAACTACACAGAGGAATTCTGCATTGAAAACCAAACCAAACAAACTATGATGGGTTGTATATGCTCGGCACTGTTAGAAGATGTGGCCCTGTTGGAGTAGGTGTGTTATTGTTGATGCAGGCTATAAGACCCTCACCCTAGCTGCCTGGAAGTCAGTCTTCTACTAGCAGCCTTCAGATGAAGACATAAAACTCTCAGCTCTGACTGCACCATGCCTGCCTGCATGCTGCCATACTCCTGCCTTGAGGATAATGGACTGAAACTCTGGACCTGTAAGTCAGCCCCAATTAAATGCTGTCCTTTATAAGACTTGCCTTGGTCATGGTGTCTCTTCACATCAGTAAAACCCTAACTAAGACACAAATCAACCGAGCAAAAACATACATGAGGTATTTAAGTCCAAAATTATAGCTTTATGGAGTTTATAATAAGTACATTATATCCAGTGATTCTATGATAAAGGTAAGGCACACCCATATGGTTGGTAGTTTTCTAAGTAGCATAATGTGAACTGTGAGTATACCTGATGCACAAATGGTTGCAAAGAAATCATGATGTAATGAAGGAAGATGAAGTTCAGACCATCCATCACAAGACAGCTCTTTTTGGGAAGCTTGCTCCTGGAGACTATAGTAGTGCTGGACTCTGAAGGGTAATGAAAAGATGAGGAAAAGACATCTTGTGAGTGACAGACAGCAGAAGGGAAGCAGCCAGTGCCACACACATTTAATGTTAGTAATAGTCACTGGGCTTCCCTTCTGAGAGTGGTAGAGAATAGGGTTCTGCCAAAAAAGTTCTTGTATTGGTCCATGTGTTGCTATAGCAAAGTGTCATAGATTGAATCTTTATCAAGGAAGTATGGGAAGTAGATGACCAAGGTGCATGTGGATCTGCATCTCTGCTTCCAAGTTGGTACCCTGGATGTTGTGTTTTTATATAGATGAAGAAACAGAAGAGAGAGAAAAAAAATACAGTCTATTCCCTCCATCAACCTCTTTTGTAAGCACCCTAATCCAGTCCCAAAGGACCCAGCTTTCTGACTGGGACGCCCCAAAGGTCTCTTAACTTAACATCCTCTCATAGACACAATGTGTGAAGTTTGAGGGCATGTGGTTCACAGCAGACCTCATGGAAGAAAATTGCTGTGGAGTAAGTTGGAGGATAAACCGAGGCAGACAGAGCTAGGAAGCCAGAAACAAATTGCAAGAAATCTTGATTAAAGATATGAGAGCCTAAACTAGGGTCAGGGCAGAGGTGAACACATGCTAGGGAGATGGTCAGGAAGCAGCAAGGGGCTCAGGGAAGGTGAGAATACGGAGAAGAACCCAGACAAGGCTGAGGTTCCTGACTCTGGGGGCTGGTATCAACTAGGACAAAGGAAAGGCAATGGAAGAAATTGAAGATATCGACATAAATGAGATTATTGATTAAAGTACAGAAAGGAACAAAATTCAAGTGCTTGAGAAGGAACGGGAAGGCCACATAGTCTTCTGAAGCAGCAGGAACCTAAGTCTCTGGAAATGGGAGAAGTCTGGAGATGGAGAAGATTAAAAAGGTTCAGAATTCACTGTTGGTGGTGTTTGCTTTCTCTATTAAACAGGAGGAGGTAGTTGGTGTATGGTGTGTGTGTGTATGGTGTGTGTGTGTGAGAGAGAGAGAGAGAGAGAGAGAGAGACTATGATGGGGACAAGAGTTTGTAGCACTACCTGTCTGACATGTGACCTGTGCTCAGGATCTGGCAGGTTCTGTCTACGGAAATAGTGAGTTGACACCATGGTATGCCTAGGGACTGGTTACAGAATACTCTGCTAATACCAAAGTATGAATGTTCATGTGTCATATGTGAAGTGGCATACTTTTGACATATGACCTTTGCACATCATTTTAAATCATCTATAGATTACTTATAATACCAAACACCATGTAAATCTCTGCAAATGGTCATTAAGCTGTATTGTTTAAGGAATTAATAACTCAAAAAGTATGTGTATGTTCAGTATACACACAACCCTCAACATATACCTTCTTCTTGGTCCACAATTGGATACTAACATGAGGGTTGTATACCTGTAGCAGCTGTCTCCCTGACAAAGAAAACTTAAGTTAATCTTAAAATTAATTTATTTTGTGTATTGTTATATGCATTCATAGGCACACAAGTGTGTGTATATGTATGTATGTGTGTGTGTGTGTGTGTGTGTGTGTTTATGGGCACAAGTGTAGGAGGGTCCATGCCATTATGTGTGGTGCCACTTTGGGACAGGCAGGCCTGGGCTGTTTAAGAAAGCAAGCTTGAGTTCCTGCCTGATGTCCCTCAATATTGGACATGCAAGTCAAATAAACCCTCTCCTCTCTAGGCTGTAGGTATTTGTCACAGCAACAATAGGAAACAAACTAGGACACTGCAAAAGAAAGCTTGCTTGTGGGCTGGAGCTATGGCTCAGTGGTTAGAGCACTGACTGCTCTTCCAGAGGTCCTGAGTCCAATTCCCAGTAACCACGTGGTGGCTCACAACCGTCTGTAATGAGATCTGATCTCCTCTTCTGGTGTATCTGAAGACAGCTACAGTGTACTTAATATATAATACATACATACATAAATGAATAAATACATCTTTAAGGAAAAAAAAGAAGAAAGCTTGTTTGTTCTTAATTAATATTCAGAGTCATGAGGTCATAATGGCATCTTCCTAAGTTTTGTGCTTGTCTCCCCTCACTCACCTCTTCCATGCATCTTTGCCCATCCACACATGTGCCCTTTTCCCAGGAGTCCTTTCTCCTCCTCCTGTCCGATTACACTCTGTCCCCATCCCTTCCTTAAAGCCCTTCTCCTTTCTTGTATTCACCTTTAACCCTGCTCAAGATACTCATCAGATATCTAAGCCAATATACATATCCTCCCATTGCACACAGATGGTCACTATTATAAAGGGACCAAACTACCTTTCTAATGATATTAAATCTTGACAGTTACTATATGAAGGTCAACTATATACTGATATATAGTTTGCCTAGGTTTAAGGACTACCATAGAATCCCAATAGCAATGTACATTATCTTATTTAACATAGCTTTAGGCCATATTGAATGTCTTGGAATTTCAAAGACTATGATAACGAACAACCTTTCACACTGGGGCAATATAAAACTGTTGGATAAAACCTTTAGAAACCCAACTGCTGAGTGAAAGGAACATACATTGGTATTATTTTCAGACAAACTGCACAAGACCCGAGTTGGCTTCAGACTAGCAATCCTCCAGCCTTGGCCTCCAGAGTGCTGAGATTGCTGGTATACCAACATGCCCTGATCACATTTGTACTCTTAGTAAATGTTACAGTGCTTTCCTTAGGGTCTGTATCAGTTTATGTCAGTTTTACACTTTGAGATGCTATTTTCTTTTCTTGTGTGTGTGAATTGTTCAAACCAATGGATTTAACTGTGATGTTTTCACATAGGCACATAACATGCTTGATTACGTTGTCTACCATTACCCCCATCCCATCTCCAGCTAAGCTGATTTCCTCTTCAGTGAGTGTTTTAAAACTGTGCTTGACTTTTGTTAGTTCGATTGATAAAAAATGATGTTTTGGAGGTGCTTTTATTCTGCATCTTTTCCCTATGGGGAGGTTGAGGACTGAGTTGAGAGTTCTTATTTCCTTTTTAATCCATTTCTTTTCCATTTTCCTCAGATTGTATAGACGTTTCCTCTCCAGAGTCCTTCTCTATCAGCATAATAGCCCTTTGTCTGTGACAGGAATCACAAATATTTTTTCAACTTATTTGCCCTTAAACTTTGGGTTTTTTGTATTCTAGCCATCTAGGAGTTTAAAAAACAAAACAAAGTCTTTGTTACAGAGTCTGGAGAGGTGGCCCCATGGTTAAGAGCATCTGTTGCTCTCATAGAGGTCCCAGATTTGGTTCCTAGCATCCATGTAACTCCAGTGCTATGGAATCTGACACTGTTCTGACCTCTCTAGGTAACAGGCATGTATGTTATGTACAGACATACATGCAGGCAAAATATCCACACACATAAATAAAAATCAACAAATTTTTACAAGCATTTTTGTTACAATATGTTTTAGTCAGGATCTGTATTTCTGTACAAACAACATGACCAAGAAGCAAGTTGGGGAGGAAAGGGTTTATTCAGCTCACACTTCCACATCGCTGTTCATCACCAGATGTCAGGACTGGAACTCAAGCAGGTCAGGAAGCAGGAGCTGATGCAGAGGTCATGGCGGGTGGGGTATGTTACTTACTGGCTTGCTTCCCCTGGCTTTCTCAGCCTGCTTTCTTATAGAACTCAGGTCTACCAGCCCAGGAATGGCACCACCCACAATGGGCTGGTCCTCCCCTCCCCCCTTGATCACTAATTAAGTAAATGTCTTACAGCTGGATCTCATAATGCATTTCCTCAAGGGAGGCTCCTTTCTCTATGATAACTCCAGCTTGTGTCAAGTTGACACATAAAACCAGCCAGCACACAATCTTTGTATTCACTAGCCTATTACACGTCTAGAGATTGTTTTATAATGAGAATGCCTTCCACCTTCTGATGGAAACTCTTGCATGATGCTCCTTAGCCCTTTTCAGTTCATCCACTTATTAAAAACATTTCCTGAAATAATGTATGAGGTATGTACCTTACTTACTTGTCTCCAATTATTCCCATGTTTGATTTTACTTTTCTTGTACATGATCACATCAGGTCTGTAAGGACAGCTCTTCTTTTCTGACCTTTGTGCCTTTTATCTCTTTTTCTCCCCTTTGCTACAACTCTAGTAAAATGTTGACTAGTAGAGAGGTAGTGGGCCTTGTGCCTCATTTTCTACCTAACCTGTGAACAATGACTGACTATGAGGGTTTTCCTTATTTGCTTTTTATCTATCTATCTATCTATCTATCTATCTATCTATCTATCTATCTACCTACCTACCTACTTATCTATCTATCATCTATCTATCTATCTATCTATCTATCTATCTATCTATCTACCTACCTACCTACCTACTTATCTATCTGTCTGTCTGTCTGTCTGTCTGTCTGTCTGTCTGTCTACCTATCTATCTATCTATTGTATATATGTGTTTGCTCTTGTGAACATGTGAAGGTCAAAGGACAACTTACAGGAGTCTTTTCTCTTTTTCCACTAACCGGGATCAGCCTCAGGTTCTCTGGCATAGTAGCAAGTACCTTTACTGGCTGAGCCATCTCCTTGACCCTAGCTATGTGTTTTCAGAATGTTATCCACAGTGGGTTTTTTGTTTGTTTGTTTTTGTTTTTTTGTTTTCCAATGTGAACCATTCTTCAGATTATGTGTTACCTAGGAAACTCTAAATAGTAATTACTAGCTTAGCTGTTTTTTTTTTTTTTTATTTTTATTTTGCAGATGCCCTTTATCAATCATATTGAGAAAGTTCTCTCCTGTTATTAGCCTGTTGAGA
Organism: Micromys minutus; assembly: GCF_963924665.1. Taxonomy (NCBI): domain Eukaryota; kingdom Metazoa; phylum Chordata; class Mammalia; order Rodentia; family Muridae; genus Micromys; species Micromys minutus. The sequence continues at coordinate 36,346,517 of NC_137971.1, forward strand.
GTGTTTGTCATCAATTTTGACAAGTGGTTTTCTCTTATCTGTAGGAAGCATCTTGCCTGACCTTCGTCTTGTTAATGTGTTAATTATTTATTTGTTTCTTTGTTCTTCTTGAGACAAAGTCTAGCTTTGTCTGTAGCACAGGTTAGCCTGGGACTGGTTATTTGGTCACAATGTTCTTTAGCTCAAGATCCTCTTTCCTTGGCCTCCTGGGTGCTGGAATTATATGCATTCAGTGGTTTTTGTCTTTTCTTCTGTGGTTTTTTGAGACAGCATTTCTCTGTGCAGCTCTGGCTATCCTAGGACTTGTGTAGATCAGACTAGCCTCGAACTCAGAAATCTGCCTGCCTCTGCCTTCCAAATACTCAGACTAAAAGAATGTGCCACTATACCCAGCAGTGTTTATTCCTTTTTAACTATTAATTTGTTTCGAGGAAGAAAGCCCCGCTGCCATTGCCAAGACCTTCGAGGTTTAAGGTTTGACCTAACTGGGACAACAGGGAATGAAGAAACAGTAGACAAACATAAGAAAATGTGGGCCAAGTGGGCTGTGAACAGGAACAAGGAGGAGGCAGGTTAGCGTTCTCTCAGTAGGGGGTCTCTGTAGGGCAGCCATCCCGTTACCATCACCCAGAAGAAAAAAGCTGTGGCTGGTGGTTTCTGAATTCACTGGTTCTAGCTAAGGGCCGATAGTTCATGAGTGTCTATACTGGGAGGAGAGGAAGGCGCTGCCATTCCTCCGAGCCTGGCCTGTGGCAGGCTTTGCTGTTCTCATGGGTCTGAGGCACTGCTCCTTGACATGACTGTGCTCATGTCACACACGTCTACTCAGGACTTCATCTGCTTCCCACGGGTCATGGTTCATTATCCTATGGTTGCTCTTATTGATTTTATCTGCCACTTCTCTGTTAATGAATTTTATGTTTTATTTGTAAGAGACTATTGGTCTGTAATTTTCTCCCCCGCTCCTTGCCACACGTTGACTTGAAAGACCACTCGGATTGCATACTAAATTCCCATTTCTGGGCTTCGTGTTACACTTTGTCCCCTTGATGAAATTTGTCTTCCCTATCTTACAGCAACTGCATTGTTGGGTCTGAGGAATCAGGTTGCTTCTAGGCTCTGCACAGCAAGGCACAGCAGACCAGCTGCCGCATCGGTTTGTTATGTCTCTTCCCACCACACAGTCATACCCATAGGATGCATCCTTCCAAGTTCAGTGCCTGGGTCGGTGGGGAAACACTGCTAAGGATGCAGCCATTTTGTCGGCCGATGTCTCAGGAAACTAGAAAATGGTACTGATTGCTTTAATCAGGGGACTTAATTTCAGGAATAATTGCTATTGTTAGAAGAGCTGAAGGAACAAAATAGGAAGGCAAATAAGTGGAGGGCAATGACTCCAGGAAACTGTTATTAACCTTACGACTATCAAGGAGAAGGTAGTTACACTAGAGCCTGAAAGCGCTCTTTGCTCTCTCTGATGAAGACAGTGCCTGCTGCCGGGACCAATGGCAATGTACATTTTATGGTGGCATCTGCACAGGACCTTATGATCAACAGTAGACTGCACATATGCCAGGGTCCCAAAGATTATAACAAAGGTGAAATCCCCTTATGCTTGGTGTCTCTCTAAGCATAAGTACATGAGTATAGGACAATAAATTTCTCCCTGTGATGGTCCAGGTGTAGGCACACATACTGTGTGGCCAGAGCTATACAAGAATACCATGTACCACTTGATCGTGGTGCTAAATGAAGATGCTGGTGGTTTTTGTATTTATCATACAATAGTCTAGTCATTGCTAGAGAGTGGGATTTTCTTATAAAACATGTTTACTGTTGGGGCTGGAAAGATAGCTCAGCAGTTAAGATAGCTCAGCTGGAAAGATAGCTCAGCGTCTCTTGACGCTTACAGAGAGCCTAGATTTGGTTGCCAGTACCACATGGCAGCTATAATCCTCAGTAACTCCAATCTAGGGGCTCTAATGATGTCTTCTGGCATCTGTGGGCAGCAGGCATACACACAGAGTGCACAGGCATACATGCAGGCAAAATATTCATATACATAAAACAGTTTTAAGTTTTAGTAGTCCATGGTAGCAGATGCCTATAGTCCAAGCACTTTAACATCAGCCTTGGATATAGTCTACTTGGATCAAAGGTCTTCTCACTCCAGACTGGGCACCAGGGATGGCCTAAAGAAATGATTCCACGCATGTTCTGGTTGGCAAATGACTGGATTTATCGGACTTGTTTACAGGAGCACGGGTGACTGCAGCAGCTGGTCAGTGAAAGTCCTACTCCAACATGGATGATGCCCCCTTCAGTTAACCCTCCACTCTCTAAATATCCTAGCACAGAGGCAGAATCCCTTTCAGCTGGGGGGCGGGGTTCAGGAGGGAGTAGATAGAATCTCAGGTGAGGTTGATGGCCCTCTCCAATCTCTCCTATGAGGGAACGTGAACTGCCCATCGTAGTTGAACAGCTCCTGGGAGTTGTCATACAGCTGTAATCACCCTATTGTGCTCATAATACAGTATTCTACAGTACAGGGATGCATAGGGGACCAGTATTAACCAAATCCAAAAATATTTACTGTAAGCCAGCTGCATGCAGCAGCAGCTGTGTACATCTTGAGTTTACTGTCCCTTAGTTCTGTCACCTTCTCCCTTGCTTGATTTAATCTAGGCTTCTGTTCACTGTAGCCTTAGGAACAATAGGCTGCGCCACCTATGCGTCCCACATGGTCTATGTATGTAGTGTGCTAGACTGTCTATGTTTTTATGAGAACACTGAATGATGTTTGCACAAGGACCAAGACAGCTAACGAGCTCTGAGACTGTATCTCCCTTGTAAAAGCTACGGAGGTCTGCTTAGAATCCCAGCCGGATGTTGGACTTTGAGTCACCTGCTGCTGCAGCTGTGGAATCTTTGAAAGGATGCTCTGCGGTTGTGGGAAGCTTCAGCGGTCGCTGCAGTAACAGAGGAACAAAATGCCTTCTTCTTCCTTCCTGCCCTCTGGTCAGCTCTGTCAGTGTCTCCTACCCAATGGGCGTAACCAGAAGCAAAGAGCAAAGGAGCCTATAAAGGGGTTTGCTGGGACTCGCTCCCCCAAATTCGGAGAACACTACCGCTGCCATGGGCACCGAACTCACCCAGGGCTCCGCCCTTAAAAGAGCCCTGCGCTTGGTTTATTGCTCCCTTGTCACTGCCTTGAAATTTCAATATAAAAACGGAGTCTCACACTTTTATTTTGCACTCGCCCTGCAAAATTGTGTGGCTGGTCTCACAGACTGGAACATGGAGGGGTATGAATGAAGCGAGACAGCCAAGAGGAAAATGCCAGAGCCTCCGTATGCCAATTGCTATCCTCAAAGTTTATAACAACTTGAATGTCTTAGCAATGTAGAGAGTTGCCTGGGAAACCATAAATGGATTTTGGTGCTGATAGACAAGTTTCTAAGATTTTCCCCCTCGCTGCTTGTAATAATAGTTCCGAAAGCAGGCAGGCTCTTAGGTCTTCAACTTAGAGTGCTGGGTTATAAGGTTTTCATGAGTCATTTTCCAGTCTCACTCCTTTAGAAAGAGACCTAGGTGGGAGCCTACTGGTTCTCAAGAAATCCATATATTATCGTCTTGCTTTTCTATAGCTGGTCATATTTACGTCTGTCATATTTATTCGTTAGTGTTCCTTGTTCTCTAGCTTGTTGGGGGTCGATAACTTTGTGGGTCAGACACTCACTAGCACATGGAGTCTGTGAGGCTCAGCAGATGCTAATCCCATCATAGCTTCTGGAAGAAAACAGCTCTTGATTGGCTTCAGAAGGGGAAGAGAAGATGCAGAGGATTTCACAGTCTTGGGAGAATGGGTAAAGCTATTGCAGGGACCAGGGTGCGGACCTCATAGAAGGGAACGGAGAGGTGACCAGAAGAGGAAGCTCAAAGGAAACCCCCAGAGCTGTTCTTTCAGCCCTAAAAGAACCAAGCAAAGCTCACTCTGAGATATGCAGAGTTCAGACACAAGTACCAGTTAACTCACGTGTGCTTCTTGATAATCTGTTTCTTTGAATTAAACCACAGAGTCCATGGTAGGTTTCTGTAGCTCTGTGTAAAAGAAGAGATCGATGTTCTAATCCCTGGTATCTGGCTGGAGTTGGGCATGCCAGTTTCAGCCTAAGGATAGACTGGAAAATAGAACGGGAATGATATCAGCTTTCTCAGACCCACAGTCTGGAAAGGGAGAAAACTAACCAAGGGCAAGAGGACCTGGTTAGTACTGTGGCGGAGAGTCGAAGGTGCTTAAAGAAAACATAACACCTTGTTAAAAACATGCCGGAGAGACTGGGAGAGCAGCGGGGTAGCATTAAGCCAAGCAAAGAAGGGAAAGATGGGGCGGAGGGTTGACATTCCAGGAAATGGGAGCAGCCAGTACAAGGTTCCTGAGGCAACAGCTTTCTTTGATGTAAAAATGGAAGAACGGATAATGTGGAAAGTTAGCAGTGGAGTTGGGGAGGTGGAGAAGGCAGGCACAGGTTAGACCTAAAGGACTAACCTTTACCCTTGCTTGCTGGTCATACATGCACTTTAGGTTGATCTCTAATACAGCAAGGAATAAAGAAAAGAGGGGGAAAGAAAAGAAACCAAAACTGACCTCAGTTCAAGATAGTTTGTTGACTACCCATGATCTTTACTTAAGCGTAATGGTAAATGGTGCAGGTGCTCAGTCTCAGGAGAAGGATATAAGATGTGTTCCTTTGTCCTGTGATCCCAGTACTCAGGAAGCGGAGACAGGAGGATTGGGAATTTCAAGCCAGACCAGAACATGCCTCTAAATATGTAGTGAGAGGGGTTTTTAGGCAAGCATAAAGAACCGCCTTTTGAATAAGTTGAGTCTGAGGTCTCTGGGGGTGGATCAAGTGGAGTTGTCTAGTAGATGGGTGTTAATTATTAGACACTGAGAACCTTAAATTACTTCAGGGAGCTTAGCAAGATAGTTAGTTTGCAGACCTTAAAGGAATCAAGTGCAAATTCTTTTTGTTTTTGCTTCTGGAGAGACTAAGCAAAAGGCTTGGACCATGTTCCCCATCAAATTCTCACATCCATCTGAAAACCATGGCTCCTCCCAGCAGCATTTGTCTCCTTGCTTCTGAGTTGTCTACGCCTCCAGTTTAAAAATCAGAGTAGCATCGGTGAGGCAGATCTGAGCTGATTTCATCCTTAGATTCCCAGTGCTTTACAGGATTCCCTGAACAAAAAAGACCCATCTTTACTGGATGGTTTTAATTTGCCTCTTAAAATTCATCAGCTGAATCTAAAGGACATTAACATAACCGCACATTTTAAAGATAGCCAGGTTTTTTAAATAAACAAAATATATGAATTAAACAACAAAAACATATTTAATTTTTACAATTTGTCTTTTTGCTTTTAGACAGGATCTTAAACATATTCCTGGCTGTCCTACAACTTGATATACAGACTGAACTGCCCACAAAAATCACATAGATCTGCCAACCTCTGCCTTCCACATGCTGGGCATGTCAGGCTTCAAAAACAAATTTAAATAACAAACAACAACTTGAAAGTTAAATGCAGTTTGGCTTTTTTTCCGCCCAAATAAACTATTACATTATAATTTTGTACTTTTCTCCCTTTTTTTCATTTTTTTTAACCTTTTGGTGACTTTTACGCTCACACCGAACTAAAAATAAAGTCAGAGCAGAGAAAAATACCTCCAGGTCAACATAAAAGCTAAACATTCGAGGCTTTGAAATGCACAGGGTTGTGGCTGTAGCTCAGTTATAGAACGCTTGCTTAGCACAGACAGGGTCCGGTTCCTACCCTTCTGCCACAGAACAGGCAGATAAACAAGCCATAATCTCATTACTCAGAGACTCTATGTCATGTTTAGAAAATCGAAAAAAAAAAAAATAATAATAACAGAGAAGAGAGAGGGGGGAGGAGGCCAGGGGAGGGGAGACAATGAAACAGTAATATCTGCAGGGAGACAGAGCATGTTTCATGGAAAATGAATGAGCCACTAGGCTAGGCATGAGTGTGTGAGTGTGTGTGTGAGTGTGAGTGTGTGTGTGTGTGTGTGTGTGTGTGTGTGTGTGTGTGTGTGTGTGTAGTCTCAGCTACTTCACAGGCTGATGAAAGATGCCTTGAGCCCATGGGGTTGAAAGCCACTTCATTTGTGCACAAATGAAAGGGTGCTTGCCTCAGTACAACATAAAACCCACAGATGATGTTTTTGTTGCCTTGGCTCAGAGGTTAAGAGTACTGACTGCTCTTCCAGAGGTCCTGAGTTCAATTCCCAGCAACCACATGGTGACTCACAACCATCTATAGTGGGATCCAATGCCCTCTTCTGGTGTGTCTGAAGACAGCTACAGTGTACTCATATGCATAAAATAAGTAAATAAATCTTTAAAAAAAAAAGAATCTTAAAAAAATGTTTGGCTTCTAACCAAACATGGTTCACAATTTATATTGTACCATGTACCAAATAACATTCCCGATGGTTAGATGCTTGTTGAGAAATTTGGTGGCTTTTGTTTGTTTGTTTGTTTTTTAGATTTTATTTATTTTTATTTTACATATATGAGTGATTTGCCTGCATGTATCTCCCAGAACCATGTGCATATGAAAGTTGTGGAGGCTTGAAGAGGATGTCTGATTCCCCTGGGACTGGAGTTACAAGCAGTTGTGAGCTGCCATGTGGGTGTTGGGAATTGAGCCCTGGTCCTCGGGAAGAACAGCCAGTGCTCCTAAGTGCTTTGGAGTCATCTCTTCATCCTCAGTCACTGATTTTGGGGCAGGGGGGAGGGGAGGCTTGGAAAGTTCAATGAAGGCATATTAGTTCTTGTTCACGACTTTGGTGAATATTTGAGTGGGAAGATTATTATGCTAAAATAAACACAACGAAAGGAAAAAAGAGAGGAGAGGGAAACTGCAAATAAGGCAGCGGCATAGATTTCCAAGAGTCGCCAGCGTACAAGAAAATACAAACGGAAGATGAATGAGGAGAAACGGGTACATGACTGGAAGACTGCACAAATGAATAACTGACAGGGCCCTCTGTGAGGGAGGACGGGGAGTCAGGGAAGCATGTGATGATGGAAGAGATGATGGAACAAAGAAGCCAAGTTCTGAGCATGTCAGTATGAGACCATCCAGCTGCCCCTCTAAGACCCCATTTCCTGCGTCGGTCTAAAGTTAGACACATGTCTGTCTCTCCATCACTAACCTTCTGCTGGTCCAAGTCTACTGAATATACATCTGGTGTTTTACAGGACCGTCTTAATTTTCAAGATTCAGTTTCACCATCCAGTCAGATACGCGTCTAGTTTGGAGAATATGGTGGTCACAGAAAGACTGGACTAAAAAGAATAGTTAGTGGTTGGGGTTGTCGGAGTTTGAGCAGAATATTTATAATGGGGGTATACTTATAGCTTTGCACAGCATTTTAAGAAAAAAAAATGTCTGAGGGGAAGACTAAACTCTCATGCTTTCCACAGTTCCAAAACCAGGGGCTTTTCGGTCAGCCTTCCCGGTTCCTAAGTAGGAAGTCAGAAAGTGAGGCGTGTGTACAAATAGTGAACATTTTCATTCTGCGTCTTCTGATCTCACCTCACCCATGGTGACTCCTGCGTATTGTTCACCAGGGCACTGGGCAATCAGAAGCCTGAACTTCTTAGGGTCTAAGGACTCGACAAAGGACACAGTGATTTCTCTGAAGATCTGTGCTAGTGTCATATACTCATTTAAATTAATATTATTGATATGTGTGTATACACACACACACATATATACATTAAAAGTAAAAATAATCCTATTGCCCCAAATTATTAATCATATGATTTGATAAATATGGTGTATGTGAATGTGGTGTGTGTGAATATGGTGTGTGAGAATATGGCATGTGTGAATACAATGTGTGTGAATACAATGTTCGTGAATGTGGTATGTGTGTGAATATAGTGTGTGTAAATATGGTGTGTGAGAATATAGTGTGTGTGAATGTAGTATGTGAATATGGTGTGTGTGAATGTAGTATGTGTGTGAACATGGTATGTGTGTGAATATGATATGTGTGAATATGGTATGTGTGACGTCTTTCGAATTAGCTCTCATCTTCATTGTTTCTACATTATTAAATACTCATAATTTGAGATTTACACCTTGACAAATTCAAAGGTAAATTGACCCACAAATTTTGTTTTAGTTGTTGTTATAATCTCTGTTTTTTTTTTTATCTAGAAACCACCGAGGAGGGTGATTCCACCACATAAGGGATGGTAGCCTGACACTGCTACTCTTGGTCAGGCACATAATTAGAAACAAGGTCAATAAATGAACAAACAAACAAAACCAGCCTCCTACTTAGGGAGAACATGTGGACTAACAGAGAACGCTGTAGCCTGCAAACCACAAGCTTTAAATGTACATCAGGTGCATCCTTGCTCCTTCCACAAGTGTTAAAATTTTCCACGTAGACAGAGATTTCTGCATGAGACCCAGTAGAAGAATTAGCATAAGACTCCTGGCGGGAATGCACTGTAAGTTTATGCCCCAATTACTATCTTTGCTCTAAGGTACCAATGATAGACAAAATAAGGAAGGAAACAACACACACACACACACACACACACACACACACACACACAGTCATGCTAAGAAAACCAGGATACACATTTGCCATTCAGAGAAAAGCATAATGAGGAGAACTGAAACAGCTGGCCTTCTGAGTCCAACGATCAGACAAAAGCTGTCAGCAAATGAGCTCTTGCTTGAAACAGAGCCTAAAGGAGTGCAGGCAAGGCACGGAACCAAAGCTAGGTTAAAGCCGGGGTCCAGGAGGAGGATCATCCCCTCTCCATCTTTAGAAGGGGGAATCAGGAAAAAAGAGAAACTGACCACTGCATAGTTCACAAAGGGCAGACAAAATAAGAAGGCAGACAAAAGCAGATAGACTCTCCTGTCCGGTATCTAAATCAAGCTACTTAGAGCAAAAATGTAGTTATTGTCCTAGGCTATCTGCCATGAACTGTAAATTACAAAGTCTAACGATGGTTTAGAAGCCCCACAGGACTGGGCTGAAGATTGATGAGCAAAACATTTTTAGACTTGCAATATTGAAGGAAAAGTGTCAGCTCACATAAGGTGAGCTTGAAGCTAAACATTTAAGGAAGACAAAATCAACAACAAAGAGATTAATTAATCTGAAAACAACTTAAAATAACTGTGCTTAAGATACTCAACAGGCAGAGCTGGGGAGATGGCTCAGCAGTGAAGAGCACCGACTGCTCTTCCAGAGGTCCCGAGTTCAATTCCCAGCAACCACATGGTGGCTCACAATCATCTGTGATGGGATCTGATGCCCTCTTCTGGTGTGCAAGTGTGCATTCAGCAGAGCAATCATACATTACATAAAAATATTTTTTTAAAAAAAATTCGTGCAATGGCTCACACTCATAATTCTAAAATCCAAGAACCCGAGGCAGGAGGATTACTGAAAGTTTGAGGCCAACCTGGGCGACATAGAATAATATCCTGCTCAAACATATAAATTGATTAAAGAAGCTACAAGGTCTGCAAGTACAATAGCGGCGTGGCTGATATGAATGCAACTAATTACATGCTCCTCGGACTTAAGGCTTAACCAACAGGAGGGAATTCACATCAGATTCTATAAGCCTGGCCAAAAGCTGTGACTGAAAAAATTATAAGCTGTAATGGGAAAACTTATGTTGTTGCTCTGCTAAATGAATGTAATGTACTGGCCTTTTAAACATTTATCTTAATGTTGCCATCAGCTTTGGATAAAGACCCTGCTTTTTACAAGTGGGTGGTGGTGACTTTGAGATCTTCTAATTGGCCAAAATGCTGAGAACAAGTGATTGTTGAATGCTCAGCCCTAAATGAGACTTTCATATCACTCTCTCCAAGGCTAAGGGGACGTCATGGAAGAGGGGCAGAAAGAGTGTAAGAGTTGGAGACGAAACACTACCGGGACTGGTCACATGAGGCACCTAAAGATTGTCTACCGCAGATTCAGACATGGATTCCGTGAAGGAACAACACCTAAACCCAAGAGGACAGCTGTTGCAGCATCCAGTTCATCTTGAGGATTTCAATCAGTCATAAAATAAATGTTCTGGTTTCAAAAAAAAAAAAAAAAAAAAAAAAAAAAAGAGTGTAAGAGTTGGAAGAAGAGGTACATTACTATGGGATGCTGTCTTTTGTCCGGGATGTAGTCACTGTGCTGCTGTGGCTACCTGCAGGAGATCTGAACAGAATTAAAACAGTCAACACTCCATTAAGATGGGAGGGATGGTTACAGAAGGCCCCATCCTCGCTCGATGAGGATCTATAGGTAGTTAATGGTTGCTAGGAGAGAAACAAACATTCTCTCCAGTGTGTAGCCCCTGATAATTTACCCATGTTCCTGTAAATAACCCACTACCTAGGCTCATATAACTTACACTAATGAAGTCACCTGTTTATGAAACAAACAAACAAAAACCACTTATGAAACTAGAAGGGAGACTAGTTGAGAAGAGGAAGTGGATCATAGAGGATGGGAAGGGAACAAGAAAGGGTGGTGGGAAATAATTGTCTTTAAATACATTGAATATGTATAAAATGGTATAATGAGACTTATTATATATGTAATTAATATATGCTAATGGAAAACTATAAAAATTAATAAATAAAATGGAAATATTAACTTTATAGGAGAAATTATGAAATAGTAAAATACATTAGAATCTAACTAGTCTAAAACTTGCATTGAAATTACTGCATACCCCTCATTTACTAGATACCAGTAAAATTTGAAAATATGTTAGCTAAGAATTATAATGAGGAGTAAATCTCAAGAGAGCATAATCAGGAAAATAGTAATGATAACACCAAAATGATGTAAAATAGAAACTAAGAAACTATAAAATTATGGCAGAGCTAGAGAGATGGCTCAGTGGTTAAGAGCACTGACTGCTCTTCCAGAGGTCCCGAGTTCAAATCCCAGCAACAATATGGTGGCTCACAACCATCTGATGTCCTCTTCTGGTGTGTCAGATGACAGCTACAGTGTACTTATATACATACATAAATAAATAAATCTTAAAAAAAAAACCATGGCAAACAAAACTTCTTGGAAGTTTGAATACAATAGTCATGTCTCCGGCAAGCTCAGTCCAAGAATAAAAGAGAAAAGCTGTAAGTACTATTGAGATTATTCTGTAGAGACTCGGGGATTAAACATGTTGGGAATGATGAATACAAAGAAGCTTATATCACTACATTTCTAAACTGGTAGAATGGGCAACATTTAAGAAAACATGCCACCTCAAAAGTGACTCAAGAAAGAGCTGTGACGTCATACACCTGTTATAGAACTGCCTAGACAGGGCAATTACTAGTTGAAATCACCCTGGGCTACATAGTGAAACCCAGTCTTAGAAAAACAAATAAGCAAGCAAGCAAACTAACAATAACCATCGGTAACTATTAGCTATTGACTTGGGGATTTAAACATCATCATTTTAGTGACTCCAAACACAGATTCTTTTTTAGGCAAGCTTTACTAACTCTTAAGAAAGAGACAGCCCCCTTGTTAAGATGCCACCTAAAGTGAAGGCAGGAGCACCTGCCCCTTCCAAAGCTGAAGCCAACACAAAGCCCTTAAAAGCCAGGAAGGTAGTGCTGAAAAGCATCCACAGCCACAAAAAGGATCTGCAAGTGATGTGCCTCCAGTTGGCCAGAAGGCAGCCCCTTTGCCCTTGCAAGAATACCCCCAGGTGAAACCATGCCAGCATTAAGATCCCCCTGGCCACTGAGACCATCATGAAGCAGACAGACATCGTATGTTCACTGTGGAAGTCAAGGCTAAAAGCACCAACCAGGCTGCGAAGAAACTCGGTGATATTGATGTGGTCTCCGGGTCAAGTATGGCAGAGACAAAGTGATCATCTGAACTTAACTCTGCTGGCTAATTCTAACCACAAACTTTTATTTTAACCACTTAAAAAGAGAGAGAGAGAGGATTGCTAGGGAGGTGGCTCAGTGGTTAAGAGCACTGGTTGCTCTTTCAGAAGACCCAGGAGTGGTAGCGCATGATCACTTGTAACTTGAATTCCACATGATCTAACACCCCTTTCTGGCTTCCACAAGCATTCCATGAATGTGGCACACAGACATATATGCAGGCAATGCCCCCCCCAAAGTTTCACAACCCCCCTAAGTTCTATACATATAAAAAATGACATAATTAAAAACGACAGAGAAAATCCTATTTGAACAAACTACTTACAGGACAACAAAAGGGTAGAAAGCAATTTATTTCAAAATCAAGAAAAAAAATCATTGACTGCAGTCAGAAGTGACATACTATTCAGCCACACTATTTTGAGATATGAGTCTTAGATCCAGTACCACAAATAGAAAAATATTACAGAAAAGTGTAACTGTCCAGAGGCAGAGGTTGATAGATGCCACTTCAGAGGCAGGCTACCAACAATCAAAATAAAAGAGAAAGAGCACACGATCAATTTGACTGATTGATATTAGTTAGAACTTAAAATGTATTTGTGATAAAAGCCAAATTAGTAAAAGAAGAAAAAATTTTATACTGATATACAGCTTCCAAGAATTTACAAGAAGCATGACATTTGATGATAAAATTCCCAGAAGCTTTTCCATTAGATAGAAGGAAGCTAGATCACTTCCTTAATAGCATCAGTCAAGATTATAAAAGCCCTAGTGTCGTAGTTACTTTTCCATTGCTGTGATAAAACATAAGTTGCTTCCGTGAACCGAAGCAACTTATGGAAGAAAGAGTTTATTTTGCCTTATGGTTCCGGAGGAATGAGAGTGTATCTCAGTGGGGAGGCACAGCAACTAGCAACAGGCAAGATAGCAGGAAACTGGGAGTTCACATCTTCAAATGCAAGTACAGAGAACGAAATCTCAAAATGTACCCCTAGAGATTCATTTCCTTCAGCGAAGCCTCAGCATTGTCTTAGTCAGGGTTTTACTGCTGTGAACAAACACCATGACCAAGGCAACTCTTTAAGGACAACATTTAATTGGGGCTGGCTTACAGGTTCAGAAGTTCAGTCCATCATCATCAAGGCAGAAGCATGACAGCATCCAGGAAAGCATGGTGAAGGAGGAGCTGAGAGTTCTTTATCTTCATCTGAAGGCCTCTAGGAGAAGACTGGCTCACCCATGGTGAGGAGGAGGGTCTCATTGCTCAGCACTAGTGACACACTTCCTTCAACCTTCACCCCTCCCCCACCTCAACAAGGTCATACCTTCTAATAGTGCCACTCCTTGGGTCAAGCATATTCAAGTTACCACAGCCACCTGGAAGTTCCCAAAAACAATCAACTGGAACTGGGTGTTCAAATACATGAGCCAATGGGGAACATTCTCATTGAAGCCATTATACCTGGCCAATAAAATAAGATAAGAGAAAAAAAAAAAAGACATAGGAATAAAAGAAAAGAGGCAACTTTGACCACAATTACAGATGATACTATGTTATAAATAGAAAAAAGTCAAGCATATAAACAAATTGAATCAGGCTGGTAAGATGGCTCAGGGGGTAACTTCCTGCCAAACTTCACTAGCTTCAATTTGCAGGACACATTTCATTTTGTAAAGAAAGGGAATGGGGATAACATTTGAAATATAAATACAAAAAATATCCAATAAAATTTTATAAAAAGATTTATTTATTTATTTATTTATTTATTTATTTATTTATTTATTTATTACAGAGTTCTGCCTACATGTACACTTGCACACCAAGAAGGAATCAGATCCCATTACAGATAGTTGTGAGCCACCATGTGGTTACTGGGAATTTAACTCAGAACCTTTGGAAGAGCAGCCAGTACTCTTAACCTCTGATCCCTCTCTCCAGCCCCCTGCAGAACACACTTGGTGGAAAGAAAGAACCAACTGTTTCAAGTTGTCATGTATCATGTCAAACATACTTCCCTACATGTACACACAACAAACATAACTGTTTTAAAACAATTAGAACTAATGATAGTTCAAAATCTTAGTAGATACACTTTCAGCAGATTTGCAGCAATAAAGTCTTTGTTGTAAACCATTAACAATTTATTAGTGGAAAATGTCTGTATTTCCAGCACTTGAGAGCCAAAGTAGAGAACTACCAAGAGTTCAAAACCAGTCTGGGCCACATCTCATGTACCAGGCTATCCAGAGATATATAGCAAAACCTCGTCTCAAAAAACAAAACAAAACAAAAGAAAACAAAACAAAACAAAACAAAAAAAACACTAAGAAATGTATTGTGTTTAAGTTTAGAATAGGTACAAAATTTTCTGGAGGAAAAGAGAAATATCAAGAAAGAACTCAAAAAAGACATAAGCTAATGTCACAAATGGAATGAATTAATTCTTTAAAGTTGTAAAGCAATTGATATTGTATTGTTAAATGTTTTTAATATTACTGGGGGTTTCTACCTGGCCTCTGATCATTCAGTTTCCAGATAAGAGACATACAATTTTTATATTTGTAATAAACCTTTAATGCACTAGAGCCGGGCAGATAGAGACCCTCTAAGCTATTAGAATTTACTTCTCCATCAATAACCCAAGTTATAACTTGCCATGATCTATCTCGGCAGCTCTTAACTTCGATTGGCCAGCACTCATGACCTTGTTTTCGTGATTTCTACCGCATGCCAGCTTGTCCTCTTTCCATCTTCTCTCTTTCCTTTCTCGTGGTTCTCCTCTGACCCCAAGCCTCAGAATCCAACTCTGCCCATCTCAGTTCTGCCCAGCTACAGGCTGTAGGCAATCAGGAATAACTTAGGGGGCAGGTTACATAGCATCACTTGCGTATGTGCTGATTCTCTTGTTCCTGGGGACAATCAGGCATCGAGGGCCAGTATTTAGCATTAACATTCATAGTAAAAGACCAAACCTCAATTTTATTGATCTATAAATTAAGCTATACCAACTAAAATCTGTGAGGTACCTTTGAGAAGCAGCAGTTTATCTAGTTAGAGACTCTGGTACTCAGATTTCCATTCACTGGGTAGTTGTGGCTTAAGGCAAGCTATACGAAAATTGTGAGCAATGATTGGAACATGGAAGCAAAGCAGGAGCTGTTTTTGGGAGTTCAGTATAGTAAAGCACTGGGCTCTGCTGCAACAAATCCAGTAATAACTGTATCAACTGTGTGGTCCCTCTGCGATGAAGGGTGCTATCTTGCCCTCAAAATTATACATCCTATCAACAACGTTAGGGAGATGAAAACCTGACCTCGATTCACCTTTCTGGGTTTCTATTTCATTATTTCTGTAATCTCTCACTCATCTTTTTTCTGTGTTAGTCTTGCTAATTTCATATCTGACACCAGGAAAGCCCTTTAATTTCTATCATTCAGAAGAGTTCTATGTTTGGGGTCGTTGCCCAGTGAACATCATCTAAAATAGGCATTACATAGAAATTGACAGGCTGGTCCCCAAGTTAATTTGGAAGATAAGGAGGCTAAAAATAACCTAAGAGAGTTGGGGCCAGGCAGAGTGAAAAAAGGAGAGGATGAGGAAGTCTTGTGTGACAGCTATCAAAACTATCAGCTATTTAGTCAAAGTTGGTATAATGCCAATAGATTATAAAGCAGGAAGACTAATAGAAGACAATAAAGTTTAAATAAATGCAGTATGGAGAGGTTTTGTGGCTGTCTTCTATGAATTTGACCTTGGGCTAGGACAAGGAAGTAAACTTAAGATGAATACTGCTGAGAAATGTGTTCTTTGTATCTTGATGGGTCTTGTTACGACCTGGAATACAATAATCAAGAAATCTCTATTCTTTGTTTGCTCTTTAACTACTTTGTTTATGCCTTAGGACTGATCATATTCCTTGTATATACCTAGAATGATATAAAATCAGACTGGAAAATAAGTAAACCCACTTTATCTTCAGAACTGTCGAGGGTCCTGTTATAATGCTGTCTGATTGTCTTTTCTTTCTTTAATCCCCACTCCCTTCCTTGAGGCCCTGTTGTCTGACTGAGCTGGCTTGGTCAGCAGAGATCTGATGTGTAAGGAAAGGGGCATTATACATGAAAATGTGTTTTTGAAAACCCAAATTATAAGTAAGAAAAAGCGCTATGAATTATAGGAGACTAATTGCTGAAGATAGAGAAGAGTTTATATACAAAACATCAAAATTGCAACTATAAATGAAAATCTGGCATACTTGACTAGATTATGAGAAAGAATAAAACTCTTGAGTGAATAAAAAGCACCAGACACGAATGACACTTTTTGATATATATAATCCACAAAGGCTTGACATCTGGAAGGTGTAAAGAACATCTACAAAAAAATTGATAATCTACCCGCAAACAAGAAAAGAAGAGAAGGAAAATGAAAAGTTCACAGAGGGCAAAAGTAGGTATTGGTGCTATTCTAACAAATTATCAGAGAACTAAAATCAAAAGTGTTCATCTATACTTATTATGTTAATGAGAACTAAAATTTGGTGAGGATGTGGAGGGTACAAACAAGGAAAATACATATTGCTCATGTGCTGGCTAGTTTATGTCAACTTGACACAAGGTAAAGTCACCAGAGAGGAGGGGACCAGAATTGAGAACATGTCTCCAAAAGATCTGGCAGTAGGCAAGCCTGTAGAGCATTTTCTTAATTATTGATTGATAGGGGAGGGCGCAAATCACTATGGGTGGTGCCACCCCTGGGCTGGTGGTCTTGGATTCTAGAAAGCAAGCTAAGCAAGCTATTAGGAGCAAGCCAGTAAGCAGCACCCTTCCACGGCCTCATCATCAATCAACTCCTGCCTTCAGGTTTCTGCCTTGCTTAAGTTCCTGCCCTGACTTCTTCAATAATGAACAGTGATATAGGAGTGTCAGTCAAGTAAGCCCTTTCCTTCTCAAGATGCTTTTTGGATATAGATTTTTAATCACAGTAACAGTAACCTGAACAGACATTTGGTAAGCATGTACTGAGAGAGCCATTGTATGGACAACTTGGTACCCTCCTTGAGAGCTGAAGGTATTTGTATCTTTTTTAAAAATAGGTTCTTATATCCTAGAGTAACTTGTACACAGTTGTCATTAGAGCTTTGAAATGGCAGAAATAAAAACTAAATGTTTATCAAATGCTCCAGTTTAGCTCACAAATTGTTTTAGTTTCTTTCTCATTGCTGTTGTAACATACACTGACAAAAGCAACCAGGGAAAGTGTTTATGTTGATTCACAGTTCCAGAAGGATATAGTCCAACATAGCAAAGGAGGTATCCTAGCAGAGTCGAGGAAGCTGGTTGGTTATATTGCATATACACTCAGGAAACAGCAAGTTGGAAGTGGGGTCAGACTATAAAACCCCAAGATGTGCCTGCAATGACCTATTGCTTCCAGCCTGGCTCTACCTCATGCAAGCTCCAAACTTCCTTAACAGCACCACCAGCTAACAACCAAGTGTTCAAACACATTAGTGGAGGACAGTCTACATTTAAGCCACCATATAAGCATAAATTCCACCCCACTCTTCCTACTGCCTCAACTCAGAAGCATTTCTTGCCTTTACCTTTTACACTAAGAGGTAAGGATCTCACTGGCCTTCTTCTCGTCCTTTTCTTTATTATTGAAAGTGAGCATATGTTCCATGATACTCATTTGGAGGTCCAAGGGTAACTTTTCTTCTTCTAATATTATGTGGGTTTCAGGGACGGAGCTCAGGTCTTCAGGTTTGCATAGAAGGTGTTTTACCCTCTGTGTTCTCTGTCTGGTCCACCACTTCTTATTTTTTCTCTTTGCTTCTCTGGTTCTTGTTCTGGAATTATTGTCCATCCTGTGGCTCTCTGTCTCTGGTCTGCTGCTGCCTCTCCGGCTATCTCTATTCCTCCTTTGTATTTCTGTTCACTTGTCCACTCTGTAGCTTGCCACATGCTTGTGTATGACGTGAGAGCTCCCCTTCCTGCAGGCCAACCGTGAACTACAGAGAATACTGAGCATTGTGAAAACGGAGGTAGAAGAACATAGGTTGCCAAGCAGCCTTAGCGTTACAGGATGTGAAATCCCAGATAATGGTAGCTATTTAAATTTCATGTATCTTTAGTAGAATATTATTTTAGACCTGCTTTGTTTTGTTGTTTGAGACCATGTCTTTCCAGGTTGGGCTTAAATTTACTGTGCAGACTAGGGAAGCCTCCAGCTTGCATTCATTCTGTTCCCACTTCCTGAGGGCAATTGGGCACCTTCATCACACCTGGCTTATTTCAGTCGCTCGGAAGCTTCTGGCCCTACCTATAGCGTTCCCACCAAGATCTCTAGCCTATTGGTTCAAAGATTCCTGGGACTTGGGACATGACAGTAGAAAGGTTTCCAGAGGTCTGTGATAATCCTTAGCATATTCCTCAGTGTGCTAAGTGTGTTTGTAGTTCAAGAGGATTAGGAGCTCCGTCCTTATCACAAAATCTGTGATATCTTTGGATTTGGTAGAAACTAAGAGAATCTAGTGACCCAGTGAGTTGTGTGTTGGTGTTAGGCTACTTTCAATTATTCATAAATTGAGTTAGCTACACTGAAGAGGCCACTCATTTAGCCCAAGTTAAGCGAACAGAGGTTTAAGATGTCAGTGTTCTTGTTCTTCGTATGACCATGCTCTGTGTAAATGGGAACTTTACACTTAAGAGGGAGTGTCATTGGTAAGTTACTGTAGCTCCGTCTTCCCTTCACCAGCTCAGTGTCTCAGCGTTTTATGTGTCTCCACCGTCTGAGCTGGGGCATACACTTTATCATGGATGGAGAGATGGTACATGGGCATTAATTGGCTTTCACCTTGTAGAGTTGAGTCATTCAGGGTCTCAGGCCTCTCTGCTTTACTACTTATTCTACAGGACAGCAGCACCCTTGTGGCCTTTGAGTTAAAAATCTCTGGGTGGCTCTGCTGTTGAATGTAGTCTGCTGGTGACCTTGGATGACTCCACACTCTTTCTGGATGCCTGACTTCTTGCTTTAACTCTGGATAGAAAAAACCCATATTTCTGGTTGTATCTTGCTTTCATTTTCTTTTTAAAATTCTCAGTGATGAATCACCAGTGAGTCAGAAGCAAGGGATTTCACCTTATGCAGAAGCACAGAATCTCCAGGTTAGAAAGCTGGGGGTGGCGGCACATGCCAATGCTTCTAGAGCTCAGAAAGCTGAGACAGGAGATTTGAGAATTTGAAGCTAGTCTGACCTACATATGAGTTAGAGACCAGCCTGGGCTATATGGTGAGAAGTTATTTCAAAAGATCCAAAGAGGGGAAACAAGCCAAATAAACAAAAAGATGTCTGAAAAAGTCAGCTGCCTTAGTCTTGCTTCAAAGAAAAATTCCTGAAGGAATTACAAGAATAGAGATTCTAGAGCCCCACCTTCACTTACAGGAATTAAAAGCCACCAAAATAAAAACAGAAATCTGTGTTTTGAAAGTCTCTTTGTGTATCCCATGTAGGTTTAGAAACTATGGTTTATGTGGAACCGTTGCAACTTCAAGAGACAGTATATTCATGGCAGTTGATGAGGGATCAGAAGAACTGTGTATATTAATAGGTGATGAACTCAGAAACCGAACTCCTTTCAAAGCAACGAGTGAATGGGAAATGGTGAATGTTGCTGTCGCAAACCCCTGAACCACTTGGATTGGTCAATAAGTCTTAGAACCTAGAACGGAAGCTGGAAAAAGCTCTGTGAAGAGTGAAGCCCTCTGTCTACCAACTCTCCTGAGCTAGCCATTTTCCTACTTCTGGGCCTCAGTTTACTCATCTAGTTGCAAGATAAACTTTCTTTCTTTTTGATACAGGGTCTGGATATGTAGCTCTAGCTTGCCTGGAACTCACTGTGTAGCTTGGGCTGGCCTCAAATGCAAGGTGATCCTCCTTCGTCTGCTGGAATTAAAGGTGTGTGCTACCAAGCCCAGAACAAGGCAGGCTTTATCTCTTGAGATACTTTTGTGTAGTTTTGATGCCAAGATGGTATACTCAGAAAGGCTGGGGTTTTTTGTTTGTTTGTTTTATTTTTGTTTTGATTTTTGTTGTTTTTTGTTTTTGCCTTCCTTCCTTTCTTTTTTAAATCATGTTTTGTAGAACCTAGTATTTTCCTGCTGAGTCTGTTTTCAATCTTAGGCCACCCCCAGCAGCAAGAATGCTGGGCCTAGTCTCCAAGTCAGTGTAGTTGCCCAGGAGACTCAAATTATCCCAAGATAATTCTGTTCTATCTCAGCCTGGGAAAGAGATCCAGGGGTAAAACTAGCCTCCAAAAAGGCGAGGTCCGGGGGAGAGCATGTAGAAGTCTGGAATGAAAAAGAAACATTTTGAAGAAAAGGTAGTTTGGTTTGGGTTGGAAAGAGTTAAATGTCCCACCAGACATGTCTTCTCTGGGCCAGGGTAATTCTATCTGCCACTTGCCATTTCCAAAGGTGACCATAGAAGCCTCCAGCAACTGGCAGGGACAAAATGTCTCACTGTTATTGTATTCACCTTGCTCTTGGGTCATGGCAGGAAGAATGTGTGTTAATGTTAGTTACTAGCACCAGTGGTGGTTGGTCAGGCCCCAGCCTGGCCAGTAGGAAAAGAAAAAAAGAGCCCGAAACAGCTGCTCCATGGCCAGAGAAGACCAAGTAAGTGCTCAGGTCACTGTCTGGGATCCAGCAGACAACAATCTAGGTAGGAGAGCCCATGGTCAGGAGCCAAGCAATAGATTTTTCTTTACTTCTTGGTTTCTCTGGCGTCAAGGTCAAAGGAGGACATATTTATTTATCACCTCTCAAGGAGAAGCTGCACAGACTTTAGGAACTCAGAAAAACTGGTGATTACAGTTTGGTTTTTTTAGGGTTGACAAGTCTAACAGGCAGTTCTCCCCAGGAACTGGGCATGGTGGCACACATCTTTAATCACAGAGGCAGGCAGGTCTCTGTGAGTTCAAGGCCAGACTGGTCTGCAAAGTGAGGTCCGGGACAGTCAAGGCTATTATACAGAGAAATCCTGTCTTGGAAAACAAACAAACAAAAACAAAGAACACCAGGCTTGAGTGCTTTTGCAAAGGAATAGAGTTTGATTCTCATCATCCATATCACAGAGTTTAAACCATCTGCAGCTTCAACCCCAGGATGATCTGATATCCTCTTTTGGTCTCTATCAGTACCTTTGAGTACACGCTCACACACAGACACACACAGACACACACACACACACACACACACACACACACACACACACTACATCTTAAACAAAGCAAAACCAAGATTTATTGTATTCATTCTACTGAGGACAGTATAGCAAGGAAAAGAGCCTGTAACGGAGAAGACAGACAAAAGTGCAGTTCTCTGGGGTGGGCTTAGTCTGGAATTAGTCCTAGCAGGACTTTGCCAAAAGGAAAAGGGAGTGGAGAAGCATTCAGATGAAATTAGCAAAGACAGAAAAATGTGCAGAAGATTGGGACAGTAAGTTGACAGTATGTCTGAGAGACAGCAAGCAGGAAGAGATATCCGAAGGACTGAGAGAACAGAACCTTGTATTCTCCCCTACCCAATCTTAGATGTACCCTCCCCTCTTTCTACCAGTAGGCCACTAGAAACCATATTGTATATCGTTCAACATATGCAACAGTTACCCATTTTCACCTACTTGCATGTATAAGTGTATGTCAAACTCAGGTACCTTCAGAGTTCAGAAAGGGATGATTCCCTGGAATTTGGATCACCATTATGAGCCACCCAACATGAGTTTGGGGAGCTGGAGTCAGCTACAGAAAGGAGTGCATATTCTAAGCCGTGTCTCCAGTCCCTCAATGTGCACAGTAGTAAAACTGTGTGGGACTGTGTAAGTTAAGCTGGGGTCATGCATTAATTAATCGCCTCTGTGTTTTTCTGTAGCTTGTTTCCCATCTTAAGAGAAGCCTCTGTTTTTATATAAACAGGAACAAGTACTCCTGGGATCATTAAAAAGACAGGCAGAAAGAGGTAAATTGTTGAGTCTGGTAACTTGAAACCGACTTATGTGGGATCTAGGCATCTTTAGTTGACTTAAAATTTTGTTTGGTGATCCTTCTTTCCGAAGCTACCACATCTAAATCTGTGGTCAGACTTGTTGGCTCTGGTACCCTCTGATACTTATTGAAGAAGGAAATTCTGTGGAGAAGAGATTTGACAGCAAGGAGGAAGCACAGTGGACCACAGGGGAGGTTGGCTGGCCAGTGGAACAGGGTGTGAGGAAGCCTTTGGCAAGACCAGAGCATTGGCAAGTAGGCAGTAGCCACTGGCTTTGGCCATTACTACCCCCCCCCCCCCCCCAGTTCATGGTGAGGTTTATGAGGGCCAGTGTGTCTCTGCCGCCCTTGACATTTCCAAAAATTGCTCTGTAGTTGTTTTTTATTAGTTTTATTCCAGCTGTTGCTCAGGGGATTTTGGGGGCAGTGGCCAGATCCTCTAGGCCATTTTGGAATCTCTCACGAATAGACTCAAATCAGGAAAAGGAGACATCTAGCCTGCTTTGGTCTCTTTTCTGTTTCGAGCCAGATATATCCCAGGCAGGCAGCAGAAGAAAAGCAGTAATGAGGTTCACACCTCCAGTTTCCAGCGCTGAACTAGTTTGGCCAAGTGTTAAGTGCAGAGGTAAGGTGTGAGCCCAGAGGAACCAGGTCTGAGGAGGAGGCCGATCCTGAGAATGTCATTCCTCTTGGGTCCTCTGTGGGAAGAGGCTTCTCAGCTGTTTGCCAGAGCCCTGGAGTTAATAGCCTCTCAAAGACCCACATGAATTCACAGATATCTGTGACCCCTATGTTTTCACTTCACGCCAACCCCAAAGTTACATGCTTAGCTTGAGAGGCGCTTGACCTGAAGTCTCAGTGAAATGTTCTTTTTTTCCCCTAAGAAGCTCTTTGTTTTACCTCACTTTACAGAAAGAATGTGAAAGCAACCTGAGGAAGACCAGGAGGAGGCTGCCATCAATGGGGTATAGCCGATGTGCGTTGCTATTATTGTAAAGCACATTTTAAAAAAGTTTTTGTTATTATTAATAGGCTATATCAAAGGAAGTGTTAGTAGAACCAAACAGTCACTGCCTGTCATTGAACATTCCCTAGTAGCAGAGTTTTTAAGCCAGCTGTTGTGTGAAATTAGTTCCCATTTTTTTCATAGAAGATCTCATCAGGAACGCTCTCTCCCTCCCTCCCTCCCTCCCTCCCTCCCTCTCTCCCTCCCTCCCTCCCTCCCTCCCTCCCTCCCTCCCTCTTCGCTCTTAAAATGGATCTAAATCTAAGCATTAAAGTTATTTAATATCAGGGGTCTAGGTCTTACCCTGCACCATCCAGACTATGGGTCTTTCACCTCGGTCTGAAAGGAGTTAAGGTCGATAAAATCAGGGTTCTAGTGTCTTTATTTGTTTACTGGGGGAGCTGAATCATAACTGGAAATCAGAAAACAGCATGTTCACAAGGTTTGGAATGACTGTCTTGAAACATAGTCCCAGTGTAGGGTGTGGTTGTGGGAGTGATAAAAACTAATAGGGGTGGTGGACAGGAAGCCATTACATTAGAGTTTTTTTGTTTTTATATTTGCTCAGGGAAGATAATGGGAAAGGAGGCAGAAAGATTGTAAGATCCCAGGGCTGGGGGATGGGGGCAAACTTTCTGTACGTAACAGGGACTGCTGCATTCATGAACCCACAGTCACTATGATTGTCTGCCCAAGACCAAGTCAGTCAACACCCAGCACAGGAGGAAGAGGGGTTCTGGAGCTGCTCCCTCTGAGGGGCCTGGGGGGATTGGCTGTGGTATCAATAGCTTGTCTTCAGTTGAGCACCAAGATATTCTCTGCCCTTGATCAGTTCTGAGTCTCTGTGTCTAACTGCTGTCCACTGCACAGAAAGCTGAAGCTTCTCTGACGGAGTCTGAGAGTTGCACCAATCTACAGATAGCAATAATGTCACAAATGTTATGGGCATAGCTAACTAGTTTCTAATTGGATTTTCCATAGGCAGAAAAGTGTGTTGAGTACTGTAAATCTGACCAAGAACTTGTATTTGGCAAGCTCACAAGCCCAGAGTTAAAACTGCTATTCCTTTGCTAATGAAAATAGTATCATACTGTTCTCTAAATTTTTAGATCTAGTTTTAATTTTAAAAATGCTTTGGAACTTTTCTTAGCATACAAAACAATAGATTTCTTAAGACTTCTTTAAAATTCATTTTAAAATAGATTTGTTTTTATTTTTATTTATGGTGTGTCTATGTCTCTTTAAATGTATGTCATGTATGTGGTGCTTACAGAAAGTGGCGTTGGATTTTCCAGGATTGGAATTTGAAATTACCCGCTGTTGTGAGCAACCCAGTAGAGATGCTGGGAACTGAAATGGTGTCCTCTAGAACCAAAAAGCACACACACACAAACACACACACACACACACACACACACACACCTGAGTGGTGGTGGCACACACCTCTGATCCTAACACTTAGGAGCCAGAGGCAAATGAATCTCTGTGAGTTTGAGACCAACCTGGTCTACAGAGTGAGTTCCAGGACAGCTAGGTCTACACAGAGAAACCCTGTTTCAAAAACAACAACCACGACCACCACCACCACCACAACAAAAACAACAAAAACAACAACAACAACAACAAACCAATCAGCCAACCAACCAACCAACCAACCAAAAACCCAAAAAACAAAACAAAACCCAAAACACAATTACACACATACACATGCACACTACATAATGCACCACACACACACACATACACACACACATACACACACATATACACACACATACACACTACACACACACACACACACACACACACACACACACACACACACACACACATTGTGCTTTTCTAATACTACCCATTCTTTCCATCTCCCCTTTCTAACCATCTAGGAGCTGGAGAGATAACTCAGTGGCTAAGAGCACTGGCTCCCCTTCCAGAGGACCTGAATTTGATTCCCAGGACCTACATGGTGATTTACACCATTTATAATACCAGTCCCACAGGTTCAGATTCCCTCTTCTCGCCAATGGGCACCAGATACATACATAGAGCACAGACAGACATGCAGACAAAATATCCACTGCATAAAATAAAACGTAAACCTAAGATTTAAAAAGAGATATATCAATTCCATGCAAGCCAATTATAAAAGAAAATAACAATGGAACAATTGAGATGAGAATTTTGAGCATTTGCTGGCGTTAAGAAATAATAATTATTGTTATTTTTAATTTAAACATTATAATATAGACCTTGTAGTAGCCATGTGGCTGAACCAAGTGCCTTGACACAGGTGAATGGCCACATACCCTTCCCTGCAAATCAGGCCACCCAGTCTGTTCTCATAGCTTGATTCTTGCAGTTCCCATTCCCAAGGTCCCCATTTTTATATTCCCAAGTTCAAGACCCGATCTGATAACTAGCTTTTGTTGGGTTCCTTTGTGTTTCTTATAGCTTTGTTTCCCAAGATCCCAGACCAGGTTTGTGTCCCCATTTATGCTTATGCCCTGTCTAAAGATGGTGACCATGTTTGGGAGAAAAAAAAAGTACTATGGTTGCTTTTAAGAGAAGCTACCTCTAGGGCTATATTTCATGGCTCAGGTTCTTATGAGTGAAATGATTCACTATGACAACCCAAAGGCTCAGGATGAATCTGGTGATTGTTGAAGATGCCTGACATGGAAACACAGTGGGCTCAGTGTATTTCCCGGTCTCTGTGGTCGAGTTCTAATTGCAGAACTGGAAATGAAAGATCACAATGGATTTTTACCTCTGGAAGGGTTTTTTAATTTTAATTTCTTGGTAGGGAAAGGAAAAAGTATATAGGATTTCCTCTCAAGTTGAACATACTTAAAAAAAAAAAACCCATATTAAGTTTATGATCAGAGAAATCTCATTGATTTCTTGACCTCTTTAGTCCTATATGATCTTTGCTTATCATAATTTTGTGAAACTGTGATCAATTACTATGTTGGCCATAATAACCATCAGTAATGGTTCCATAGTGGGCTTAAAGAGAGGCAGAAAAGCGAGGGACCGTTTGCTGAATTTTTTACTTATCATAAAAGCGAGATGGGAACTGAAAGTTTAAAGCATGGGGGACGTGGAACAGCAGAATGCTGTATTTCTGGTCTTTTATAAATATGCATGGGAAGTAGTTATGGTCTTTGTAGTAAAGCTCATTTTGCAGAATCTATGTCAGAGTCTTAGAATAGTCCATGCCTTAGACTGAATTTCTTATTGCTTCTATCTAACATAATTACATTAAATGCAATTTTAGGTATGCATGCTATATAGCAAATAACCCTAAAGTTCAGAGGATAAAAATTCCATGAAGCCTTCTCTCTGCTTTCTGATCTGCCCAGATGTAAGTAAACATCTTTACTCTTCCATCTCTATGCCTTCTTCACCATGTTGGTATATAATCTTCCAAACTGCTCCCTACTCAAGTTGCTGTCTGTCAAATATCCTATCACAGCAATAGAGAAAAAAATACAAATAAGTCCTGACACAGAACACTAATACACAAGAGCAGAATCATTGCTGTGCTAAGCCTGACCATATGGCTCATGGGCCTTGCAACTAATTCTTTTGTAGAAGGAATGTGCATGAATTTGGAGTTGCAGGTGAATGAAGAGCCAGAGTACTGTAAGGAAAACATAATGGAACATTCGGTGGGTGCCTGGAAGACCAGAATGCCAGTTGGGATGCAGACAAGAGATTCCAGAAGAACGTAGCAAGGACTCCACCAGAAACTGGACTAAAAGTCGTTCTTCCCATTACATTCTGGCCAAGAATCTGTCTGTATCCTGCCATGTCCTAGAACCTGAATGATGTTGATTCAAAAGGAACGAACTAAGTCATTTGGAGAAAAATTTCCAGACCGGTAATGCAATGTCATGACTGTGGCTCGCGTACAGATCCGGGTTTACTGAGAGAGCAGTTAAGTGAAAGAACAGATAAATGGCCAGCTAGGTAAAGATTAAGGGTGAGTTTAATGTTTAAGAACAAGGCAGGTGCAGAGAAAGTGTCTGTGATGGTTAAAGAGATAAGTGCCATTAAACAGAAGAGACCCAGGGACACTAAGAAACAGGCCTTGAGGGTAAGAGCCCACCCATGGAGAGCTGCTAAGTGTAATGCAAATTCATGTGAAAGAAGTGTTCCTGAAAAGATGAAGCTTTAACTTAGCCTGCTGGCACGTGGCTGCCTAGGTGAGGGATTCCTTGGGTTAATTCTTGAAAGGATGCAGAGGCCCAACAGCTGTGAAGCAAGGGGCCCAGGTTATAGCTCAAGTGAGGGCAGAACTTTGATTCGTCCAAAAACTCGGGATTTAAGAATGAGGGGCTCATGGAGGCTTACACTAAAGCTCAAGAATGTTGCCGAAGCCAGGCAGTGTGTGGTGGGGTTGGATTCCCTACATTGAGGCCCTGAAAAGTTAGTGCTTAAAGCTGTAAAGATGAAGTCTAAGGTACAGTGGAGACCCCAGGCTGTTGAAGATGTCAGAAACATGGGGCATTTGCTGAAAACTGCAGCTATCAAGGGAACAGCTCTGAAGAGAGGCTACAGAGCTTGAGGGGGTGGGACCACAATAGCTGTGAGAATCTCTTTGATGCCTGTAAGAACTTAGATGCTGGACCTGAAGCTACATAATTTGCATGGAACTGTTTCATTGGCCACTCTAACTGAAAACTCACATGACTGGTTAGCTTTATCTCCTGAAGCCACTACCTCCTCCATCCCCCATGCCCCACCCTCCAGTTCGTCTGTGTTTGTTAGCTTGCCTGAGGGGACCTGGAAGTCCAGCCTATTCTACTCAGCTCATTGGCCACTAGCATCTTTATTGATGGATCAAGAACCAATTCGGGAATAGGAGCTTAGCATCAGAAACACCCCTACATACGTATGGTTTTATTTTTGATACAGAGTCTCACTGTGTAGTCCTGGAACTTGCTATGTAGACCACGCTGGCCTCAAACTCAGAGAGTGCCTACTTGCCTCTGTACTGGGATTAAAGGCATGTATCACCACTGCTGGCTCAAAGGTGAACTTGTGCTGGTTAATTTTTGTCAACTTGATTGGATATAGTCATACCTAGAACATTAGTCAAGCACATAATGGGGGCGTTTTCAAATACAATTAACCTAGGAGGAAAGGCCCATCCCTAAGTGGGTGGCATCAGCCCATAGGTAAGAGGTTCAGAATGAATGAAAAGGGAAAGGAGGAAAGAGAGATAAACATTAATTTCTCTTTGATTTCTGATTCACACTAGTGTCAATCAGTCTTATGTATACTATAAGGAACAAGAATTAGTTTCTACCAAACTAATCAGTGAGCATCAACAACCTAGGTGTGGTTTATTGGGATCTTCTGGTCAAATGTCTCACAAAGCTTCAACTGAGGTGTATTCTGAAGATATGATTATCTGGAGCCTCAAACTGGGAGAATGTATACCCACATGACCAGCAGCAGACCTCAAATGTGCTTTCTAAGTTCATTCATATGAGTCACTTCATGGTGCTGCTCATGGCCCATGGCTTCTTCCAGAGCAGAAGGCCTGGCTGAGAGCATCACACGGAAGCCTGAGTACTATCACAACTTTGGAAGTTAGTGTTTCTCTTTTCTGCCATATTCCACTGTTGAAGGGAGTCATTAAATCTACTTTGGTGATCAACTCACACCCCTTTCCCCAGAACTTTCCTGTTATTAGGACAAAAATTTCACATCTTGGGACCTCCCCTCAGGGCTGGACAAAGCAGCTTTATTGGTTATCTTTAAAGAGTGGTCCATAAGGATGTAAGAGGTGGGGTTGGGGAGTTCACTTACCCTAATTACATCTCCATATTCAGTTCTCTTCATTCGTTTGTTTCTTTATTTGAGAAAGAGTTTCTCTGTATAGCTGTAGCCCTGAGTGTCCTGGAACGAACTATGTAGACCAGGCTGACCTGGAACTCACAAGGATTTGCCTGCTTCTGCCTTACTGGATTAAAGGCTGCAGTACCATGTCCAGCTGTATTTATTTATTTTTCATTCTTAAAAAACAAGACCTGGGGTTGGAGAGATGGCTCGGCAGTTGGAGCACTGGCTGCTCTTCCAGAGGACTCGGGTTCAGTTTCCAGCATCCACATGGTGGTTCCTGTTTGTAACTCCAAGGTCTGACACCCTCAAACAGACATACATGTAGGCAAAACACCAATGCACATGAAATAAATAAATTTTTTTTTAAAAACAAGACCTTAGATGATGACTTGTGTTTTGTTTATTAGAACAGAAACTTTAGTTCTATTTTTAACACACACACACACAAATATGTGTGTGTGTGTGTACTTGTTTACTAGTTGAGTGTGGGCATGTGTGAGCTATCTTCCAAGCCCAATGTCTCATTATTTTAAATGTGATGAGTTATGTTAAAATTAACTGAATAATATGTAAGTCACTTTAGAAATAGAACTTTATAGGGAAAGAAATACTAATGGAGTTTACTATACACATATATTTTCCTACTTTGTCTTTATTATATACATGTATTTTTTAGCTTGTTATTTTTCAAAGGACATGCCAATGTTGGTGTGTTTGTTTTATTTGTTTTGATTTCTTGAATTCTTGGCTATAATAAAAATGATCTCCTCACAAAGGAAAGCCTAGGAGCACTGCTGAATTCTGACAAATGTTAAGGGAAGATCTCCTGCTGGCCCTTAATTTGTTCTACAAAATAGAAAGGGAAAGAGCATTGCCAAATTCATTCTATAAAGCCAGTACTGTCTTGGTACCAAAACCAAGTAAAGATAGAGCAGCAGAAACTACCAACCAATTCCTCTGATGAACATAGATGCAGGAATTCTTAGCCAAATACTTGCAACCCTAATTCAGGAACACACTAAGAACGTCCTACATCCTGACCAAGTGACCTTCACCTCACATGGTATGTAAATCAATGTCTACACCATGTAAATAAGCGAAAGGACAATGAACTGTAAAAGAAAAAACAAGTAGAAAAAAGTATTTCATTCATGAAAGAATTCTTGTTTCTCGTTAGAAAAAAGACGTTTACTGTTGCTGGCTCTAAACGTACTACCCTTCATTTTACAATTCTTGGACTCCATAGAAAAGGTAAAGAAAATATCAGAGGGTGACGCCTGAAGACTGTCACCTACTTCTGCTTTATCTTTAATGCTGTGTTTGACATTACACTGCTTGCATCATAACACACCATTGAATTCTGCTTCTTCCTGTTGCTATTATGAGCATTTCCCATTTTAGTACAATTTGTCCATTGTATTTTATTTATTCAAAATTTCAAGTAACAATTATTTATGGAAGCACCAGTTTCTATACAAGTTGCTTCTACTAAAAATAGGCAAAGATAGGCAAAAATAGCGTCATAAGCAGAGAAAACCAGAAGGTAAGAACAGAAGCCACATCCCGAATTCTGGTGGTCTTGAAAGGTGAACCCTGAAGGCAAGGGTAGGGATATAAAGGCAGTAATTCAGGTAAGGGGTTAATAGTTCTTGATTTTTTTCCCTCTTATTCTTTAATTATTTTTATTACATGACATAGACAAGTAAATATATAAATGAAAATTGCTGCGTCAGCTTGGTGTTGTTTGTACGGATCATTTTATCTGTAGAGCGGATGGGGTGAAGCTGGGTAAGCATTTAGGCAGGAAGACTAACTAACTCCCCGTCCTCTGGAGTTTGGAATGGCCTGTAGGTCTTCATGAAGGAGGAGGCCCTGCTGATTTCCCCCAGCTCTGTTGTCATTGTTCTAGCCTTGCTTAAGCAGCCATATTGTTGAGATTTCCTGTCACATTTGGAAGACTACATCTTGCAGCAGACTTCCTGGTCCTCTTGCCCTTACCATCTTTTCAGCTATTCTTCCTCGATGTTCCCTGAGCCTTAGGTGTATCAGCTGTGCCTGGAAACACCACACTCAGTTGTCCTCAGCATTGCGAACAGTTGTGACTTTCTGTAATGGTCTCCATTTGCTCTAAAACTTTTTTTTTTTTTTTAATTTTCTTTTGAGACAGGGTCTCTATGTAGTGCTGGCTGTCCTGGAACTCATTTTGTAGACCAAGGTGACCTTGAACCCACGAGATCCTTCTGCCTCTGCTTCCCAAGTGCTGGAAAGGTGTGTACCACCATGCCTGGCTAGAAGCTTCTTTGATGAGGGTTGAAAGCTACATTTATCTGGATCTAGCTGGTCCTTAGGAACCTCCATGCTTTGACCTCCAACCTCTTGATTTTTTTTTATTTCCAGTGAATAAATTGGAAGCAGGCAATCATAAAAGAGAGAGCAGCTCAGAGACAATTTTAGTGGTCCAGGTGAGACATCATGGACTTAGGCCAGGAGGGAAGTGAGGGAGCTGAAGAGGGGGCTTTAGATTCATGTTGAAATAACATTTTTATTTTGGTGGTGGTTCGGACATGGGGTGCAAGAAAGAAGAGGAAGTCACCAGTGATTTTTGAACAGTGCTGAGATGGAAGTAGTGGTACCATTAATTGGAAGAGAGGAAGGGGCTTGGGTTTGGGTCACAGATTGTAAATGGTAGAAGTTGGCACACCTGTGTGACATTTCCTGCACTTCTGAAGTAGAACTGAGGATGCTGGCCTTAGGTTTCACTCCCAGGTGACATCTGAAGGCTGTGTATGACTAGAGAGAACAGGCAAGGTATTGTAGGCATTTTCTAGGGCATGGCTATCAACGGGTTGGTCTAGGATTATAAACTCAAGAGACAGCGAGATGAAGGAGAAATGGGTAGTTGGTCAGAGAGAAGATGGTGAGTCCACAGTGAGAATCAGAGAAAGCGAGCTGGAAGAACTGCATGGCGTGCTCTGTTCCATTGGGCACCCACAGCTCAAGAGACACAGTCAAAGCTCTGTGTGCATTAGTGATGCAGTTAGGTGATCTGGGCAAGTCTCAGAAACTAAGGACTGTCACCTCTCTCTATTACTGTGTCTTAGTTTACATTTTATTTTAAGATTTATCTATTTTATGTATATGAATACACTGTCGCTGTCTTCAGACACATCAGATCCCATTACAGATGGTTGTGAGTCACCATGTGGTTGCTGGGAATTGAACTCAGGACCTCTGGAAGAGCAGTCAGTGCTCTTAACCACTGAGCCATCTCTCCAGCCCCTTAGTTTATATTTTATTGCTATGAAGAGACACCATGACCACTACCACTTTTAGAAAGGCAAGCATTCAACTGGGGCTGGATGGCAGTTTCAGGAGTCCAGTCCAATATCACCTGGTGGGAAAGTGGGCCACATGTAGGCAGGCTTGGTGTTGGAAGAGCCAAGAGTTCTGTCCAAAGACAACCGAAGTTCCACACTGGGTGAAGCTTAAGCTTAGAAGACCTTAAAGCTCACCCCAACAGTGACATACTTCCAACATGGCCACTTCTCCTAATAGTACCATTCCCTATGGGCTAAGCATTCAAACACATGAGATTATGGGCCCCGGCCTATTCAAACTACCACATACTGTTT
The DNA here is from genome assembly GCF_963924665.1 of Micromys minutus. NCBI lineage: Eukaryota > Metazoa > Chordata > Mammalia > Rodentia > Muridae > Micromys > Micromys minutus. The sequence goes on from NC_137971.1 coordinate 36,379,046, forward strand.
CTTGATTTGAGCACTCTTTTTTTTTTTTTTTTATGTTTATTTATTTATGTATATGAGTGCACTGTAGCTGTCTTTAGATACACCAGAAGAGGGCATCAGATCTCATTACAGATGGTTGTGAGCCACCATGTGGTTGCTGGGAATTGAACTCAGGACCTCTGGAAGAGCAGTCAGTGCTCTTAACCACTGAGCCATCTCTGCCAGCTCCCAGTCTTTTTTTTTTTTTTTTTTTTTTTCATCTTCCATTCCCATGTAGTTCATGCTGGTCTCTTCAAAACAATTTGTTTTATTTGTATGTATCTGTGTGTGTATGTGTATGTGTGTGTGTGTGTGTGTGTGTGTGTGTGTGTGTGTGTGTGTGTGTTTGTGTGTGTGTGTGTGCTCGCACACGTGCATATGCATAGATTTGAACATGGATGACAGAGATATTTGATCCCTTGAAGCTGAAGAGGTTCACAGGTGACTGTGAGCTGCCTGATGTGGGTGCTGAGAACCAAGAACAGCCATGCTTTTGAACACTGACTGCCACTGAGCCATCTCTTCAGTCTGTGTTCTCTACCTCTCCGTTCTTCTGCGTTCACCCACCAAGGATTACAGGTATAGATTACAGGTATGCCACGCTTCCTTGACTCATCTTCTTCAGTGTCTCTATCCTATTTTCTCCACTTTCTTCCTCCTAGGAGTCAGAACTTACCAGGCTCTCTGCTTCCAGTCACTGGTGGAGAATATACAAGGTAGTCACAGATGACACATGCTGGCGTCTCGCTAGGCTCTCCGGAAGCTGAGTGGATTGTTGGTTGATCTGGATATTTCATTCATTTGGTTTATTAATTTATTTATCTATTTAACAAAACCTTGCTGAGCACCTACTATGTGCCTATGCTGGGGTTCTTGGGATTATCAGATACCAAGCTGAATGGATGCATATATGTTCAGAAAGTTTTGCTCATTAAGCTGCTACAAATAGCACCGGAGTCTCTGGACATGAACTTTTTTGGCTCTCTGCCCTTTATATACAGTTATATTGAGATAAAAGGAAAGGAAAACCTTTATTCTTTTGCCTGCTGTGTTGTTTTAAAATTTTATAAAAATGTACAATGCTCTGAAGAAGCCCAGGCAGAAATAAATCTTTCTATGGTGTCTAAAAATGGACAGCCTCATCTCTCTAGAAGCTGCTGGGTGTCAGCAGTCATGCCCCACAAAGGCAGTGGCTACAGTTTCTCTGTTATCATTTTTAAGGCCACTGCACATTATTTTTTCGGTCTGGTTATGCTTGTCACCAAACCTTCAGAATCCGTGTATTCATTTCACGGTTTCCCATGAGAGACAGGAAATTCTGGTCAACCGTGTGAGCTGTTGACTTTCTCATAGTGTCCTCGGCACTCCAGGCAATGTGTGAAGTCAAGTTGAGAACAGGCTTGCAGGTAATAATGGTACAAGACTTCTCATCAGCATCCAGAAGGTTGAAGGGACCAGTTTCAATGATGTTAACAAGCAGTTAACCCCAGTTAGCATGGGGAGCATAGTATATGCTCAACCAATTCTTCTTTAGTTGATGGATTCTTATAAACCCCATTAAAGCTGAGACTTTATTTCAACACCTGCTATAGGCTGCCTACCTTGTAGGTATCCAATGAAGATCTATATTGAATGAATGTGTAAGCAAATATCCCTGAACAGGGTTAAACTTTGCAAATCCTTCTAGGGTGGACTCCTTTGATTTCTCTAAAGTTAAACAACAATCTCTCCCTTCCCTGCTTACATGCAATACAGCACAGTGTATGTGTGTGGCTTTCTTGCTTACCACACAGATCCCTAGCATAGCTAATTTTGTGTTCCATAGTTCACTTCAGTGCCAACACGGAATCTACTTGGAGATAGCAATAGATCTCACAGGTTGAAGATCCTCACAAAACATATCTCTCTACCTCAAATATCTCTTGCAATAGTAAGTTGCCTCCTGTACCTTTTGACCAACTTACTTTACATTAGGGTTCTTACTGTCCTTCTTTGGGCTTGATTAATTTCCTACAGTGACTTTCAGGACTAAGGAAAACACACACACACTGGCTTTATATTTATAATATAATCTATAAAAATAAAGCTACACGAACACCCAGAAAAGGTAAGGAAGAAGATGCATAAAGCTTCCTTCCATGCCTTCTACAGGGTGTTGTCACTCAGGACGTCCTGATGCTCAGTCACCCACTTGACTCTTATAGTTAAGGAGCAAAGTTCGTGGGACCTGATTCCTATACCCTGTCCTCTCCCTAGAAGTCAGTGGCTAGTGCTAAAAGTTGAGCACATACGCCATGTGTGTAGCTTTGTTGGACCCTGTGAGAAGTACAACAATTGGCCAAGCACCCTTCCCGGGTATTTGACCTTTTTGGCAAGGCTCTCAGGTGCAGAATCTAAAACTGCTCCAGTAAGGCACAGGTCAAACGCTAGACTTCTGATAAATGTTCTGGTTTATGGAAAAATCTCTTCACGTCATCAAACATTTACCAAGTTGCTTCAGGAAGAGGAGGGACATGCAAGCACTAGGTTGGTTCTCTTAACTTGCCTATTCCAGGGAAGACATGATAAATATTTATTGGCTGTATTGACATCCATTGCAATATTTGCAAAACAGTGTACTGGAACTGTGGCTGTGGGGGAGGGGGCTGTGCTTAGAAGCCAGGCATATTTACCACAGCTGCAAGCTATGAAGATGGGACCCGAGGCTCTTCAGTTGTGCTTAATATATACTTACCTTAGCTGTGTGTTTTCTTTTTATCTGGTTCCTACTCACAAAAGCTTTTCTTTACCTCTCAAGGCAGTCTGATGGTGTGGCCTAATGGAGCATAGCAGCTTATGAAGTCTGCCTTGTAGAATATTTCCGTTACTCTCTAAACTTGTCTTTACTTGGGGGTATGGGTATGAGGACAATCACATTTTCAATGGCTCTTGGGCTGGAAAGAACACTCCAAATAAACAGCTGTGCTCCATCCCAGATGTCACTGGGTGTTCTTGAAGAAGAAAACAGAATGAGTATAGGTCTCTGGAATGTACATGAGACTCGGGGTAGCAGTTGTTACTATTGCTACTATCAATAATTAAAAGTACTCTCTGATGCTGAGTGTGGCGGCCATTGATCCCAGCACTGGGGATGCAGCAGCAAGTGATCTCCATGAGTTTGAGGACAGCCTGATATCCATAGTAGACTCTAGTCAGGACTACATAGGCAGGCACTGCATCATAAACAAAAAGTATCCACTGATAAACTTTAGTCCCAATGTAGGAACTGTGACTATAATCTAGAAAGGAAAGGTCATGCAATTTGTCTAGTTGAGCCCCTGGTAGAAGGCAGAAGGACTCAAAGGTGATTCCAGAGGTTTATTTGCTCTTTGGTTGAAACAATATCTAAGGCATGAGTTATTGGTGATATCATGGTGGTGGGCACACACTGAAGTATCTCCAGGAGGTGATTTGAGAGATAGTGTTAGAACATGTTTGTTTATTGTCAGGATTCATTGTTTAAATTCGAGGTAAGAGATTTGTTTGATATAGATGACAGGAATATTAAATTTACCAGATGGCTCCTTTCTTGTTTCAGATAGATTTGTTTTCCAGTTTCTTGTTTTGTGTTTTAATAGGATTTCTCTGTGTAGCCCTGGCTGTCCTCTGTAGATCAGGATGGCCTCTAACTCACAGAGATTCACCTTCCTTCTACCTCCTGACTGCTGGGATTAAAGGTGTGCACCAGCACTGCCCAGATATTATTATTATTATTATTATTATTATTATTATTATTATTAACGTGATGATGGTGTTGAAAATCTAATCAAGGGTCTTACATATGGCAGGCAGGGTTTTATCACTGAGCTACACCCTAGTCCCCAGATCATGTCTTAATTAAATGTTCTAGTGAAGGAAAGGCATAATTAATCAACTAAGCAATGTCAAGTCTATATTAATAACTAGAACATCAGCAAAGAGGATCATGGGAAGCTGGATGTAGAAAGTCCTACAAGCTCGTTTTAGTCAGTTTATTTCCCAATTTGAGGATCACTAATGTGGCAACACGAAGTTGACCTAAGGTCTCTTTGCTCTTTTCACCTACCACTGAGCAAATGGGCCAAAGGTGAATACCCAGCAGGCCATGGAAGAAAGGAGGGCGGGGGTTATTTATGTTCTGGAAGGCACTGTTTGAACCATAAGAAGTGAATGGTGGTTATTGTTCAGAAGTGCCTTAGCCTTCCTTTTCTTATGCTGTTGGCTTTAAGGTTCTAGATCAGTAGTTCTCATCCTGTGGATCACGACCCCTTTCTGGGGGGATTGAATCGTCCTTTCTCAGGGGTTGCATATCAGATATCCTGCGTGTCAGACATAATGATTCATAACAGCAGCAAAATTACAGTTGTGAAGTAGTAATAAAAATAATTTTATGGTTGAGGGTCACCACAACATGAGACACTGTATTAAAGGGTTGCAGCATGAGGAAGGTTGAGAACCACTGTCCTAGAAATGTTTTTTATATTGTTCTTGATAGTGCAGGCAACTCAGGTGCCATTGCCTTTAAGAATGCACATGGATAATCCTTGTGAGATTCCATGAGTGTACATGGAGAAAGCCAAGACAGAAGGATTGCAAAGTTCAAGATTGGCTAGGGCAACTTAGTAAGAGTTCTATTTCAACATTAAAAAAAATGAAAAGAGTTGGGGTCTTGTATAAGATTAACCTAGCACATACAATGGAGGCCTCAGATTCAATCCCTCATATAGAAACAAACAAACCAACCAACAAACAAAAAGAGTAAGACGGGGACTGTTCATATGAAACTTTGCGAATATTTTCTGAAGAGACAGTTGCAGGGATACTGATTGTCCAACTGACCAGGACTAGCCCTCATTGCAAAGGAATTTCATGGTGCTCTGTTTAACCACGGTGTTGGAAATAAATCCAGTGGTGCACTATCTGCCCTAGGGTGTTAGGAGGGCCAGGCTGGCTCCCTTTCCCAATGCATTCACAGCACAAGATCACCTGCCTTGGAGGAGAATTCCGATCAACTGCTCTTAAACCCTTACTTAGGTTTTCCAGTCTCACAGCCTCTTGAAGATCAGCTCAGGAGAATTTGACTGAAAACACATTCCCCGTGCCTTCTGTGCTAGATACTGACTTTTTGGTATTTCCTTCTGGGATGTTTCTTGGGTGGAGTTCCCTTTGGAAGCGCCAGAGTTTTCCTGTTTGTGTGGTTGATTTTCAAAACCTTAAATAAACTCTGTTGTTATGTGTCCAGAACAGTAACAACCCCATAGTTCTTTTTTAAGCATCTACCAGGAGTCTGTCATTGTTCTAGTGGTTGGATAGTGTAGTGACCTCCATAGCCTCTGATCTCCAAGGGCCCTCAGTCTGGTCCAGGACTGTGATTAGTAAACAGGCATTTGCCTTTCACATGGTAAGTGCCACTCAGGACAAGGTACAAAGTAGGGGGTAGGGCAAAAGGTGAATACAACCTCAGAAGTGTCAGGGCTTGAGGACTGGTGTAGTGTGGGAAACACTTGTGAGAATGTGAGACAACTCGATCACATGCTAAATATATGAATATGATTTTTGTAGCAACTGTCCCCAATTACCTGCTAGTATAATATTTTGGTTAATTTCCAAAAACCCCTTTCACCCACAAGCCATTTGGCAAGGGCTTAAGCATCTGCACACCTTCCCTTGTTATTGCAAGTGAGTGCAAAGTAATATACTGTAAAGTAAGTCATAAAGGCAGCAGCACCTCACACCATAGCCTGTTTGAAGGAAGGCCCACATCTGGGTGAGAGGCAAGCAGAAATGGAATCATTTTGCGGTGCTTCTTGCAACCCAAAATTTAGGGCCTTCATCCTTTTATTTGAAATGCATTTGGACAAGGACAAGTAAGGAATGAACAGATGACAAAACAACATCCCAGTGCCAACTTAATATAAATGACTTGTGTTCTGTGTTTATTTCATCTTTTTCTGGACTTTCAAGACTAACTTCCAGTCAGAATAAAGACTAGAAGAATAGGACTTTTTGGAAAAGGCTTCATATGTTTATTTAGTTGGGGTTTCTTATGATTATTCTTGGATATTGTGTGTGTGTGTGTGTGTGTGTGTGTGTGTGTGTGTGTGTGTTTGTATATGTGCATACACATGTGTATGTAGATGCATATGTATGTATTTGCTTGTGGGTGTGGAAACCAGAGGAATATCATCTTGGGAATACTTCAGTAGCCAGCTACCTTGTTTACTGAGACATGGAATTCATCAGTGAGGCCAGACTGGCTGGCCGGTGAGCCCTAGGGATCTTACTATCTGCTTCCCTGGTACTGTGATCACTAGTGTGTCCCACCATATCTAACTTCTTATATAAGAACTTAAGACTGAATTCAGGTCTTCAGGTTTTCATGGCATGCATTTTACTGACTGAGCTATTCCCTTAGCCCCTTGCTTTGTGTTTGTTTGTTTGTTGATTTCTGATCAGGTAACAAAATATGATGTTGCTCATTTTCAAAAATCACTTTATTGCCAGGTATGGTGATATCCACCTGTGATTCTGACCTTGGGAGACAAAAATAGAGTTACTACAAGTTTGAGGCCAGCAAGGGTAACAGAGAATGAAACTCTGACACCCCCAAATTGCTTTATTAAGTTGTAATTTGTAGAATAGACTACGCACTGGAAGCATATAGGTTTTTGACTTTCAACAACTGTGTAGTGCAAGTACCTCTGTAATAGAGACTTAAATGGTATCATCCCACCACTGTTCTCTGATGCCTTCTTTGCAGTTGCCTTAGCCCTGGCTGCACATATCAACTGACCCGATTTCTGCCTCTATCGATTCATTTCCCAACCTAGAAGTCTACAATATGGACTACCTCATGTATGGGCTATTATGTCTGGCTTTTTTCCCCTGACCCCCTTTCCTCTTTCTCCCTCAGAATAATGTATTTGAGATCATTCTTATTCTAGTTTGCTTTTATGCTGCTTTGATAAAATACTCAACCAGAAGTAACATAGGGAAAGAGGGGATTCATTTTAACTCTATTTCCAGCTCATAGTCCAACACTGAGGACTCAGGACAGGGAATTGAAGCAAAACCACGGAGGAGTGTTGCTTGCTGTTTCACTCGATGGCTCATACTAAGCTAGATTTCTTTTACAGCCCGATCCTCCTGCCTAGGAATGGTGCTGCCCACAGTGGGCTTGATCTACCCACATCAATCATTCATCAAGACAATGTCTCACAGACAATTCCTCAGTTCAGATTTCCTTTTCCCAGGTAACTCTAGATTGTGTTAAGCTGACAATAAAAACTAACTAGCCTTTTATTCGTAAATATTAAAAAAAAGTTTAAACTTTTATTTAAACCACTAACCTTTATTTTTCCTCTCAAGTAGCAAATAACGGCTCCAAAGGACAAGCAGTTGAAGGATTCCTCTGCCCCAAGAACTCTACCATGTTGTCCAGAAAAGGGAGGCCTGGGAATGATATCAGGTTAGTACAGACGTAATTTAAGGAAAGAAGCGCATGTGTATTCACGTGTGGGTTCTGGGAGCCTGGGAAGACAGGGAGATGAAGCTGCTCTGAGTGATAGGCCATGTTACAGAGAATGACAGCACTATTTGCTCAGTTCTGTTATGAGCTCAGCAAAATGTGACAGTTCTGAGAAATAAAAATATATATTGCTCTATTTATATGTGTGTTTGTCTCAGGAGACTTGGCAAGGAGTGGTGGGAAGGGATCCCTGAAGATAGAGTGGGCAGAGCAAGCTGGACAAAGTGAAGCCTGTCAGAGGCCTGTTGATGCCTAGTGATAAACACCCATGACAGGAACGGATATTGATTGAACACTTAAGTACAGTGTCAGGTCCCTGCTTCGGCTCCTTACATGCACAGTTTAATTTCACATGAATGCAAGTGCTGTGTAGCAACTGGCTCTTTTGCATAACCTTGCATCCTTTTGCAATCTTCCTGCATGCCACGCTTACCTGCTGTTGAGCTCCCTGCAGCCTGCGTGGGTCTCTGATGGAACACAGAGCAATGGAATCATTCTGCAGCTTAGCCGGGACAGAAACAAAAGTGTTTGAGACTTTACCTGGTACACATAGATACAGGGAAGCAAATACTCCCAGCTCTCTCCCATGGGACTCAAACTATCTTCTGCAAGTCTCTCCAGGAAGTTTTGTTTGCTTCTCCATCTTTGAATGACCTCTTTCCCTTTCTAGTCCCTCTGCCCAGCCTTTATCCAGCTTTCATCAGAAATATGTCCTGTCCTTATGACTTGCCTTCCTTAGAGTTTGCTTTTGGATAAGACCCTGTTAGCAGAGTCCTTTTTACAGCCGAGGAGAACACACACACACACACACACACACACAGGCTTCCCTATCTAACTTATCCATTATCTGAGCTTCCCTCTCTTAGACTTCCCTTTTCCCCACAGCCAAGGTCAAGTATCTGTCTTAATTTCTCAGAGTCCTCCATGTGATACACATCACATAACATGGGCTACATTGTATCATGATCTAGTATTGAGTTTGAAATGACCCACAGGATGCTGCAGTTGACAATAATCCTCCCCAAACCAGATGGCTAGCTCCAGGGTGTGAAGGGCCATGTCTACTTTGTCCTTAGCTGTACCTCCAGCACCCTGCCATGGCTTCATAAACACAGGGATTGCTCAGCCAATATTTACCAGTTGAACAAGTGATTCGAGGCTCCTTCTGTTTGCTCACAGGTGCTCACTCACCTGCTGGGTAGTTTTGAGCCACTGTAAGAACTGTGCCAGGAATGCATAGAATAAAGGCCCCTTGAGTGACATGAGCCTGTCACCCACTGCCATTCTTCAGGGCGGATAGAGAACCATATTCCAGTCAGGATGACAGAATTGCTTCAGGGGACCAAAGTGTAGTGCCAACTGTAGAATTGAATCTAGGAGTGAGGGAAAATTAGGAGAAATGTGAGCATTTGATTAACATTCTGAATTCACTCACATTCTGAGTCTTTTGTCTCACTGCTTTCCTACCCAAGTGCACTTAGCCTCACGTCCTCACTATGAGTTGTTAACTATACTGCTTTGCAGCCATGGAAATTTCCCACCTATATAACATTTTCAAACGGTGTCAGAAGAGTCTGTGAAGAAGGGTGCTGCAAATGTTTTTGAGATTATTGAAATGCACGCCGACGGAGAGGCTTCCCAGGCTCACGCTCTCCACAGCTGGATATTTTGGCTCCGATCAACATGGATGACTCTTCCCACCTGACAGTTGCATATTAGTCAAGAAGTGTGTGTTTAATAGTCACGGGCTTTCGCCTGCTCTTCAGTGCTGTCTCTGGCGATCCTTCATCTGCCAGGATGCAGGGCCTGAAGGGTCTTGGCACATGGAAGCGTTGGTGCTTAGCAGCAAAGTAAATATTGGCGTGTTTTTAATGGGCAAGGTGGGTCTAAAAGAAAGTCATGCCATCCTCAAGGGACGTTTGAGTCTGGCTCACCGCTTTTAGTTTCACTGTTGTTTACCGATGGGCTGATAAGAAATTGATGGCTTCACATCTTCTGAGACAAAACAAACAACTTTTGTAAATATAAAACTTGGAAGAATTTGAAGGTTAGTGGCCTGGCTACCTTTATGTCACATGACACAAGCTAGCTTCATTTGGGAAGGACTCTCAACTGAGAAATGCCTCTGTAAGCTTTGTCTGTAGGTAAGTCTGTAGGACATTTTTTTTTTTTTTTTTTTTTTTTTTAATTGGTAGCTGGTATGGTACCATTCAAGGGCGGGCAGTCTTGACGTGTATAAGAAAGTAGGCTGATTCGAGGTAGTGGCAGGCATATGCCTTTAATCCCATTATTCAGGAGGCAGAAGCAGGCTGATCTCTACGTTTGAGGCCAGCTGGGTCAACAGAGGGGACTTCAGGACAGCCAGGCAGAAAGGAATAAAGGAAGAAAGGAAGGAAAAGGGAAGAAAGGAACAAAATGAGAAAGAAGAGCAGGTAAGCAAGCAGGCTGAGTAGAACACGGGCAACATTTCTCCATGGATCTCCTACCTCTAGGTTTTTGCCTTGAGTTTCTGCCCTGACTTGCTAACATTACGAACTCCAAGCTGTAAGATGAGATAAACATTTTCTTTCAAAGTTAGTTTTGATCATGGTATTTATCACGATAATAGAAACCTAACTAAGGCACTTAATAAATGAGGTATAAAAAATCTAGATGTTGAAAGGGATATATGTTTCCCCACAAATCCTTATTGTTGGGTCAGGTGACTGAGCTTATCCTTTCTGATTTTGTCCTCCATATTCTTTTTTAAGAAGACTTACTTATTATATATAAGTACACTGTAGCTGTCTTCAGACACACCAGAAGAGGGCATCATATCTCACTACAGATGGTTGTGAGCTACCATGTGGTTGCTGGGAATTGAACTCAGGACCTCAGGAAGAGCAGTCAGTGCTCTTAACTACTGAGCCATCTCTCCAGCCCTGTCCTCCATATTCTTGTTCATCAATATTTGCTTGGAGATGTCAATCAAACCAGTGCCATTGCATGAGTAGCTCTTAGAGCCTAGATAAGAGTGTGTTATAGTCACCCAATTGGGATGGAAATGTTTCTGGCCAGTCACCCCTTTTATAAAAGGCATCTTTATTAGCTCTTGTTCTCCTAGGATGTCTTTTTTTTTTCTTTATGTAAATTTGACTGCTCACATTTATATAACAAAACACGACTGGGTTCTCTAGGGAGTCCCTGCTCATTTCCTGTATCTGCTTTGAAGCTATAGTCAACAGTTCACATCAACCCACTTGCCCACATGTGCCCACATGTGCCTCTTGTCACCTCCCAACGCATCTCAGACATGAAGGCTTTGTCAAAATGGTCACAGGGTAGAAAGTTGAAGGAGCATGCTGAACACCATGAAACCAAACTTAAGTCCCCACTAAAAGAGTCCATTCATTCCAAGAGCCCTGTCTTCTATTGCCTGCTGTCACCATTTCCTCAAAGTCTCAGCTAGCTACTAGACGCAGCCTCCTTTTCTGCGGATTCCTCATCACCATTTACAATTTCAGTCCCCTCAACCTGTCATCATTAGCTCATACCATTGAAGTTTTGGCTTCTGTTCATCAAAGTATCTCTTGAGATCCCTCTTAGAAGACAAGGGCATGCTGGGTGGTGGTGGTTCACACCTTTAATCCTCTGCAGTCAGGGGGCAGAGGCAGGCAGAGCTCTCAGTTAAGACAGTCTAGTCTACAGAGTGAGTTCCTAGACAGCCAGGTCAACGTAGAAACGTGTTCCAACAACAACAGCAAAAACAACAAAAAGAAGGCAAGAAAACTACACATTTATTCTTATTAGAGGCTAGAATAAGACTTAAGAGCAGAATTTGTGCCTTATATACCTCTTTTAGAATCAAGTCTTTTCCTTTCTATATGGCTCTGGATGGTCTGGTACTTGTTATACAGCCCAGACTTGTCCCAAACTCAAAGCAATTGATCTTCTTCTGCGATTTGGAGCAAGGCAAGCTAGAGTGTACCACTATCTCCAGCTTGCATTTTCTTGCTTAAAGCTCTTCCACATCATTTTGGCTTCTACCTTGCTCAGCAGCCATTTTCTCCTGGCTTCAATGTTCAGCTCAGCTATGGCAGTTTTCTTTCTCTCAGGCCCACAGTGTGTAGTCTTATGCTTCAGTTGTCCATTCAGGTTGTCTCTCAGAGTTGAGCTAACAGGTCAATCATGAGGGTGAGCAATAGTGGGATACTGGCTTTCTTTAAAGATCAAGGTCAATGCATCTATGTTTGTAGGTTCATTCAGGTTCTCCCCTATCTACCAGTCTTAGCACTGATTTCAGTTGCTCAGGTTACTTGGGTTCTTCACATAGATACCTCCCAGTCTCCTCCTTCTCCTCCTCCATCCTCTTCTTCTTGTTCTCCTTCCTCTTCTTCTTCATAAACCTTGCAAGTGCTGGGATTACAGATGTGGGTCTCCATACCCAGAAAGACTTGTGAGTCTTTATTGATCTTCTGTTCCTGTGAGCCCTGGTTCACAGATGGAAACACAGCCATGACTGAGTCCCATCTTCCTCCTACCTCCCTGTGTAGCCATAGTGTGTCCAGGTCCTTAGAGGTGCTATGTAACTTAATTTCTCCAGTGTTGGCCGGAGCTCTGGTTCTGAAGTGAGAAAAGGGTCCTTACATTCTGTAAGTACAATTTCAAGAATGCTTTGTCTCGGGGTTGCTCTAGGTGAGCCCCAGCTCCGTGGCACACCAAGTACCTCTTTGTCTCTGGAATAGACTGCCTTTGCAGAATCAGTCTTGGAGGACATATGAGAAACTAGGCTGAACATGACGAGAAGGCTCACATTGAGAAGGCATTTGATTCTTGCCCCAGGTCCTGCTACCTGGATCAGATACCCTCTCTCCAAAACGAGGGGACACCTCTCCAGGACAAGTCTCAGACTCTCAGGACAAATATGGAGGCAGGCGAGGCTACTCCACAGCTACTTGCTAAGTCAATAAACTGAAAATATGTGGGTGAGAAAACAGTTCAGAGGACACAGCAGTGTTGGTCCTAATCAACACCTAAGGAAGAGCTCTCACTGACCTGCACTTAGAGCCACAATAACCATGGTTACCATTACTTGATCAGGCGCATTATGTTTCTTTGAACCCGGTAAGGCAAATTCAGCAAACAGGTGGCCTTTTCCTAGTTAATAACTGAGCATTCTCAGTCAGCAGCACAAAGTCTAAGGAACTTGCCTGATGTCCCAGGGACAGTAAATCAGGACGCACCCCCACTCCCCACGCTCCCATCCCCCATCCCCTCCTAGCACAGAACACTCTTTGTTCTTCTCCCTGCCCTTCAACCCTGCTCTCTTTTCCCTTGCAAGGAAGCATGGAGAGGCCCAGCCCACAACCCCTGTGGGGAGACGTGGGCGGTTTTTTGTGTCACCCCTTCCTTCTGCAACTGCGTGAATTCTACTGGGAAGATTCCTGGTACGCAACCACGACCACGTCGTCTGCCTGCTGAGCCTTACTTCAAACACCCACCTGAGTACAGGACCTTTCCACAACTAAGTCGGCTGCCTTCTCTTCCCCGCACCCTTCCCCCTCCCCCCACCTGTGGTCACACAGCTGTCCTCTTCCTTTCTGCTCCCTTTCCGTCCTCTGGTTTGGAGGACAGGTTTTCATTATGCTAGAAAAAATCTTGTTTCAGATACTATTTTACGAGCAGGCCCATGCACAAAAATCAGCATCGGATAAACATGCGCTGAATTGTTCGCTAATCTCTAGACAAAAGATGAAGAAGCTTCGGATCTAGGAGGTGGGAAAGTTGGGGGCGGGTGCAGTGTGGCGCCCAGGCAATGATCTTGACTATTCCCTTTGCTCTTCTGTCCTCTGTCCCTGCCCCCGCCGCCTCTTAGCGCAGGCGCGGCCTCCGTAGCATATTTAGTATTACTGCTGTCATCTGAGCACAGAAACATCCAAACAGATTGAAAAGCTCCAATCGATGCCAAAGCAAAAGTGTGCACACAGGGGCTTGTTTCCTTGGAAGTGCTTCAGCTGTAATTAAACTCCAAAGACAAATATGCTAACAACTCCCTTGACCTTCCACTGAGAAACTACAGAACGGAACCTCAAGGACCAGAAAGGCATCTCTGGAGTGCCTGGGGGGCACACGCGTGTGCCCACTTTTGAGGTCACTGTCCACAGATGGCTTCTGGGCCCACACGTTCAAACGCTGGGCTGGGCTGGGGGGGTGGGGGTGGCGGTGCCTGCTGCTGCCGGGCTGCGGCTGAGATCATTCTGTTGATCTCGTTTTACACAGCGCAGCCCAGCACAGCCTTAGTACAGAATGTTCTCTTCTGTGAACCAAGCTTGAACTCTTCCAGCCCACTTTGTTTGAGGAACCTCACAGACAGAGAGGGAAAAGACAGGGCAGATAAACCCGAAATCGTTGAAATCATGGTGTTCTCTGGGATTTGGGCTTAGGGCATTTGATTTTCACTGTCTAACGTGAAAAAAAATTTTTTTTTCCCCAAAACTTGCTTTCCCGGAAAGTGAAACGCTTGTAATGTCCTTCCTCTCAGACAGGACTTGGCACCAGCTTTGGAAATTATAAAGTCTGCCACTGACTCTCTTCAATTTATTTTTCTCCTCTTAGGCATTCAAAGAACAACAGAGAAAGTTGGTTTCCTATAAAGGAAAGACGAGGTCCCTGGTGCTTGGGACTTCTCCCTGGGTTGTTGACATTGTCACGATATTATAGATTGTGTTCTTGGACTCGTTGCTATGGCTGGGAGATGTATGTAATGGGGGAAGGCTTTGGGCCAGTGGCTTCTATACAAATGAGCATTGAGAAGAGTCCTGGTGTAGAAGCTGGCTCACTGCTCCTCTACTGAACTGTAGTCACCCTGTTTCAGGCTTAAGTCTGAGGTCACAAATGGCTTGCAGGGTATAGGATGATCCGAGTGACACTTCTGTAGACTAGATGGTGCTGCTCAGTGTGGTGAATTTCCAGCTCACTACGAATAATAGTAATAGTAATAGCAATGCATTTGAAGAGAGGAGATTCTTCTGTGACCTAGGCTGCTTGAATGTCCAGACAGGTGCAGCCTCCCATCCTCATTCGAGCAGGTGGCTGGGATGATAGCTGCACAGTGACAGGCTAGGCTCCTGCTGCTGAGAACAACAACGATGGCATCCTAGCATGGTTACTGTTGATTGAGACAGGCTCTTCCTACGTAGCTCAGGCTAGCCTTTTGGTCTGAGATTCTCCTGCCTCAGTCTCCTGAGTGGGAGGCATGCAGGCACGCACCAGCACACCTGGGCCATGGGATAATGATTTTTGCTAGAAACAGGTTCCTTCCTTTGTACTTGCATTTACAAAAAAATAAAATAAAACAAATGGGCAAATCTCACACAGCTTTGTGCGAGATGTGGGTTGGAATTTCCCTTTTCTTTTGAGAGTTGGTGTTAGACTGGGTGGATTGTATTCTAGGCTCATTGGTGAAAGAGTCATAGGTTAGTCATATATACTGGCTTCTCTACCTTGGTGCTGTACCAATGCCTCAATTCTTCTCTTGAATTCACAGTTCTGTCACATCCTGGTTTGGGGCTTCTATAGTCTGGCTTTCATTAATGTTTGGCAAGGACACTCTGTTAATTTTAAGTTTTTTATCTACCTACATATCTATCTATCTATCTATCTATCTATCCATCCATTCATCCATCGACCTCCCCCCTCCCCATCCACTCACCCACCCATCCATCCATTATCTATCTATCTATCCATCCATGTATGTATGTATGTATGTATGTATGTATGTATCTATTTATCTATCCATCCATCCATTCATCCATCCATTGACCTCCCCCTCCCTATCCACTCACCCACCCATCCATCCATTATCTATCTATCTATCCATCCATCCATGTATGTATGTATGTATGTATGTATGTATGTATGTATGTATCTATCTATCTATCTATCTATCTACTCATCTATCTATCTTGTGTGTAGCCTTGTCTGTCCAGGAATGGGATGTGTAGACTAGGCTGGTCTTGAACTTACAGAAATCAACTTCCTATGCTTTCCCAGTGCTAAAGGTGTATGCTATCACAACTGGCCTATTCATTCATTCATTCATTCATTCATTCATTCACCTATTCATTTATTTCCTTATTAACATATGATTTCACCACATATGTAGTTCAAGCTTGCCTTTGATTTGAGATCCACCTCCCCCCACTCGCTTCAGGCTTGAAGAGCTGAGATAATAGGTGCCTGCTGTCACATGTCACCATCAGGGAGATTTCTACTCGAATACCTTTGCTTCTGAGACGGTTTTATTTGAAGAGAGTCTCTGATAATATTTATTTATTTAAAGCCATGTATCACAGTGCTATCAGAATATGGGCTAAATAGTTTATTTATTTATTTTAAATAATTTATTGCATGTATGTGAATGCACTGTCACTGTCTTCAGACACACCAGAGGAGGGGAATGGATTCCATTACAGATGGTTGTGAGCCACCATGTGGTTGCTGGGGATTGAATTTAGGACCTCTGAAAGAGTAGTCAGTACTCTTAACCATTGAGCCATCTCTCCCCATCTCTCTAGCCCCCTGGGTTTTTAATTTTACAATCTTCTACTGAACACTGGCTATGTCTAAATGAGCAACACGGGTTTAAAAATTGTGAGATGAACAAGGCCATTTACTTCTTCAGAGAATCTTATTATCCAGTGGGAGAAGGAGAAACACTCATGATGTGGAATATGTACACAAACATCAGTACAGCTGAGGATGTTGGCGTACCCTCAGAAGAAGCAATAAATTGTGCTCACAGATGTCAGGAACCAGGTGAAATTTTCCATTTGAGGCAGTTGAGGCAAGAGCTGAGGATGAAAGGAATGAATTATGAGAGCAGGTGATATTGGTGGTGAAAGGAGTGGATCATCTAGGAAGCAGGAAGCGGTTCTTACCCTGAGGGGTGGAGGTTAGTGTGTGTAGGAAAAAAGAAAGAAAAAGAAACAATTTCATGTAGATCAGGGATATCCACTTCTCCATCTTGTGCCTTTACTAACTTTTCCTGCTAAGTTTGTACAAAACCTCAGATTCCCTCAGACTCCAAGTGGTCAGCATGAATCGGTTGAGACTGGTGCTGGCTCATTGTCAGCCCTGGCTTGAGTCTGCTTTCTGATGTGTTGTTGTTTTTTTTTTTCCATCTGCCAAGTTCCCATGAACCCCGGGCTGGTGTTGAACTCCATATGCAGCTGAAGATGGTCTTGAACTCTCTTGAACTCCTGACTGTTCTGCCTCCAACTCCCAACTGCTGAGATTGCAGGCATGACAATCTATCTCCTCTGGTTTCAGTTCTTCCCCTTGAGCCCAGGGCTTCAAGTACAAATATTCAAGCACAAATAATTGTCTCCCTCCCTCCCTCCCTCCTTCCCTCCCTCCCTCCCTCCACCTCCCACTCTCCTTCTCATGTTCACTCTCTCCCTTCTTCTCTCCCTTCCTCCCTTCCTCCCTCCCTCCCTCCCTCCACCTCCCACTCTCTTCCTCTCTTCACTCTCTCCCTTCTTCTCTCTTCTCTCCCTTCCTCCCTTCCTCCCTCCCTCCCTCCCTCCTTCTTTTTTTTTCTTTTCTTTCTTGGAACAGGATTTCAATAACTAGCCACAGCTAGCCTGAAACTTGATACATAGACCAGTTGGCTTTGTACTTATGGAGATCCTGGGTTCAGCTTCCCAATGCTTGGATTAAAGGCTCGTGCCACCATGCCTCGTGTCATTTTATTTGATGATCTTGAAGACATTTTGAGTCAACGATACGACTCAGCATGTCTATTTGGGAGATACATCATGGTTTTAGGAAAGGCGAAAGCCTGGAAATAGGATTTGAAGGAAGACAGTGTTAATCGTGCAGACCAGGGACAGCGGAACAGGTGGGACCAGTCAGGTAATATGGTAGTTGACCATGGCAGAGCCAGAAAAACAAAAACAAACCAAAACAACCTTGCCTAGGGGCAGCTTGTCTCACCACAGCCACTCAGTCACTTTCTCCTGGCCTGGGTTCTACTGACTGGCTTCTGGATATTGCTCACAGATGACATCAGGGAGGGAGAGTTTTTATTTGCTCTTATTTAGGCATATAATCATACTCTTTATGTGACCCAGGCTGGCCTCCAGCTTGAAATCTTCTTGCTTCAGACTCCAGAATGCTGAGATTACAAGCATTTGCCATCAACCTGGCCAACAAGCAGATTTTTTACAAGAATATTTTTACTTCAAAGATAGTTTCAGTTCCAAGAGATTCTCTATGATATTATTTTTGAAAAAGTTGCTGTCAACACACTATCAGAATATTGGGACCAATACAAGGAGCACAGGATGAGGACTTTGACCTTATTATGAAGAACAGACTATGTACTGAGATTCACACAGGCTGAATTGCAGATGTCCAAGGGACCTTCACAGAGAGAACTTCACTCATGATTTCAAGAGGCTTACCTGGAGTTAAGAGTTACAGCAACTCACAATTTCAGCAGCATAGAGAAACCAGGATCATGCACACATATAAGAGGGAAAAGGCATGCTTGATTTTGAGAGGTGCTGGTATTTAATGAACACCCAAGGAAGAAAAGCTAAGAAATAATCTATTTCTCTCTTTAAAGATTTTTAAAAAATATTTTATATTAAGTGTATGGGTGTTTTGCCTGCAATCTGTATGTGTACAACATGGAAATCAGCCCCTGGCCCTCTAGAAGAGCAGATGACAGTGCTCTTAACTGTTAAGTCATCTTTAGCTTGTCCCTCTTTATTTCTGTAGCCCAGGCTGTCCTTGAATTCTCAATGTAGCCAAAGATGATTGTGAGCTACTGACTAGTTATCCTCTTGTCTCTTCCTGAGATTACAGGCTTGTACTACATACTTGGCAATAATCCAATTCTATCAGTAAGAGCTTTTGTATTGGTCCTCCATCTTGTTTGATTTTTTTTTTTTTAATACAGACCAATGCCTCACTTGGATGGGACACAGTGGTGTCTTTCTCTTACATATGCATGAAAACTATACTTGCCAACCTCTTCTATTAGTTGACTATGAACCACAGTGGAAGACATTTTTTTTCTTTTCTTTTATTGGATATTTTCTTTATTTACATTTCAAATGTTATCCTATTTCCTTCCCCCCCAGAACCCCCTATCTTATCCCCCTCTCTCTGCTTCTATGAGGGTGGTTCCCCACTCATGAACTCACTCCCTCCCACTTCCCCATCCTGGCATTCCCCTACACTGGGGCATTGAGCCTTCACAGAAGCAAGGGTCTCTCCTTCCAATGATACCCAACAAAGTCATCCTCTGCTACATATGCGGCTGGAAGACATTTTATATAAATACCCAGGACACATATATATTAGTACTTATGTAATGAAAACAAAAGGCTTTGTGAAACAGGAACCACCGGATTCTTCTGCAATAACGATATTTTCTATTATATTTTATTTCAGTAGAAAAAGAGAATGTTAATTGGGTCCCACTAAGTTGCTACCATACCAATGATGTTTTTCAAAGCTGTAGCTAGAAAGAGGTTGGGTTCAGTGGCTGTGTTTTTGGAAGTTCATTCTCCCGAAGACACCACTCTGTTCCAAGGAGATTAGAAGCCTATAGTGTGAGCTTAACTTGAAATGCAGTGTGGGAGTGTTTACTCCACTTGCTAGGCCTCTCTTACATAGATGCACTTTTAGCTTTGGAAGGAAGGCTGTGTGACCCCTATCAGCAGGGTTGCTAGTGATGTGCCTAGATTCAAATGATAGTAATAATACAGGTTGCACAATTCTGTATGATAAGGTTCAAGAAATTCTAGATTTTGGAACAGATAGGATTTTCCAATTGGAGTTACTCAACCTAGAAAGCCTATGCAAATAACCTGGCTGATCTGAAAAACCAATAAATCTGCAACACATCTGGTCCTTAGCCTTCCAGATAAGACCACTCAACCTGTAGTGGATATTTACTGAGTCTGGCACATCATAAACATTATCAAGACAATCTTTATAATCAAGCTCTAGGGGAGAGTTTAATTATTACCTTCTTTTTACAGATGAGAAATACCAAAGCTAGGAGCAACAACTCACCCATGATTGCTCAACCAGTGAATGCTGAATTCAAACCCAGTCAGCCAGTCAGCTAGTTTACAGAATGAAGACACTCCATTGACATTCCCGGGAAGATGCTTTCAACAGTTGCACTGCTGAGGTATATTGGCCTTGGTCCACTTGGGACCCCAGCCTATCTCCACCACTGTGTCTTTCAATAAGCCTTGATCTCGTCCCTTGGAACTCTTCCCAGCTCTTGTCACTAGATTTTCCTCTTTCAGTTTACATGTGTCTTGGATGCAAACAAACATCAGTCATAGAGCTGAAGAGCTGGCTCAGCAGTTAAGAGCACTGACTGCTCTTCTAGAGGTCCCAAGTTCAATTCTCAGCAACCACATGGTGGCTCACAACCATCTGTAATGGGATCCGATGCCCTTCTGGTGTGTCTAAAGACAGCTACAGTGTACTTATATACAGAGAGAGAGAGAGAGAGAGAGAGAGAGAGAGAGAGAGAGAGAGAGAGAGAGAGAGAGATTTCCAGACAATTCCACCAACTGGGGACCAAGTATTCAATCATGAGCACATGGGGTCATTATCTCTCAGACCTCTGAAGTGCTGGCTTTAAAGTCAAGAAGGATGGATGTGTGAGTAAAGGACTCCTGGAACCTTCTTCTGAGGTTACAGAGAATTGCTGAAGCCAGGGAACATGTGGCAGGGGAGTCTCTGCATGAAGCTTCTAAAATAGCAAGAGGCCCTGGGAGGCCATTACATGAAGTTCTAAAAACGAAGCCTGAGATGCAGTGGAGATTCCCAAGATTTTGGTGATGCCGAATAATCCCTTTGAAATTAAAGCTCAGATTTAGGACATATGTTTGGTGTTTGCTTTCCTGTATTTTGGTCTTGCTTTGGTCCAGTATTTCTTCCCTATGCCCCCAATTCTCCCATTTGGAATGGTAAAGTATATTCTGTGCCGTTATGTGTTGCTTGCATATAATTTGCATTTTGATTTTTACAAGGGTTACAATTAATAGGTCTTGCATCTCAGAAGAGATTTGGGACTTTTTTGAATGGTATCAAGATGATAAAAGACTGTGGGCACTTTTAAAGGCAGACTAAATGCATTTTGCATTATGATATGGTCATGAGTGTGTGGGGGCCAATGAACACAATGTGGTGGTTTGACTACTAAATGCTTTCCATAGTCTCAGGGATTTGAATGCTTGGTGCCCAGTTGGTGGTTCTGTTGGGGGCGGCTCAGGAGTTGTGGTCTTTTTGCAGGAGGCATGTTACTGTGGGTCAGTATTTGAGAGTTAAAAAAGACTTACATTATGGGGCTGGAGACATGGTTCAGTGGTTAAGAGCACTTGCTGCTCTTCTAGTGAATCCATATTTGGTTCCCAGCACCCACAGGTGGTGTTCCAATGCGTTCTTCTGGCCTCCTTGGGCCTGGAAAGCCTTGTGGGGCACAGTTATGCATGCAGGCAAAACACTCAAATGTAATAAAAGAAAACAATACCTCCCATCCCATCCCAAATGGCCTCACATCATTTCTGGTTCCCTTGCTCTGATTCATACTCATTGCTGAAGATGTGACCCCTTCACTTCCTGCTTGCTGCCATGTCTCCCTGTCATGATGAATTCTTTTTTTTTCTTAAGATTTATTTATTATACATAAGTACACTGTAGCTGTCTTCAGAGGCACCAGAAGAGGGCATCAGATCTCATTACAGATGGTTGTGAGTTACCATATGGTTGCTGGAATTTGAACTCAGAACCTCTGGAAGAGCAGTCAGTGCTCTTACCAATGAGCCATCTTTCCAGCCCCATGATGGATTCTTATGCCTCTGAAGCCATAAACCCAAATTAGACCTTTCCTTCTGTAAAGTGCCTAGGCTGTGGTGTTTTAGCATAGTAATCTCAAAGTAGCTACTGTGAAACCCACACAGTTAGTGAGCCGAGAGCCATTTTTGACACCTACTTTCCATTGACCATCTAGGAAAGTACTAGTGATTGAGTCCAAGGCCTTGGACAGCAAAGCAAGTACAATATTGCTGAGAAACATCCCACTCCTGTTTTTTGGGGGAACCTCTTTCTCTGAGTCTTTGTCCCTGTGCCATGACCAGGGTTGACTTCTGATTATAAGAGAAATGGCCTAGGTGCTGGCCATGTCTAGAAGGCTGTTGTTCCTTGACCACAGCTTCTAGTTGAGACCTGAGGGTATATTTGCAGCCAGACCAATGAGAAATACCCCAGAGTTCTTGCTGGAATGACCTGTAGCTGTTAAGCTGGTAGCTGTAATGGAGCTTCAGGGGGCTCTACCACCATCACCTTCAGAAGGCTTGTCTGAAGAGGGGGCTGTACCAAGCAAGACAGCAATAGATTCTGTGTAACACCTTTGAGAATTCACGTCCAGCCAATACTGTACCTTGTAGACCATCCATTGTCTTTGGTTTAGGTCGATTTTGCTGAGCTTCTTTAGCTCATAACTCAGAGCTCTAAATCTCAGTGGCCTCCTTCATGATCTATACTGTGCTCACGCTTAACTGCAAATGAATGATAGCTCACAGCACATTCTTTTGGCATCTGCCCTGAAACGAGCCCCTTAATCTAATTGGCCTAGATGGATTCCTAGTCTAACCGTCGTTGCGTTGAAAGTCAAGATTAAACTGAGCTGATGCCTTCCTATGGATCTGGGTACGGATGAGTGGGTGATTTCTGTCTATTCTTGCTTGGAGACCTGTCCACAGTACTTTGCCTGCTGATGACGCCCTGAAGTGTTCTTAGCAGAACTCAGTGCTTCCCAGCTGGCTCTGTCAGATTATTGGTACATGAAGTTTGCTGAGCATTTCTCCTGAAAGGAGATGTGATACTTATGCTGAGGCATGGTTTATAGAAATCTGCTTATGAGCCTATAGTGGACCATACCTCAGTAGAGCTGGGTAGTGGCCAGGTGACAACAGGGAAGGAAAAGTTTCACCTTCATTTCAATAATGCCTCTGTGTGAGTGGTGGCCCCAAGTGTGTGCTTTGTCCTCTGAAAAAATTCTTATTAATGCATCAGTCCATCAATCAATGACATATATTTAATAAGCATCAACTAGAGACCCAAACCTTTTATTAATATTGCATAGCTCTAAGCCAGTAGTAGCTTAATAAATAGTTCCAGTGACTAATAAGGCGTTGCAGCTTTGAAGTCACTTTGAGATAAAAACCAAACCAACGGAGAACAAATTCTTGGCTTCTAATATGGGACTCATCTTTACCTCTGATACAAGAAATGACCAAATACTTCTCAGCTAGGGTAGGAATGATTTCTCCTCCTCAGGCATCTCGTGTTGGATTATTGGAATATTGTCAGTCCTAAAAGTCAGAGGTTGGGGAACATTTTTAAAATGCTTTTTATCAAAACAAGAAATACCTTGAACAAAATCATTGCCTCATTTTAAATGTCCCTAGGCTGTTCATGACTTCCTGTGCCTACATTTAGTTCCTAGCTCAGGCCACAATTGGACAGTCCTTGGGCTAGCCCCAGACCTTCTCCAGCAGATGGTATCCTTCTTGTTCAACTTTTTCTCTTGGGGACTCTTTCGAGAGTTCCATGTCTGCTGTTTCTCTTTAAGATAATTATGTACTAAAACCTTAGTAAAGTGACTTTAGCAACCTGCTTAACGTGGTTCTCAACCTGTGAGTCATGACCGCTTGGTGGAATTTGAACAACCCTTTCACAGGGGTCACTTAAGACCATTCTGCCTATCAGATATTTACATTATGATTCATAGCAGTAGCAAAATTACAGTTATGAAGTCGCAACACAAATAATTTTATAGCTCATGGTCACCACCTCAAAGATCTGGCTATTGTTTTCTTTTAGTCGGGAGCTGGGAAATGTTGAACACGCCTTCCTTCTCCCAGTATCCTGAGCAGCTGTTGGTTTTAGCCCAAGCTCCTAGGCAGGGCGCTCTGCCTTGATGCATTGCAACCACCCAAGACTTTAAACACTTTTGGTACCTGGGTTGCATCCCTAGTGGTTCTAAATTGTGAGGCAGGGGCTACATCCTGATATCAGGTGTTAAAAATGTTCTGGAAATTTATAATGTGCTGTTGTTGTATGGTCTCACCATGTTTAGTACAAGAAAATAAATAAATGTTAAAAATCCAGACTTTGAAGAACTCATCACCACTACATAGATTTGACTTTCTATGTGTCCATGTGCCACCAAATACATTTTCTTCTTCCTTTTTTCCCTCTTTGCTGTGCTATGGCTGGAACTCAGGATCTTGTGTGCGAGAGGCAAATTCCCCGCCACTGAACTATATACCCTGATCCCCCAGAATATGACTTTCTAGTAAAGCAAGTTGGGAGAATCTTTTGCCTATTTTGTTTGGAATTGGGGAAAGCCAAAGTCTATGTCTTGCTTAGACCATGGGATTTTCCTGGCTTGTGATCAAAGGAAGAGTTTTCAAACAAGGATTTGCAATCACACTTGCCTGGGAGGGACAGCAGGAGTGTGCAGGAGGAAATAGGCAGGGAATGTGCCTGGCGGGTAAGGGAGAGACTCCAATAGGACAGGAATCCTAGCTCAGAGAGTAAACTGATCCAGGTCTATTTGTTCCCAGTGTTGCTAAAATTTATCTTTCCTCTTTTTTTTTTTTTTTTTTTTTTTTTTTTTAAGGATTGTGGTTGGAGGAGTAGATATACTGGGATTTATATGCAGAATCTCTCAATTTAAAGAATATGGAGTTAACTTTGGGAGCCATACAACTATAACTTTGGTACTTGGGAGGTAGAGTCAGAAGGATTCGGAGTTCAAGGCTAGTCTAGCCTACATTCAGGGGCAGCCAAATACCACAGAAATAGAAGCATTATGTGAGCCCTAGACCCATGAGCCATGTTTGGTGAGTTCTGAAGCTTATGGAGGAACAATCTCCCTGTTTAATCCATCTTTTCCCCCTGTTTGATGCCTGGCTTGTCCTTTTTTGGCTGACTTTTTCTTAAAAACTAGAAACCATGTTGGCCTATTCTGATGCTGTGAAGTGCTGGAAAAAGGGGAATAGTCTAGGAAAACACGCTAAGCTAGGAGGGGTTTTGTGTGTTGTGTTTTGTGTTTGGGAGTCTGGAAAAACCTTTATCTGATGTTCCTGAGTTGTGTCCTGGAGCCTGGACAGTATCTGAGACATTCTGATTTGACAGCATTCTTGTACGCAGCATCCCTGATAAGGTACAGCAAGGATGCCAAGGAGCACTGGAGGCAGGAGGGTCCCTGAAAGGATTCTGGTGCTCTCACAGGATTTTAGAAGTTGCCAGGGCTTGCAGAGCCAGTGGAGATATTTTCTATATGGACTCCCCATTCTTGTGATTTTAGACTATTTCAACGAGGAAAAACAAATATCAGAGGAAATGGAGAAAAGCCATTGTTTGGTCACCAGTCTCCTTAATGAAGTCCAGAAGCGATAAGGGGAACAGTTAAAACACGCAGGATGCTAAATGGATTTGTGCTGAAAACTGTTGCACCAGACATTTGTTTTCCCACACTTTCTTGGAACAGACTCTTAGTCCCTCCCCCTCATTGTTGCACAAGATATCTTATAATGGCCTCTCAGATGTGGGGGACAGATCCCTTCGAACAAAACACCAAAGTGAGTCAAAAGGTTGCAAGAGGGATTTCTTCAGATTTACGAAACCATAGCATCTTGTTATCTGGGAGTAAATCAAAACAGAAAAGGGAGCCATGGTGAAGTCAGTGCAGCATGTGTCATCCACCTAAGGGGTACATCTGTGTCCTATCAAGCTCATCCCCAGAGTGAAGAAAAACTGGAATGAGCAATGACCACTCTGCTCTGGTTCCCCTTGGCTTTCCTGCTTTGTGTTTGGAGTTCATCTAAATGTTAGACTAGGAGAGGAATGCCGTCTTTAGTTCTGTCCTCAGTGTTCAAGCAAGAAGCTGAGTTAGAAGGCGATGTTCAGGTCTCAGTGATGGCGCTCACATCACCATATGCTCACCATGAGAACACTCTCAGCCAATATCTAAATCCTACTATTTTTCTCTCTGTACAGAATCCCAGTCCAGACTCTTAACTCTTTCAATAGTGACTGAGAGGAGGTTTCCTGAGCTAGATCCAGTGGAGAGTATATGATATATATGATATATATGATATATATGATATATATGATATATATGATATATATGATATATATGATATATATGATATATATGATATATATGATATATATGATATATATGATATATATGATATATATGATATATATGATATATATGATATATATGATATATATGATATATATGATATATATGATATATATGATATATATGATATATATGATATATATGATATATATGATATATATGATATATATGATATGATATATATGATATATGATATATGATGTATGTGATATATATGATATATGATGTATGTGATATATATGATATATGTGATGTATGTGATATATATGATATGATATATATCCAGACTTAGTCAGGTTGAAGTGGGTGATTTTGGCCTATGTTTAGAGAAAGATTATCTTCTTTTTTTCCACTACCTCGGGACACTTTCTCCAAGGAAGGTTGTGGGCACTGCCTGATATTAGCCCACACTCTACATCTCTGAAGTGAAGATTGCATCTCATGGTACCCATATTTTCTCCCAGTGCTCATTAGGCAAGGCTGCTCCATGGACATTTGTGCTGTGCACAGGGGACTTACTTGACTTCCCCAGGGTGCTGAATAGAGCTGGTGATTAGCCACGCCCCGGCACTAGTTGGTTCTCTGAGTCTGTCTTAGGCCAAGGGAGCTCCTGTTGGTCAACAGTGCCGTACAGAATATGGTTGCCATCATCAACATACAGCTTATGAGACAGAAGAGGAACCCACTGCCTGCAGCAGCCAAGATATTTTAGGTGCAAGGACAGATGATGTAATACAAGCTTCCTAAGTAACAGAAATATACAGACTCTGGATAGGGGTGTGGCTCAGTGGCAAGATATATACTTAGACTGGGGCTGGCCTTGGGTTTAACTTCCAGCACTGAGATTGGAATGGGGGGGGGGTTAGAGATATAAAATGAAGGCAATAGGAAGTATTTGGACATGTGACTTTGTTAGAGGTTCAAATAATGTCATCAGGGCCGTTTAAAGTCACCTCTTGGGCTCCCTGTCATCTACATTGCCTTCCTTCTCACATCCACATGAGGGTAATAAAGGGGTCAATGGGTCCAGACGTACCTCCCTCTGTGCTTGACATTAGTGAGCAAAGGAGTGGCTCCTTCCATTCCCAGTCCCCTAGGTTGCACACATTTCATTGTTCTTCCTTGGCTCTGGTGCAGTCATGTTCTTATTCCTGGTCGTGCAGTGTTCAGAAAGGCCAGGCAGAGGGGAAAGAATGTAAATTGAGGCTAGATGCAAAGACTAGAAGGAAAACCACTGCTCTGTATCCAAGATGCCTATGGATGGGTACTTGCTGTCCCTCTTCTGTGCCTGAGAGTTTTTCCAGATGTGCAGATTTTCTGTGTTTATCTTTTTGTTTTTCTTGTGAAAAGAGCGGAGAATCTGAAATCAGAAGGCTGAGCTGACAGGGCAGTGATTAGAATCACAGCTCCATGATTATGTGGAAAAGAATAGGTTTACATAGGAGAGCCTGGTGTTTCTCTGGGTCTCACTGCGATAGATTTCCTATTGGAAGTGACTTTTGACACAAATGGATTGTCAGTCTTGCTGGGATTATTATCTCTTGTGAAGTGCTCCCACTCCAGTGAAAGGCTTAGGTTTTTGTTTTCAAGACTTGACCTACTAAGTACCATTAACAACAAGAGGAATACAGGCTGCTGAGGAGTTCTCCTCCTACCCCTAGGCAGGGCAATCCCTAGGAAAGAATGGACCCCCATGACAAACAGGTAGCATCTTTGCCCCCTCACCCTGTAGGCATGCTCAGTAACATGGTATATATATATATATATATATATATATATATATATATATATATATATATATATATATATTTTTTTTTTTTTATGGTAGCCACACCCTTTGTGGAAAGGGCAGTTGGGGGTGTGCTATAAAGTTTACTGCCTGCAATGCTGTACCCTGTTATAATTTTAGGGAAGAACCATGGAACCAGTTGCAGTCTTAAAGGCTCACTCCAAATTTTCCTGGCAAAATTCATCTAGCCTACTAGGACTACTTACCACTGTCCTCCTTTCTGAGCCTTTTCACTTCAGGCTGCCAAATATAGAAGTGTAGGTTCTTTCCTCCAGTTAAGTGCCCAGCAGGGAGTGATCTGGATTTTGTGGTCTTTTCCTGTGCTCACCTGCACCTCATTCCAACTAAAGGAGTCGAACCTTTCCTCTTTAACTGGGTTGATGAGTGCTTTTTCCAGAACGTGGCAATCCTTTAAAATAAAATATAGAGCACGAGGTGGCCATAGCTGGCTAGTGTTGGAATGTCAGGGTCTTGAGTCCTTTAATAGGTGCACATTTGTGTGTGTGTGTGTGTGTGTGTGTGTGTGTGTGTTAGGGGTGGGGGATGGGAGACACATGGGCACAAAATATGAACAATGCAGCAGCCAGCCTCTGGAAAGACAGGATTTGAACCAGATTCAACCAGCTTTGAGGATCTAGGAACTGCCTCAGCCTTTATATTACTCAGGCAGAAAAAAAATGTTTCCTTATTTTTGAGATATTCTTGCTTTTGGGGGTCTGAGGATGGTTAAGTCAAGGGAAAGGTTATGTTGCTGTATAGCTTTGTAAAAATTTACCTCTTTTACCTCAGCCTTGGGGTCTTTGGAGTCATTAGAGATGCCTGGCTCTAACAAAAAAAAAAAAAAAAAAATTCAAACCAGTCTTAGCCAGGATTAGCCTGCCACCATGACATCAGCGATGGTTTGATCAAAGATGGTATCTCTTTAAAGCATGATATGTTTGTCTCTCTCTCTCTGTGTTTTTTCCCACAAGAGCCACACTGAACCCAGAGCCCCCTGTATGGCGTAGATATTTTACCTCTGGGTCACATCCTTATCTGTCTCCCTTCTTTTTAATTCCTTATCTGTTTTATGCGTGTGGGTGATTTGCCTGCATGTGTGTCTGTGTATCACATGCATGCAGTGCCCATGGAGGCCAGAAGAGGGCATTATAAACAGTCATGTGGTTCCTGAAAATTGAACCCTGGAGAGCAGCCAGTGCTCTAAGCCACAAAGCCAAGTCTCCAGTCCCCTCTCTCATTTCGCACACACAGATCAGTCTGCCGCACTGGCTTTCATCCTGTGCTCTGTTCTTGGTTTCACTCACACCATGTTGGTTAGTTTTCTTGTTGGGTTCCCAATAAAGACAATCTCTCCTTCCCTCTCATCCTCCTGCGGTGGAAAGCAGCAGAAGGCACTGTCACCTCACATCTCTGCTCTCCCCTTTCTCTCTGTCTCAAAGATGTCCCCTTCCCTTCTACCTTTTTATCCATCCCTTGATGGAACAATTATCCTGATCTATTTTCCTCTGCAGCTATCCTCACTTGAAATGCCAGCCATAAAAGAAACCTTCTGAAACCACGGCACAAAATCACCAGCCCTCTCAACCAAGGTGGGCACCAAGTCATCTTTCTTTGGTCCTCTGGGTAAACTCTCCATTCCTCATTATGATCTGGTACCCAGGAGTCAGAACCCCTAGATGCTGTGATGGCTCATCTAATCTCTAGATTACTGTTAGATTCCATCAGTTCCAGAACTCTGGCTGGAAACCACAGGCTGGGAAATAGCAGTTACTTTTGTATAGTCATAGTCTAAATTCCTGGAAGAAACAACTAAAAGATTTTGGCTCATAGTTTGAGGGCTTGTGTTGGTCACTTGGCACCAGGCTCATACCTGCGGTGAGGCAGAACATCATGGAAGTGGATCTTGAGAGGAGAAAGCAGTTCATCTCATGGGAGACCGGGAAGGGGGGGAGAGAGAGAGAGAGAGAGAGAGAGAGAGAGAGAGAGAGAGAGAGAGAGAGAGAGAGAGAAGAGGAAAGGATAGAGATCTAGCTGAGCCTGGAGAGATGGCTCAGTGGTTAAGAGCACTGACTACTCTTCCAGAGGTCCTGAGTTCAAATCCCAGCACCTACATGGTGGCTCACAACCATCTGTAATGCAATCTGATGACCTCTTCTGGTATGTCTGAAGATAGTTACAGTGTACTTATATATAATAAATTAATCTTTTAAGAAAGAAAGAAAGAAAAGCCTATCATGACAGGGAGACATGGCAGCAAGCAGGAAGTGATACCAGGGGGTCAAGTGTTGATCTCTCCAGGATGGAGAGGATGATGCTGGAGTAGGAAGCCACCTGGGGTTTGAATAAATTCCACATCAGCAGCTTATTTTCTTTAAACTCTGTCCACTGCAGGTCGACAAAGGCTCTGCTCATGCTTACTCGGATTCAAGCTCAGAGGACAGAGTCTGCATCAGCGGGAACAAGAGTTCCCAGAAGACCTTGTATCAGGGTTTATATGACCAATTTTGCATTTGCTTGGCAAGAGCTAACTAGTTACATGGTCCCACCCACACAGAAGGTAGCACAACCTCACTCACCCAGAATGGGACACTTTGTGCTTTGGAAATATTTGGGGATGGTTGATAGTTCAATGATTACTACAGTGTGTGTGTGTGTGTGTGTGTGTGTGTGTGTGTGTGTGTGTGTGTTGAAACGTGCTTATGTATTGTGATGTGTGTATTGTATATGTGTGTGAGATGTGATTGTTGGGATTCTATAAACTCCACCCCTCAGTTACCTAGCAACAGCCAGGTATACCCCACCCCTCAATTACCCAGCATTGGCCAGGTATGCTCCGCCCCAGTGACCTGACACTATAAAGAAGCTGCTTGACCCCTCCTCTCTCTTGGCCTCTCCTGCCCTTGTGCTCTTGAGGCCTTGCTCTCCCCTTTCCCTTCCCCCTCTCTCCCACGTGCTCATGGCCGGCCTCTACTCCTCTACTTCTCTCTCTCTCTCTCTCTCTGCCTCTACCACCCTCTTAACTCTCCCATGACCTGAATAAACTCTATTCCGTACTATACTGTTGTGTGGCCGGTCCCTCAGGGAAGGGATTCCCAACATGGGCCCCCCAGAGGCATCTCCCTTGCCCTCAGGCCTCGCCGCACCTCCATGGGCCATATGCCCCCCACTCTCTTCATCCTTCCCCTAACATTGGTGCCGTGACTCGGATCGTTATCCTCTCACAACAGTGATGTGCATGACTGTGTGTGCATGTGTGTACATGTATTGTGTGTGTGCATGTGTGTACATGTATTGTGTGTGTGCATGTGTGTACATGTATTGTGATGTGTGTGTGCATATGCGTGCATGCATTGTGATGTGTATGGGTTTTATGATGTGTGTCTTTGTGTGCGTGCTTCAGAGGGTACTAGCCTGACAACTTCTGTGCATCCTTCACGTTGTCGCTGACTCTCCCCTCCTTGTAGATAGTCCTAGGATGGCAACTAATGATGGCTAAAGCCCAATCAATTTTTAAACAAGGGCGTCAGGGTTAGGGATTCTATTGCTGTGATAAACCACCATTTCCACAGGTGGAAAAGTTTACCTCGGTTTACAACTTTCACAGCAGGAGCTCGGAGACATGGACTGGAACAGAAGCCATGGAGGAGGTGCTCAGCCTGCTTTGTTAACATCCAGGACTACCTGCCCATGGCTGGCACCACCTACCGTGGACTGGACCTCTCCTCAGTCATTATGATGAGAACCCCAGGCCTACGACAAGGCCAATCATTTGGAGGCATTTTCTCAATTAAGAGTCTCTCTTCCCTGTGTCAAATTGACAAAAAACACAGGAGAATGGGAAAAACTCTGTGGTAAAGTATATTTAACGTAAACTTGATCCTTTAAAGAGTTTATCCGAAGGGCACGGCTCCCTTGGATTCCGTGTATTTACACTTTTGCGGCTGTCACTACTCTAGTTTCTGAGCATCATCCACAGGGCAGTTACTCTCCCTGGCAACCATTATGCATTCTCTTTCTCTGGATCCTCCCATTTTGGATATTTCTTTTCAGGAGAATCATACAAGGTGTGGTGTTTTGTCTTGGAGCCTAGCTCCTGTGTGAGGACAGGCAGCCCATGGAGGTACATTTAAGGGGATAGTGCAGTCCTCCCCAGAGCCATTTTCTCCACCTGCTGTGGTTCCTGACTTCCTTTCTCCTGGAGCTCAGCACCCCCATGGCCTGAGCAGCAGGAAACGTCCTGCTTTTCCTCTTTCAGATTCTGAGTCTCCTCAGGGCTCTCTCTAGGAGTCCTTTCCTGACTGGTGAAATTTGCCAGTGAGAACAGAGGTCACAGGGAGGGTGTGGGAGGTGTGAGAAGCTAGGATGTGGCCTCAGGTCACAATAAGATGGGGGGGAGTACTGCACTGCCCTGGGCTAATGTTTCCAATCTAAGTTTAGGTGCTGTGCTAGCCTAAACCACTAAACAAAAACAAAGCTAACCATGGGAGGGTAGTGTGTATACATACCTTCTACCTTCTCCCCTCCCCCTGCCATTTTCTTTAAAGTTTTTTTTTTTCCTTTAAATATGTATTTGTTAGCCAGATGTGGTGGTGGGTCACACCTTTAATCCCAGCACTCTGTACTGGTGTGGCAGAGGCAGGCAGATCTCTGAGTTCGAAGCCAGCTTGGTCTACAGAGTAGTTCTAGGACAGCTAGGGCTACACAGAGAAACCCCATATACATAATTTTATGTGTACGAGTGTTTTTGCCTGTGGTGTGTGTACCACATGCATGCCTGGTATGCCCTCTGGTACTGGAATTATCAGTGGTTGTGGACTGTCTCATGGTCGGCGTCCTCTGTAAGAATGTCAGGTGCTCTTAACCGTGGGAACTCTTTGAAGGCTCTTCCAAGTCAAGCTGTTTACAGCTGTGACCCTGAGGGCCAATCTCTTCCCCAGCAGGAAGGGCCCTGTTTGACATTTTCTTACTTAAAGCGTTATCACTTAATAATCTCGGAAGCCCTGCGCAGTGGCTTCCAGTGAGTCCTTTCTGTGAGGGGGATAAATGCCTGGCATTCAAGGCCCTCTACAAACTAATTCCAGTTGAGCTTTCTAGTGTTCTTTCCCTTAGGCTGAACTACACATCTGCAAAGGGTCCTGTTTCTACTCAGCCAATGCCATCTGGAAGGTGTGTCAATTCTGCCTGTGTGTCAATTCTTCTGTGACACTCCGTCCCAGCCTTCTGTTTGCCTGTATTCTCTGCACAGGACTGTGGTCTGATTTTCCTTCTTGGGCACGAATGCTGTGGCCTCCTGTAGCTGAAGACCTTCCTCTGTCTTGTTCTGTGCCAGGAGCAAAGTCAGCTGCAAGTAAAGGTCTAACTGGAGTTAGCCAGAAAGCTCACCTGCTAGTCCCCAGCCCCGAGGTACTTAAAAAAAGAAACCGGCAGAGCCAGGCACAGGGAGCTCAGCCAGGGCTGAGGAATGCACCCCTTTTCCCGATTGGTGAGTAGGGCGTTAGGAATGTGCAAAAGAAGACCGGAAAGGCTCAACCCTCTCCTGGGATGCGCTCTGGGCTCTTGTTGAGATTGCAGATCTGGGTGAGATAATGACTGGTTGTCCACTTGGAGCTATAATGATCCTTAAGTCCTTTTTCTTGAGTCCATGTTTGTGTGGAGGAATGAGTAAAGAGAGCAGGTCAGGAGGAAGGGCAAGGCATGTTGGGAAAGGAAGATGATTTAGATATACAGACAAAGGGATGAGTCAACGTGGAGGGGAGGGGATAGATTTAGGAACCCCAAACCTTGGCTGAAAAAAGTCTCCATTTTTGTTTTGTTTTTGTTTTGTTTTTTGTTTTTTTTTTTTTAAAGGAGTGAACCCTGTGGAAGAGCCCCCACTGATTTGGTGCCCCCTCCTCTAGGTTACACTGCACTCCAGTCCTTCTGAATGTGCCTGGACAGCTCAGAATCATCTTCCACGGGTGTCTTACCAAGATGGAAGGTACTGTGTTGGCCTCGATTTAGCTTTAACTTGCTGATTGGACCTTGGAATTATTCCAAGCCCTGGAGGAATGCCCGGAAGGATAGAGCCACGGCAACATCTGCAGTGTAGGCAGACCTTTCTCACAGTGACCCAGAGCCACCCTTGTACCAGAAATTCTCCTGGGCCATGTGGGAAGAGGGCATGTTAAGGGCTCTACTGGCAGGCTTCTGTTTGGGGATCATCTGACTTTGATACTCTAGAAATGAAGGCAGAGGCTACGGGTTCAGGCAGCAAGGTCCTGTGCTTCTCCATGGCCTGTGATCTGGCTGTACTGGCCTGGTGTTTGCATGCTGTCTCTGTTCATTCTCGCTGGTGCTCCAGGAGGCTGGGCTCCAACACTTCCCTCCCATCAGTTTACCCACAGCTATTGCACAAATTTTGCTAACAGGCTATTCTATCTATTTAAAAGCTATCAGTGAAGTAGGAGCCGGGGAGAGTGCTGCGCTCACTGGAGTAGTAGACAAGATTGCATAGCATTTGTGACTTTCTGGGTTCTCTCCCCAGCACTGTAAAACAGAAGGAGACACCTGCGGCTCCTATTGCCTATGGAGTAGTTAGTGCAAATCCAGCCTTTTCGGAAGATCTACAACCACAAAGTCTCACTTCTTTAAGGACAGGGTTAGGTGCTAGGAAGAAGAGCAGGGCAGTGTGTGTGTTGGGAGGGGGCACTTCTTTTGCTGTTTGCTGATCAATGTAGATTTCAGCTCTTGGGTGAATTTGCCTCCAAGTGTCTTCTATAGATGGGCTTTCTCTTTTCATCGGGTTCTGCTGTATAGGACTAATCTCTGACCAGATTGCCACATCCTTATCAGCCAATCTGTGCAGGCTATCCAGACATCACCACAGCTGGGCTTCTCGACAGTTGACCTTCCCTCATTTAAATCCATCCACATCTTCCAAAAAGTTATATGCAAATCTGCCCCAATAGTAGCTGACCTTTGGGAGGACTAGGGGAGGAGACTCATCTACACAGGCTGCATCCCTGGCAGGTGCAGACCTTCCCAGTGTGGCACTTCATATCCACCTGTGCTCCTCCAGTAACCTGCCACCCATTACTGGATTCCCCAGGGTGAACTTTTGGGATATCACCCCTCTGTTTGTTGCTGGGACCTTTGAAGAAAGGCTCAATGTTGCTCACCTCTCCCCTTGGAAGCAATTTTAGTAACAGGCCCTCTAGTAACATTTACCTGAGGGATATAAAACATCCAGGCCAGTGGTGTACAGTAAATTAACAGGAGAGCAGACTGCAGTGAAATAAACCCATTTGGGGGACTTAACCAAAGTTGCCCCCATTTCTCATTTAGACATAGCTGTTATCTGCCTCCATGATAGGGACATCCTTTCTTTTCTTCCTTTCTTTTTTCCCTCTCTTCCTTCTTCCCTGCATGCTTCTTCCCTCCTCTCTTACCCCCCCTCTTCTTTCTGGGGATAGGGGTGCTGAGAGGCCCAAGATAACCTTGAACATGACCCCTTTTCCTCAGTCTTTCCAATGCTGGATCTACAGGACTGTGCCCCCCGTGCCCTGCTGCTGCTCTCATTATATGGTGAATAAGAAAGAATATGAACAGACTTTTGAAACTGCTGGCAGAGATGATAATTTGAAGTGTGTGTGTGTGTATGTGTGTGTATGTGTGTGTGAGAGAGAGTGGGGAAGGGAGGGAGGGAGAGAGAATAAGTATGTGACTGTGTGTATGTAACTGAGAGAGAGAGAGAGAGTGTGTGTGTATGTGTGTGTGTGTGTAAGAGAGAGAGAGAGAGAGAGGGAGAACTTTAAGGAGCTGAACTTTGGAGTTTCAAAGACATGTCTCCTCGGGAAATAGCACTCCCAGTAAAGAAAAAGTATTCCAGGAAACATGGAAAAGCTGTTTTGGAGGGAGCTTGCAGTAGGTTCTTTGTAGGCTCTGTATGGGTGAAGAATTATGGAGGCCCAGGTGGGTTTGTGACACCAAGGTCGGGGGACATCAGTGTGAATGAGAAGCAGTGAGACTCGCTCTTTGAGAATGTGTGAGAGCAGTTGGAAGAACATGGTGGAAGACCATCCACGGCAGAGGTATCGGTGAGACAGTGTATTGATCCCTTCCCATGACACCAGGGGCTCTAAGGACCTGATTCTCCTAGGTTATATTTCTGCCAGTGAAATACCTGACAGAAAGCAACTTGAAGGAGGTGGGGCTTATTCTGGCTTACAGTCTATGGGGATGCAGCCCAGCACAGCAGGGGAGGCAAGGCAGTGTGAGCTTGAGGTTTCTCACTCACAGCTGAGTGGATCTAGGGGCACAGGGAGATGGATGCTGATATCCACCCGGCGGTCTCCTTTCCACCTTTAATTTGATCTGGGCCCTGAGGACACGGGTAATCTTCTTCCACTCGGTGTGGGTCTTCTCTCCTCAATTAATCCTTCTAGAAATGCCCAAGGTTGTGCCTCTCTAATTGTTCAGGTGTTTATTAATCCTATGAAGTTGACAGTTAACCTTGGCTATCACATGAACTGAAAGGAAATAGGATATGACTATACAAAAAGTAACGAAAAGAATCCCATGGGATATGGCTATATAGCCTATGCTGGTCCTGAACTTGGTCTCCCCATCGCTGGGTGATGCCACAGCTGGCTAGTGAAAGGCTCATTTGGGGCATAGTTGAGATGGGATGTGTATGTATTTCATATAGAAACCATCTAAACTGTACTTATAAGCTAGAGCTCTTTGCAGTGGCCTGGGGTGTATGCTGAAGGTTTTTCTTAGGAAGTACACAGTTCATTGCAAGAATGCTCTGTGTAGGATAGGATACAGGCTGAAGGCCTTGCTACTGCCCTTCATGAAGGAACTGAACTCAGCACTGACAGTCCCGAGAGTCAGGCCTGTTGGTGGGGGAGCACTGGTAGAACTTAGGCTGTGAGATTAAGATGCACGGGTGCCAGAACACATAGTCAGCACTGGTGTGTTGGTTTAAAACAAACAAACAAATAAACAAACCTCAATGACCAAACTAAGCCAACAACCTTTAAGACATTTGTCCAATTTGTGTGCAATAGTCTTCCGCAGCAGAAAGAGTGGCTTCTGCTCAGGCTGCCTTCTCAGGTGGAGAGCAATCATTTGGAAACCTCATTAATGAGGAAAGATTAACTACCCAGGAAGAAGAGACCAAAGGTCTCCACATGCAGGGCAGCTGCCCAGATAGCTCTACAGCTTTCTTCTACTGTGTGTGTGTGTGTGCATGTATGTGTATATATGTACATGTGTGTATGTACATATGTGTATGTATATGTATGTGTGTGTATGTGTATGTATGTGTGTGTATATGTATGTGTGTGTGTATAAACAGAGTCTCTACATGTATTCCAGGCTGGCCTCAAACTCGAGACCCTCCTGCATCAGCCCCCGATTGCTGGGATTACAGGTATGTGTGCTCACACACACATACACCTAGCTCCTCTGAGGTTTCAAAGGCACTTCCTGAGGACTTTATCCACATGACAGACTTTATCCATATAATAAGATCCCCTTTTGGGCTCCACAAGTGTTCCTGTTAGGGAGGTTCATACTCTGTGCATGACCCCGTGCTGTGAGAGTCTTCCTTGCGCACATCATGCTGTACATCTCCCTCTGTTTAATCTTGTCAGTTTATCTCAAGAACTTCCTAGGGACCACGGTGGGGAGGCTTCTTTCACCCATACATTGGGAAGGATATGGGATAACGTGGAAGGTTTATTAGCTTCAGGTACACTATACATGTATAGAATAGACTCTTTCTGAGCAGGCTCACAGAACATTCGTAGTTCATTCAATAATACATTTCCTGGGGGCTAATTTTTTTCTTTTCCTCTTTTTTTTTGGGTGTGTGTATGGGAACAAAGCCTCAGTATGTAGCCCAGGATAGACCTCAGATTCCCAAGTTAGAGGAAAAAGCCACCATGCCTTAGTTTCTCTATGACAATTAACCCTCTACTAACTCTAAGGTTGGTAGTATAACTCCCCTTATAGAGAACAAACTCAGAGCCTTATATATGTTGGGTAATCACTTTCCACTTACCTTTGCTTGGTCCTAGGAACTTTAAAGAAGGAGTTAGTTTAACGTTTCCTAGTCTTAAAGTTGTTGACCTTCCAGTTGGCTATTTCTGAGTTGTTGGCTATGCACTGTAAGATGTTTAGCAGGAGCCTTGGCTTCAACCCATTCAATGGCTACAACTTTTCTCCAGGCTGAGAACCTTATACATATTTAGATGTTGATCCTTTGATATTGGGGTGAGAGAGGGTTCAGAATCAGTAAGAAAGAAACACCAGGATTACTTGATGTTCCCAAAGCACTGGTTGCAGGACAGGGTCATGGAAATAGAAAATGGGGTCTATGGTCAAACAAGCCTGGGGATGCACTTAAAACAGGCCTGAAAATAGCTCTTAAAACACAGGTCCGAATGTTGGCCCCTTCTGAGTTCCTATATTGAAGTACTAATCCTAAAGTGTTGGTCTTTGGGAGATGATGATGTCAGTAGGAAATAGTCCTTGCAGTTAGGATTCGGTTCCTTCTGATAAGAAAGGGACCTAGAGGGAGGCAGTCAGATCAGAGCAGAGGCCTTGAGAACATCAGTTCCCAGTCTTATCCTTGACCAGAAGCTAGGAGGAAATGTCCTTGGTTCTCTTGCAAAGTATGCAAGGGGAAGGCTCTGGTTCCTCTTCCAGTTTCTTCCTATCCCTTTTGTTCTAAAGAACATCCATGCCTGAAATTAATTATACATGAGGGTGTGGATGGAACCAAGACACTGCTGGATGCCTGTGGATGGACCGGCTAGATTGAACAGCTCACCTCCCCGTGCCTCACCCCCAGTTTCTGCCATAAACCCCATGAAAAGCCTAAAGGGGCCCTGCTTTTGTTGTCTTGGTTTTGTTTTTGTTTTTAGATTTTGGGCCTGTGCTATTTAGGAACTCTGCCTCCTTTCTTTCTCTTAACTCCCACCCACTTACAGTCCTACAATACAACTTCTTGCAAAAACTTGCCCTTCTGTGGTCTATGAATTTCATTCTGTAAATTTGTGACCCAAAGGACACTGGACCTGATGACTCAGTGAGAGTGTTATGTGATCACAAACTTCTGGTACCTTAAATCATGAGTTAAGACTGATGTGAGGTTAGGAAGATCATTGCTCTCAAAGACATTCCCCCCCCCCCCATCATTTCCTACATCACCCATATGAGACACCATGGAGTGAATATCTTTCCTTTTTTTCTTTTTCCTTCCCTCTCTCCCTCCCTCCCTCTTTCCCTCCCTCCCTTCCTCCCTCCTTCCTTTCTTCTCTCCCTCCCTTCCTTTCTTTTACTGTTAGAACACAGCAAAAGATGGCTGTCTCTTAGCCAGCAAGCTGGCCCTCCCATCCCCCGAATCTGCCAGCCCCCTAAAC
The DNA here is from genome assembly GCF_963924665.1 of Micromys minutus. Taxonomy (NCBI): domain Eukaryota; kingdom Metazoa; phylum Chordata; class Mammalia; order Rodentia; family Muridae; genus Micromys; species Micromys minutus. The sequence goes on from NC_137971.1 coordinate 36,418,045, forward strand.
TTGGACTTCCCAGGCCTTGAGCTGGGAGAAGGGCATTTTTGTTGCTTGTGAGCGTGGGAAGTCTATGGCAGGAGAAGTGCTGTCAGAGGATAAGATTACCACTTGAGGATCTGAAGTTGGAAATTGGGCAACACTTCATTCCATAAAACTGAACGAGTGTTGCAACCAGAGCAGAGGAGGTTGGTTTTTCAGATAGGAAAGGACTGACAATAACAGGAACAGAACCCAAAGTGGATGGGAAGCCGATGGGTCTTCCAAACTTTCCTTCTAAGGCAGGGACAGAGCAACTGGGCAGCAGGAAAGCAAAGCTCCATTGACACCGGGCTATTTCAGGTCACTTCTTTTGTGTGAAGATGAAACCTGAGGAATTTTATTATCATCCAGACAAAGAATGTCCAGTTTGGGAGATTTGGATTCCGCCTCTTTAATCCTGATTTTCAGGAGTTTAGATAGGCATCTTACTTTAGCTTGGTTTCATGGGACTTTAACAGGAGTGACTCTATTTTGATATATTTTTTTTAGCTTGGTCTGTTGGGCTTAGTTCAGACTTCCTCCTCCTCTGTCTCCACCCCCACTACCTTCTCTATACCTCTCATTTCTATTTGATACAGTTAATATGCACTTTAACTTTCAGTGTTTGGCACCGAGTTTTAAGCCCAAGGTCTCATATGTGCTGAACATGTGTTCTCTCACTAAGATATACTCTAACTCCCAAAGTTTGTGTGTTGGTTCTTTTCTTTTTCCTTTTTTCCATTGTGAAGTGTGTGTGTGTGTGTGTGTGTGTGTGTGTGTGTGTGTGTAATGTGTAGCATGTGTGTGGTATGTATTTATGATTTGTGTATGGGGTGCGTGTATAGTGTGAGTATATGTAATATGCATGTGTATGATATGTGTGGTAAATATCTGTATGGTTTATGTGTAGTGTGTGAATATGTGTGGTTATGATGTATGTGTATGGTGTATGTGTGTGGTGTGAGTGTATGTAGAATGTATGTATGTGGGGTGTGGAATGTATATGTGTGGTATCTATATGGTATGTGTGTGTTTGTGTGATATGTATATGTGTGTATGTGTGTGTAGTGTGTGTATGTGATGAGTGTGTATCTGTTGTATATGTGCATGTTGTGTGTTGTGTGGTATATGTATGTGTGATGTATGTTGTGGTAGGTGTATGTATGTGTGTGGTATGTGTGTGTGTGTTGTGTGTGGTATATGGTATGTGCATGGTGTGTGTGTGTGTGTGTGTGTGTGTGTGTGTGTGTGTGTATGTGTGCATAATAGGCATTTGCTGAAACGAAAGGATGACTTTGGAGTTCCTATTTCATTGTTCTCAGCCTTATTTCCTCAAGACAGAAACTTACTGAACTAAGCTGATAGCCAACAAATCCCAGAGATCCTCCTGTCTCTGCCCCCCCAACCCCCCCCCCCCCGTGCTGGGGTTACATGCAGCCTCATTCAGCTTCTTGAGGGTGTTGGGAACTCAAACTCAGATTCTTATTGTTCTTACCCATGGAGCCATTCCACAGGCTCCTGATGCACACCTTAAATCCCCAAGGGGAAACGTGGGCTTAGTGCTGTGTACAAAGAGGCTAGCATTGCTGTTAGCTTCTTCTGTGGGCTGGAAGACATCAGAGCTGATAATAATGAGCGTGTCACCAGCAGTCCACGGAGCTAACGTCTGCCAAGGAGATGCATCTTCCCTGATTACAGTTCTTCAGAACAGATACATATTACTCTCCTAGAGGCGAGCGATGAGACTCAGTGTGGAGTTATTCCCTAATGGCCACTTAGGCAGCAAATGAGCAGGGGGCTGGGACTGATTTGGCCAGCCGTTCTCAGGGAGGCTCTCTGCTCTGGTGGGGCGTGGCTCTGAGAACTTGAAGTCAGCCAGAGGTCAAGTGGATCCTCACTCTGAGTGGCACTCACCCCCCTATATTTAGAATTTTTTGGAGAGGCACTATCAGCTGTGCCCCCGTTTTCCTGGGCAAGTAGCAGGTGCCATGGATAGATGTAGGAGAAATTACTACTGCTCTTACATAGACCTTGTTTGCCTTCTCTTAAAGTAAAAGTTACACAACTGTGTTGCTCAACAACCCCGCCCACATGTTTAGGCCGTTCAGGTCTGAATTCTCTCTCCTGCTCCATCATCCCATTTCCCCCCGCTGTTCTATAGGTAGCACGCACAAATTTCATCTGTTTTTTTTCCTTGCTCACCCTCCCTCTCTCTGACACAGGGTCTCCTTAAACATTTCATGTCAGAAGTTACAGTGACTCTGCAGTGAGTACTACAGGTACAGGTAAGTAGGTTTCTGTTCGTGGTGGTGCTCTTTTGTTGTTTGCTGTTTTGAGACAGGGTTTCTCTGTGTAGCCCTGGCTGTTGTGAAACTGGCTCTGTAGACCAGGCTGCCCTCGATCTCATGATGCCTGCTTCTGCTTCCTGAGTGCTGGGATTAAAGGCACGCACCACTACTTCCTAGAGACAAGTAAGATTTTTAACATGGAGTACCTCGGAGGGACATTAGGAACACACAGCTGTTAGAGAAAAGAAAAAAACTGTCCTCACGTGCCTAATTTATTGTATGTACTTTTTACTTTTTCTTTCATTTGTATGTGGTACGCACTAATGTATATGTATGTTCACATGTACGTATATGTCCTGTGCACACGAGGCTCAAGGTCGATGCCAGGTATCTTCCCAGCTTTATTTTTTGAGGCAGTATCTTTCTTCTAACTTGAACCCAGAGCTGGCTGACTCTGTTAGTCTAGCTGGCCAGCTTGTCCTGGGCATGCCTGCTTGTGTCTTCCACACAGGGATCACCGTGTATGTGACTAGAGATCGGAACTCTGTTCTTGGGCTTTAGTGACAAGCACTTCACCCCCTGAGTCACTTCCCAGCCCTATGAATGTACTTTTACAGCACCGTATGTTACCCCAAACTCTTGGTGAAAAGGGGAGGTTGTACAAATGCACACAATTAAGACATAGAGTCTTTTTTTTTTTTTTTTGAAACAGGGCTTCTCTGGGTAGTTCTGGTTGTTCTGAAAATTGCTTTATACCTAGAACTGAGAAATTTTCCTGCCTTTGCCTCCCCAGTGCTGGGATTGCACTGTAGGGATCAGATAGTAATTCTTAAACCAAACCAAACCAAACTAGACCAGACCAGACCAGACCAGTCCAAACCAAATCAAACAAAAAATAAAAACAAAACAACTCCAAACAAGCAAGCAAACAAACAAACAACAAACCACTGCCACAGTGATTTCATCTGGTCTTATTGTCTTATCTTGTTGGAAAATTCATGTATGGATTATATCTAGAAATGGCTCTATTTAGGTGGAGTGGAGGAGACATTCATGTAGATAGTTTATTACATTTTAACTAATTACATTAAACCAATATTGATGTAGTTTTGGGTTTACACAGTCCTTGTGTAAGCATTCTCTTCTGCAGTTCAGCCACTTGCCCTCTTTATAATTAATAACTAATTAATTATATTAATTGTTAATTTATTGTTATTGTTATTTGTATTGGATTGTCGATGAATAAACCCAAACCCTAATATTCTAGGTGATTTATTTTATGTTAGTTTTATTTTGTAGAGTGGTGAATGAAAGAGTTTAGAAGTAAATCTGAATGTCACCAGAAGGAGGTGCACATGAGTTAGGGGCTCCTTACTGTGGCTGCTGCTCTTTTCCCACCTTTGCCTCTGCTGCCCAGTACACACATCAGGGTTCAGGAGTTGGCAGGAATAGCCTGTTCTCTCTCTCTTTCCTCTCCTCCCCTCCCCCCCTTTGCCCCCTCTCTATCTCTATCCTCCTTCTATAGCATCTCTATCTCCATCATCCCCATCTCTGTCACCTCCATTTCCATGTCTACATCTGATCTCTGTCGGTGGCACTGGGAACTGAACCCAGGACCTTGCACATGCCTGGCAAGTGTCTCACTACTGTGCCATACCCCATGCCACCAGCCTCTCCTTTCCAATGGAATCCAGCCAGAGTCAGAGGCCTCAGTATAGTGTCGAGACACACACACCCTTCAAGGACAGGATACAAGACAGTCAAAGACTACATGTTCTTTTTAGGATTTCATCTAGTTATGAAATTCTCTAGTTGTGTGACTGAATGCTGGATCAGAAACCAAAGATCCTTGAACATAACGGATCTGGTCGGTAGCATCTGCCTGGCAGTTAGTTTTAACAGCATATAGGTCAAATGGGGATAATCTTCATTCTCAAGATTCATTTGACTTTGGATGATACTAATTTTAAATCAGCCATTACTAATGGATACTAAAAATAGACGATACGAAACACCTAGGGCAAGCATTATAGCTTGACACAAATCTGATTCCTTTATCTATAGCGCTCCTCGGTTGGTGTTTGGAGTCCTGTCCCCACCTAATACCATTGGTAGCTTCCAGTGTTGTTTTAGGTTCAAGGTTTTAAAACCATTTAAAACCCACAGAGATGGAGTAATAGGTCCACATGGCTGCTAGGAGAAGAGAAATAGTGCTTTGTTTTTAATTCTAGAGAACAGCTGTTTTTAAGTCTAGAGGCAGCATCAAGCTCACTGTCTTTAAATTCACTATAATCTCAGAGTTCTGGGTTAAAAAAAATCATTCTTTTCTCTGAAGGTTTGCCTTTTCTCTGTCTTGCAGTACAAATTAAGAGCAATTAAAATCAATGTCCGGCTCTCCAAATGGTACTGTTATCATAGTCTACTTTCTTTGATGTCTGGTCCTGGTCTACTGTCATTGTCAATATATGAAATGGTGAGACCACCCAGCTCGGGGCATTTCCTCTACGGACTGTTACTTAAGGCTGGGGTCCTATTCGGTTTGAAACTTTTTTTAATGAGGAATAACTAATTCTGTGTGGATGCATGCGTGTGATGTGAGAGTGTGTGTGTGTTGATGGCACGCTTGTGCACATGCAGAGCTAGGGGAGGATGTTGGTTTTCCTTCCATCTTATGCTCCTGAGACACTCACTGTCTCATTGAAGCATAGGCTCACCTTTCTGCTAGGTTGGCTCACAGTGAACTTCTCGGCTCTGCCTGTCAGACAACATCGGTGTCCCAGGTTGCAGCAGCCTTACCAGCTTTACCTCATGTTGGGGATTCAGACTCTGGTCCTCACATTTGTCTCGCCAGTGTTCGCCACCGAATCATCTCCCAGCTTCTTAATTTTCTTACTTTCCTATGAATCAGCTACAGACTGGTCAAAGGATAAAGGACTATTTGGCTGTTGATTGGACAGTCATGTCTTGAATTGCTCTCACTTTCAAGAATAAGGGATCCTGAGTCTTGCATGATGCAGCCACAAATGGGTCTAAATGATGCTAAGTAAAAATAAATCCTCGTACTGAGAATTTCCCAGGAGTTTTGATATTTTTGACTCTTACTCACTAAATATGGAAAAGATTGAGACACTGAGAAGCAGGGGAGCTGTTCTGCCTTTTTTAGACCTTTGAATAAGCCGTTTCATCCCTAGTCAACGCTATGTTAGCAAAAATCTCTCCTTGTCGAAAGCCCCAGTTGTCTGAGTGGTGAATTTCTGGAAATGTTCGTTTAGCTTCCATTTTTATATTAGTAAGGAGGCTCTTGAATTATAATTAATATTTTCTAGTGGTCGCAGTGCTATTCATATATGGAAGTGATAGACATGGGTATTTCCCTGATTTTTATTTTAAAGTTCTTATTATGTAGCTAGACTGGCCTGGAACTTTTGATCCTCCTGTCTCAGCATCCTGGATATTGAGAGTCTAGGCCTGTACCACCATGCCTGGCAGAAATCCCATTGTAACCCTCTCCTTAGTTCTCACTGAATGCAGGCTCCTGGTGTTCAAAGTCAGCAGGGCTGTTGGTGCCAAATACTTGCATACAAAGGTCAGGGAGAGAATTTTGTCCTCCCGTGTGATCAGGAAGGCTGTGTCTTAACAAGCATTAGTAGATGTGATCGGGAACTTCAGCTGGTGGCATTTACTCTAAAGATATGGAAGAGAACAAAAAAAGAGGTGTCACTGGCTCAGGAGCACTGGAAATGAATATCTTCTGCAGTGGTGGGCATGGCTCACTGAGACTTCTAGGGGTTTGGTAGCCATTTATTGAACCAAACCACTTGGTACCCTTCTATTTGTTAGATAGCGTCCCTTGGTAGTACATACTGTGTTTTTCTGTCCTGTGTGGCACATACAAACCTGATAGAACCAGATATTTGATCAGCTTTGTCCCCTTCCTTGAGTTCTTTCTCTGTCTGTCTTTAATCCCTTCTCTCTTCTGAGAACTCAGCCTTGGCACTGTGCAGAGACCCAAAGGTCTTTCCCTTAGGGTTGTGAGCTGCTAATGATATTCATTGCTGGGACCCATTAACTCCTTAGCAACGCACAATGAGATCGCTCTAGTTTTTGTTTAGCTTGACTTTCTGGCGCGGGGAAGTGAAGATAACTTTCTTTGATAATCTTGAGACACAGCTTTGGAAAATAAAAATAAATGCTTCCTCCCTTCAGTTCTTTACCTTTTACATAGTACTTCGTCTCAAGCATTTTCCCAGTTAATGGTGGCTGTTTTCCCTTGTGCTTTATGAGACAGGTTCTCTTTATGTAGCCCTGGCTATCTTGGAACTTGTATAGATCAGGCTGGCCTCAAACTAGCAGGAATCTGCCTGCCTTTTCAACTTGAGTGCTGGAGTTATAGGCATGTATTACTGTGCTTGGCTTATAATGACTTGTGTGTGTGTGTGTGTGTGAGAGAGAAAGAGAGAGAGAGAGAGAGAGAGAGAGAGAGGAGGGAGCCGGAGAGACAGACAGACAGACAGACAGACAGAGACAGAGAGACAGAGTGTGTGTGCATGTGTCTTCTCATGCACATGAGGCCAGAGACTGACACCAATGTCTTCCTATGGACTTCACTTTATATATCGAGGCCGAGTCTCTCATCTGTATGTAGAACTCACAGGTTTGTTAAGGCTGGATCTCCACCTTGCTATGGGGATCACTTGTCTCTGCCTCTGGTGCGCTAAGATTGTAGATGAGCCGCCCCACCCACCTGTCAGTTAGGAGAATGCTGGTTCTTATGCATTCACAGCAAGCACTTTACCCACTGAGCCATCTCCAGAGAATGTTTTTTAACCAAACCACTAGAAATATATAGGTAGTGACATACTTAGGTTTAGACTACCACAGTCCTGGTCTTTATTGATGACCCAATTATTTCATCTTTAGATCACCATTTGGTTGGTTACTTAGATCATCCCCACAAGTGTCGCTACTACCTTGCTTTTTGGTCTGATAAGATGTCCTATGTTTATTCCTTCATATTTTTGGCTTCAGACCTAGAATCAGTCATCTCGCTAAGTAGATACATTCTATGTAGTATAAAACAATCTTTAGATATCACCATGTGGGTTCCCTGGGGAGACAGAACTGGAGAATTTAATTTCTAGTTCTGGGGATTGAATCCAAGGCCTCAGGGATTCTTAGCAAGTAAATTAGTCCACTATCCAGTTATGTTTCTACCACGTGCTCTATTACTGAGCTGCAGCTCTAGCCTCTGCATTTTATTTTAAAGATTTATTTATTATATATAAGCACACTGTATCTGTCTTCAGACACACCAGAAGAGGGCATCAGATCTTATTACAGATGTTGTGAGCCACCATGTGATTGCTGGGATTTGAACTCAGGACCTCTGGAAGAGCAGCCAGTGCTCTTAACTACTGAGCCATCTCTCCAGGCCCCTAGTCCCTGCATTTTATTTATTTATTAACAATATTTCTTCCTTATTTCTTCTTTTGAGATATGGTCTCAAACTGCAGTCTTCCTGCCTCAGTCTTCCACAGACTAGGATTACAGGTGTGAGGCATCATACTTGGCTAATTTACATTTTTTATAAAAGCAGAATGAACACAGATTTATTAGAGAAAATCTAGAAGAAAACTTCTTGAGTAGGAGAGGCTCTCACTATGGAGACCAGGCTAACCCCGAACTCAGATCTGCCTGCCTCTACCTCTCCAGGGATGGGGTTAAAGGCATGCACCACCACTGCTGGGCCTTCCATTACTTTTTAAAGCTAAAATATTTCATGTAAACAAAGGGAAACTTTGACTTTGGAATTGCTTTATTCTACAATATACAATATCCTAGTCCTAGGATAGCAAATCACAATAGTCAAGGGTTGTGGAGGCTTGAGTTAGAAGGGCCCCCATAGACTCATATATTTGAATGTTTAGTCTATAGTTGGTGGAACTCTTTCGAAAGGAATAGGATATGCATATGTGTGTATTATGTATATGTAGATGTATATGATATATGTGTATGTGCTTGTGTCTGTGTATATGTATATGATGTATATGTGTATGTGTATATGTGTATTATGTATATGTATACATGTTATATGTATAGCCTTGTTAGAGGAAGTCTGTTGTTGAGAGCTGGCTTTGAGGTCTTAATAGACCAAATCATTGCCAGTTGGTCTTCCTCCCTCTGCTTCATGGTTGTCCTCTCAGGATGTGGGCTCTCAGCTACTTTTCCATTACCCTTCCTGCTGGCTGCTATTTTCTTTGTCATGAACTCACCCTTCAAAACTGTAAGCACTAAATACATTCTTTCTCTTAAGAGTCTCCTGATGGTTATAGTGTCTCTTCACAGCAATAGAGAAGTAACTAAGTATCAAACATGCATGTTTGCAATGATAGATCATGATTAAAAAGTGATGTGGAATAGTTTGTCTCTCTATGATTAAGCCACTATCTTCTTTGTCTTGGTTTTGACTTTTGGGTTATTTTTGTATTCAATTAACTTTGGGATAATTATGTAAAATATTAAGTATCTTGATAGTTAGATCGATAAAATAAACCATATTCAAAGAATTAAGCCATTCCCTTGTTCTCTATTCCTAATTATTTCTTTATGTATAGGAAAGTTTTTGAAAAATTATGTCTTATTATTACATTTAAACACCTAAATAAGTAGTCTCTATTTTCATCTCTGCCTATCTTAGACAGTGGGTAAATAGCTTCTTTGTCATATTTATAAAGTGATATGTTACATTTTTTTCTTCCTTAAAACAGAATCTTGGGGTTGGGGATTTAGCTCAGTGGTAGAGCGCTGCCTAGCAAGTGCGAGGCTCTGGGTTCAGTCCCTAGCTCTGGAAAAAAAAGACGAAAATAACAAAACAGGGTCTTACTATATATTTCTCTCTGGACTGGAACTGGCTATGTGAATCAGGTTAGCTTTAAGCTCACAGAGGTCTGTCTGCCTATACCTCTGTGTTCTGGGATAAAAGGTGTACGCTATTACACCTGGCCCAGTATTGCATTCTTAAACATACGTATATGCTCCTCCGACCTTAACAACATTAGGACCTAGGGAAAACCAAGGCTCTATCAGGTGGATCCATCTGTTGGCAGAAGTGTCAATTGAACAATCACTTTGAAATGCAGTTCGTTAAACTGTAGAAAGAATAAAGAATGTATTTACAACATCATAACATTTTTTTTTTCCTAGAGAAAAATCTCTCTCTTTCTTTCAGGACAGGGTCTCCCTATGTGGCCCAGGCTGCCCTTTCTCATACTATCTTCTTGCTTATGCCTTCTGAAGGATGAGATTACAGGTGTGTGCCACCTCCTGCAGCTGGAAGGACTTTTGTTGTTGAAGGTATACAGTACCATAATAGTTGAAATTAGGGGAAAAAAACCTTAAATTTTCTTCAAAGAAAGAATAGATAAGTTAAATTTTGGTACTTTTAAGTGACAGACTATGACACAATTAAAGTGTCTGAACATTTTAACATGGCTTTTTAAAAGCTTGTTTTAAAATAAGAAACAGGGCATAGAACAATAGCAACATATCGCTTCTGGAACATTACATAATGTGGGTTGTGTTTGGATGCATACACTTGGTAATGACAATATGGAAACATGAACAGGATGGAGACTCAGCATGGGGTCTAAGGACTCACACGGAGGGAACAGAATGGCACTTTGTAATTGAAGTGTTGTTTTCTACTTAAAAAAAAAAAAACAAAAAACCAAAAACCTGTACTCACGTTGACAACCATGGCTCCTGGAATACGCATAACTAGGGAGGAGAAGGAATGAAGAAAGAGGAACACACATACACAGAGGAGCTGGGATTTGGCAGTCTGGGTTCTTGGATGGAGAAACTGTAGCACCCTGGAAACTCAGTGTGTTTATTATGTACATGCGGAGGGAAGGTCATAGCATAGAGCAGAGTGGCAGGATTATCATATACAGTCAAACCAAGAGGCATGTTTAGATAATTTTTAGGAGTTGTTTTTGCATGGGAACAATAAGCCTGGGAATCTGGGAGGGTATGGAAGCTGGGGGGGGGGGGGTTATGGAAGGCTTTGCTATGAAGCAAGTCCTCAGGGGTGAAGTTTCCAGGTGGGTTCTGGCTCAATTCCTCCAAGTCTAAAGTATGTGGTGCTTTCAGCATTCCCATCTTATCTTCAAGTTCTAGGAGGCATCAAGGGTGATGTCATTACCCTATATTTGGGAGTCTCTTGGACTCCTCTGACTGACAACTAAGAAGGTTTCCCATATCTGGTACTGTGACTTTTATTAGATAGTCTATCGCTCTTGAAGGGAGTGTATCATCCTGTGTGGTGAAATTGTCCTGCATTATGAGAAATGAGATTTGGGGTTTATAGGATATAAACAAACTGACAGCACAGACATGTTTTGTTAAAAGTTTTGGTAACTTTTAGACGTGTGTGTGTGTGTGTGTGTGTGTGTGTGTGTGTGTGTGTGTGTGTGTATAAAGAATATATATATTCTTCAAATATGGAAGCATTTAAAAATAGGGAGTTTTCACATTTAAAAATAAATCTAGATTTCTGGAAATCAGAAGCGTCCTTCATTCAGCCTTTAATCAGCCACTGTAGGTGCTGCCCCCTTCAGGTGAGCTGCATGCTTCTCCCAATCCCTGCCTGCTAGCCGGACTGTGTATATTCCGTGCTTGTTGGTGCGGCCAGCCTGACCCCCACATAGTTGATACCCTGCTGAGGGAGATAGGTAATAAATAGCACTTGTGTTTCTTGCTGTGAACAGCTTTTTCTCCCCAAACATTTCAGTCATGTGTTTCCAACTGGGCTCAAATTGAATTCAGAGTGCTTGAGAGTCTAGGCTGCTATGTCCCTGATGTCCTTTCTCATGGTAGTTTTGAAATGGGGGCTGGGCTGTATGAGCCAGTTAAAATTACCACGAAAAGTTCCTCGAGTCCTTGGTGTGTTGGTAGGAGGGATTGGTGTTGGTCCTATGTAGCTATAAAAGATGGCTGAGGAGAAGTACAGTGTTCCAGATAGCCAAAGTAATTTTCACAATGCTCAGTGCAGACTGCACTATTATTTATAACACCCATGGCAACAATCCCCTAAGAACTAACTCTAATTAAGAATTTCTGCTCATTATTTAGCTCAGAAACAGATCAGGATGAGTCCCAGCTCCCATCCATGTCTACGACATGAAGTATGACTGGGAGGGTGAGAGCCCCAGCCAGTCTCCACCAAGAATTGGAAAAAGAGATCCCCAACAGCAGGTCCAAGTGGGACATCCCCAACAGCAGGTCCAAGAGTCCAGGGGACTCTTGCCTTCCGGGCATGTCGTGGGCCAGCGGTGAATCAGATGAGTTAGTGAGGGCTGAAAGGCTCAGATGTAACAGGAGGATGTGGGATGAGTCAGACACATGCTTCCATAGGAGCCATTCTCCACAAGGTAGCCTCACACATGATGCAAGGCAAGGAATTCTGGGAAGGGACAGCCCAAGGGAGATTTTTCGCCACCAATTGTTCGCACAATTTACAGTTTTCACTTTCTCATCCTCCTAATACTCCCTCAGCAGACGTGATTTCTTTGTATCCAAGCACTGTCCTTAGAGATAGCCTCACACCCCTTTCTAAAGTGTATTTGGGAGAAGCACTGAAAAATCTTTCTGTGAGACTGGGGATGTAACTTGGTTGGGGAGTTTTTATCTAGCAGACAGATGTCCTGGGTTCAACCACCTAGCTCCATACAAGTCTTGGTTTGGTGACACATGCCTGGAATCCATGTGCCTCAGAGGTGGGTATAGGAGGACTATTAGTTCAAGGCTATGGTTGTCTATATAATGATTTTTAGGGCCAGCCAGAAATACATGAAGCTGTCTTTAAAAAAAAAAAAAGCTTGTCTGTCTGTACCAGGCTCTTTTCTTATGTCACACAGTGCCCAGGTCACATGGGTAGTGAGTGACCACCAGGGTTTGAGATCTTATCGCTGTATCGGTAGTTTTTAATGTATCATCGTGGAATAGCCTGTCGGGGGGGGCAGTGGAAACTCCTCCAGAGAGTCCGTGAAGTTAGAATCATTCTCAGAGCGAAGTCTTTCACACCCAGTCTCTTTCTGATGTGCTGGGGTGTCTCCAGAGGCTGCATGTCACGTGTTGGAAACAGGCCGCAGAACTAGACTGGGATCCAATTGTCTGCTGTTCCGGCAGACACCACCGAGGTTTTGCCAGTACAGAGCATTTTTATTCGTCCTACTGATTTTTGTTTGCTTTTGAGCTGTTTGGGAGTTTGCCATAATTTGAGAGAGAGAGAGAGAGAAAGAGAGAGAGAGACAGACAGACAGAGAGAGAGACAGAGAGAGACAGAGACAGAGAGAGTCAGAGAGAGACAGAGAGAGACAGAGAGAGAGACAGAGAGAGATACAGAGAGAGAGACAGAGAGAGAGACAGAGAGAGAGACAGAGAGAGAGATGGAGAGAGAGATAGATAGATAGATAGAGAGAGAGAGAGAGAGAGAGAGAGAGAGAGAGAAAAGTATCATGAGACCAAACACTAGAAAACTACAAAACTACTACATTGTAGCACAGGTCGTGGCTCTCCCAGCCTTTCTCTTCTGGGTGTGTCTGGTGTGCTGGGTGTGGTGGGTGTGGCTGGTGTGCTGGCTAGATTTTATGTCAACTTGACACAAACTATAATCGTTTGACAGGAGAAAAATCTCAATTAAGAAAATACCTCCTTAAGATTGGGCTGTGGATCAGCCTGCAGAGCATTTTTAAAATTAGTAATTGGTGAGAGAGGGCCCAGCCCATTATGGGTGGTGTCACCCCTGGGCTGGTGGTCCTGGGTTCTAGAAGAAAGCAGGCTGAGCAAAGCCATGAGGAGCAAGTCAGAAAGCAATATTCCTCCAAAGCCTCTGCATTAGCTCCTGCCTCCAGGTTCTTGTTCTGGCTTCTTTTAGTGATTGACCACAATGTGGAAGCATAAGCCAAATAAGCCCTTTTCTCTCCACCTTGCTTTTTGCTCACAGTGTTTCATTCCAGCAATAGAAACCCTACTTAAGACAGCTGATGAAAGGTGCTCAGAGGCGTGTGGTGGGGACAGCAGAGGTAGGGGTGGAAGGAAGATCTTCCGAGGGAGAATGTGGCACCAAGAGCATCCTGTGGGAGAGAGGGCAATAGAAGGAGAATCCAAGAGACCTTAGGAGCAAGACTTTAGATTTGCTTTGGACTGGTACTTATAATGGCAGAGGCAAGGGCAAAATAGGATTTAGAGGAGGGCAGAAAAGCTACTTAGAGTTCATAGCCTGGGCAAGTCACTCACCCTAGCTGGATTTGACTTTCTTTGACTGTGAAGGAAAAGACTGGTACAGCTCAGCTCAAAGCAACGCTGCGGTAAATAACAGCTCTAATACTCATAGCAGCACTTAGAGATAAAACTCGAGGCAAGACAGCCGTCTCTAAGTACTTAGTTTAAGTTAGGCAGATTTAGTGTTGTCTCCGATCCTAATGCCACTGCATGGCTGAGGGTTTATTTGCTTGTTGAGCTCTCACAATGCTCTCAGATTGGTTTTAACTTACTGGACTCAGGTGATTCTTTTGCATTAGCCTCTTTCGGGTTAGCATTACAGATATATAAACCAGTAAGGGGCTCCATCTTTGAACTTTCAGTCTCCCTGTAGTGCTGGGGGGGGGGGTAGGGTGTGAACCTAGGGCCTGGGGCATTAAGGCGGGAGCTCTACCATTAGGCTTTGTCCCTAGTCATACCTAAGGTGGTGGTGCTGTCTCTCTCTCTCTCTCTCTGTGTGTGTGTGTGTGTGTGTGTGTGTGTGTGTGTGTGTGTGAGAGAGAGAGAGAGAGAGAGAGAGAGAGAGAGAGAGAGAGAGAGAGAGAGAGAGAGAGGGAGGTAGCTTTGGCTGTCCTGGAAATTGTTCTGTAGACTAGGTTGGCCTTGAACTCATGGAAATCTACCTGCCTCAGCCTTCTGAGTGCTAGAATTAATAACATGCACCACAGCTGAATTTTGATATGTTTCCCTAAGTCAGAATATCGTAACCATAGAATTGCTTGGCCTAGGGAGAAAAAGTCATGGCTGATGGGAGAGATGAGAAGCCCTTGAAAGTAGATGATCAAGTTTTTATCTAGCTCAAAAGCTTTAGACATCAAAATTGTCTGGTTCCAATCTGGTACACATCAGCTCTCACCGAATTGAGGCAAAGTAGTTTCAGGAGAAAGGTCAAGAGTTTTCAGGCTTTCTGACAGCAGACACGAGCTTACATCTCAATGCTGCTGCCTGTTACTGTGTTCCCAAGCAAGAGATGTCATTCCATTAGAAGGGGACACTAATGCCTACCTCATAGGGTTGTTGGAACTATTTAATGAGAACACACATGTGGAACTGCCTGGCTCAGACCCAAACTTTAGGAAACATAGGCTGTCTTTTCTCCAGGTGAGAAAGCAGATGATCAGAAGTCACCTGAGCTGACTTGATGAGAGGGAACGGAGAGAGGTTCTAGCACTCACAAGCTAAATAGGAGGGAAAGTGAATTGTGATTCTGTAGCCTGAAGCTTATGAGGTCTGGAGAAGCCGTTTTGGTGGCCTGTTTTCTTCCTGTCTGCCACATGGAATATATCTGCTCCCCTGGGTCTGACTTTCTGGGAGACATGATGAACGAGCTGCAGTCAGGACAGTTTCGTCCCCCATTTGTCATCTCTTGGCTTGCTTGGAGAAGCTCTTGCTTTCCAACAGGTGAGCTGGATTAGATGGATTGTGTGTTGTCAACGCAGTAAGTAATGGGATGTCGCGGTCATTCTTTTGTGATGTAGAAGCAGGAAACATTTACACATTTCAAGTTAGATTAACAACAAGCTCAGGAAACGGACATTTGTGATTCCTGATCCTCCTCCCTCACCTCTAGCCCCAATCTGTCATGCTTGTTTTAAAATTACCACCCTAAGGTACCATATTCAAGTTTCAGATCTATATTCTTCTTATAAAGGCACCCAGAGGAAATAAACACTAACATTAAGCATTACTTTGCCTAAGTAAATATGGTGGGTGGAGATCAGAGATGGTGCTGTTTGACTCTACCTTAGGTGCTGGTCAAATGCTATGACAAAAAACCATGGCCAAGGCAACTTAGAGAAGAAAGAGTTTATTGCTGGTTTGCAGTTCCAGAGAGATGCGAAGTGTGGAGGGAAGTGTGGAGACAGGCAGGCATGGTAGCAGGAGCAGCTGAGAGTGTCCATCTTGAAAGGCAATCAGGAAGCAGAGAGCAAGCTGGAAAAGGCAAGAACCTTTAAACTCTTGAAGACCTCCTCCAGTGACATACTTCCTCTGATAAGGCCACACCTTCCAAACCTGCCAAAAGAGCACCATCTACTGGGGAGCAGGTATGTAAATGCCTAAGAGTATAGGGAACATTTCATTCAAACCACCAGAGGTTCCCTGGTTAGTTCTATGAAATGAGCTCCATTCGAAGAGCCCCCTCTTTAGCAAAAAGTTAAAAAACCCAAACCTAGGCTTTGTATGTACTTAAAGAGGTTAATCAATGGGAAGGCATAGGCTTTAGGGAGTCTAGAGTTGGGTTTAAATTAGGGTTCTTTTTTTTTTTTTTTCTTGCTAGACTTGTAACATTGGCCGTTTGGCTGTTGTGCATGCATGCATGCGTGTGTGTGTGTGTGTGTGTGTGTGTGTGTGTGTGTGTGGTGTAGATGCACATATGTGTATGCCTGGTGTTGATCTCAGGTGTTTTTCTTAATAACTTTCTACCTTATATAACGAGGCAGGGTCGCACAGAACCTAAAATTCACTGTTTTGGTTAGTTTAGCTAGCCAGCTTGTACTGGGGAATTCCTTGTCTATGCCTCTGGTGGATTGGGCTCCAGGCAGGCCACCATTCCACCTAGCTTTTATGTCAATTCTGGGGATTTGAACTCTGATCTTTAGGTTCTTTACACTTGTGGGGCAAATGCTTTACTTACTGAACTATCATAATACTTTTGAGCCTTCACCTTTCCATGAAGGTGGAATAGATAGGAGTTGTCTTGTTGGACTTTTTGGAATATTAGGCATGATGTATGTAAAGTATCTCCCAATTACAGATTCCTAGTGAATTCTAGCCCCCTTGAGGGCAGTGGTGTCACGTAATACATTATGCATGGCTCACCTAGATCTATTTTATCCTCCTGAATTGCTTCGAGGTAATGCTATACAAAGTAATGCTATGTATGTTTTAGGGAAAGTTAACTTATCATTATGCATATAGGGATGATTCACAAAAAGCTTTATGAAGAAAGGTGTCAGCTATTTAAAAATAAAAAAACACCCAAACAAATGTATACCATATAAACACAAGAAGATCGTTGCAGGTACCACAGGAGGGAAAGGTGTATAGGAGGGTCCAACAGAGATTAATTTGAGCTTGTATTTTTCTCTTTATAGAGGACGAGCAGTAATTTTGAGTCCTGGAAGGTGAAACTTCTTGGAAGGGACAGGTGTAGCTGTCACCTACGGAGCCTGGCTTCTCTCAGAAGAGAGCATGAGCTGCTGGCTGCTGTCTAAGCCAGTTCACCTCTTCTTCACAGTTCAGTTGTAAATTCCAGTGTCTGCTTTGGATTTTGGTATTTGTATTGGAAGTGAAATTTTTTTTTTCTTTTAAGAGGAGAATACAAAAAGCTCTAAACACAAAAGGAAAGTTAAGAATGTATGTTCATGAAAGGATGCAGCACTTGAATCGAGAAGCCGTGGAGAAGAGAGATCTGGCAATTCCTATAGCTGGCAGAGGGCTCCTGTTTGAGGATGTGAAAATACCCCCTACAGTCGGAGCCATGAGGGAAACAGGCAATTGAAATGCAGGAGGAATTCAAATGACCAAAACCAATAGATGGTATGGTAATTAGCAATCAGAAAAATAAACTGTAAAACACAATGGAACACTATTATGCATTTTCTCCCAAGGCAAACACTAAATAGACTGATAACAGCTGACAACATAGAGCTGGGCAGCGGTCCAGACACAGTGGGAGGAAGGATGATTGGTGAACTCTTTATTTAATCCACGCTAGTTGATGCTATACTTACAGACTAGTCAGAGGCTCACATCAGAATTCAACAGGATATTCATTACTATCTTTAACAGCCCTGATCTGGAAACAGTCCAAACATCCAAGTAAACAGCATTCTAATTCCATATTGCTCTGGGCTTTCATGAAAATGATCATCCTGTAGTTACTCTGAGTGTCATTGATGTTGTTGATATAGGAAATATTAGCAGAAAAGCTTGATGTTATTCTAATTACGTAAAAAAGGTCATGTATGTGCTAAGTGCCAGTTTTAAAAGATGAGCATTTAAGAAGCAAAACTGTAAAGAAAGGAGGCCATGATCCCAAACGCCGCCATCTGCTGGAGTTGGGTTGTGCTGTCAGGACAGCTGTTTATGGTGTCTAGACCTACCTTAGTTAATAGTCTAAAATGAGCAGTAAGTGGAATATTCACATGGTAGAATCTAACAAAGTCTACAAATTTCAGGGCTTCCCATTCCCAAGAGATAAGTATACCCTAGCATATCACTGAAAGGCACAGCGCTGTCCACTTCTCCTTAGTAGACAGAGGAAGAGAATTATTAGGAACTGCTGTATTTTGGGTCTTTTTAGATGCTAGAAATTGTTGAGGTTATTAGCAGAAACTTTAGGCATATAGACTTTCTGTTATGAGTTATTTGTATCATAGTTTTTTTTTTTTTTTTTTTTTTTTTTTTTTTTTTTTTTTTTTTTTTTTTGGTTCTTCAAAGAACTAAAGCACATGTAGTAAGACAAGGAAAAAAATAACAGAAAAGGGAGAACCATCAGACCCATTTTATGTGCCTGCTTACTCTGTAACATGGGGCTTTGCAGGGAAAGAATGGAATCAGTTCTGCCAGGGGATTTGTAAGGCAGAACATGGTGGGCACATTGTGAGGTGGCATTCCTGGAGTGAGTTGCGTGTTGAGAAGAGTTTGTGTAAGTTGGAGAAGATAGGGGAAGGGCAAGCATCCATAAATCCATCACTGAGGGAGGAAGCTGGCCCTTGGTTGATACAGGGATCTGGACAGAAGTGGGAGGATAACAAGACAGACCAGAAACTTCAGGCTATGCAGGAATAGTTTTCAAGGTCATAAGTGACAACAGGAAGCAATTGCAATGGCGAGCAGATCTGTCCTACTTCTATGTCTACCCACATAGAAGTGAGAGTAAGACTGACCATTTGGACTGGATATCTCTGATGAGGAGGGTTAGAATGACTGGGAGGGTCAGATGTATCTCCATACTAAAGCAGTCCTCCCAAGGTTCACTGGAAGAAAATAGTTATATGATTCCCAAATACCAACTCTGAATTTTCATTTTAATTATAAATATAAAGGTAATATATTAAATATATTTAAACTGTAGAAACATGGTGGTCTCCACATTAACTGTGTGATCAAGGGCAGCATCACTTCTAATGCGAACAGTAACTTGGTGACCTCCTGGTGTGACACCAAAGTATGGAAGATATTTCTAAAGTATTCTTGGTGAATAAGCCTACTTTCTGTTCTCTTTCCTTCCTTTTTTTCTTCCTTTCTTTTGTGTGGCCCTAAGCTTTAGACACAAGGTTTTGTGTATGCGACACATACACTCTGGCACTGAGTCATAGCCCCGTCTTTATCAAATATGTTTAACCCAAGTGTGTCTAACTATCAGTTTATAGGACATATAGAAACTAGAAGATATGACCAAGACATTGCGTAACAACCATGTGCGCTTAGCATGTGAGACAGTCAACAAGACTGCAATCTTTGGAAACTCAATTTCATGAGAATTAACCGAGCTCTGTGGGAGCATCTGTTGTCTAAAAGGCTAAAGAGCTGTGACAATCAAATGAACTGGCTTAGAAAATAAAAGCCGTCACAAAAAATGAATTAAAAAACAATTTAAAATTTAACTTGGACTAAATGTTAGATGACATTGGGAGTGTTGCTTCCTTATGCGTGAATACAGTAGAGCATCATAGAGGAGAGGTAGCATTACTCTGGGGAGATAGATGCTAAAGTCCACAGAAGTGAAGTGCTTTGATTTATATGGCTTCAGAAAGAAATTTATATAGAGATGAAGGAAGCAAACAGTAAAATGTTAATAATTGTGAGTATGGCGGGTGTATATATACTCACTTTCTTATTCTTTCTGTGTCTATGTGTGCTCAGCAATTTCATAATTAGAAATAGAAGGGCTGGAGAGATGGCTCAGAGGTTAAGAGCACTGGCTGCTCTTCCAGACAACCTGGGTTTGATACCTAATACACACATGGCAGTTCATAAACCACCGGTAACTCCAGTTCCAGGAGATCTAACATACTTTTCTTGTATTCCATAGACGCCATGTGTCAATGTGGGCAAAATATCCATACACATATAAATAAAGAAAAGGAATAGAAGGAGCAAGGCTGACTCAGGGGGAGTCAAAGAATTCCATGGAAAAACCTAACTATGACAATTCTGCATGTGGATGAGCAGCGTGTGATCTGAAAAAATAACACGTGGATCCTGCTCACTGAGAACACCCACTGTGAAGCAGAGCAATGTGTCAACCTCACCGAGCCATTACAGCAGGGCTGCTTGCTTTTATATGGGTGGCACTCCTATTAGCAGACAGTCCTTTCAGATGGTGGAGCAGGAGACAGATTTCCAGCCCCACCCCCGGGGGGGGGTGACTACCAGGCTCCCATTTGCAGGCACAGCTTACCCGTGCAGCCACTGTTTTCCAGGAGAGCCGGAAGATGCAGACTGTTCCCACTGTCTGCATCACGAATGGCTTGACTTGCTCAATTCAGAATTGGATTGTCTCGACTCTGGTGGTTTTGTTAGCAGCTGCCTGTGGTACCCGCTGCAGACAGCTGTCAGGTGGGACTCCTCTGCAGACACAGGTCCTAAGTGACTGCATGGGGTCCTATTGGGGATTAATCTGGGCTTCCCAGATCCTTCTCCTGGTGACAGTGGATGAGCTTCAGTTATTCTGTGATTCTCTTTAAATAGTTGTACAAACCTTACCTCTCACATACCCCTTCATGTTCCCAGCATCCTTTACATATCAATAAATGATTATAAATCAAGAAATTTAGGATTCATGAGCCTAGTCCAACCTGTAAGCGCTTGTAGCTGACAGAAAAATTGAGAGAATGTGTTAGGAAGACAACCAGACTTTTTTGAAGTGTCTCTATAGCATGATAGAGCTGACCTGCTTTTCGTCCACTGCAGACTGAGATAATGGCCCAGTAAAATTGATTGAATAAAAATGAGCCACCAGGAGCTTCCACCATTAGCAAAGAAACCCAGAGAGCAGAGGCAGCTCTGGTAGGAAGCCTACAACAGGACACTGAAGATCACACTTTCAAGTCTTTAGAAGCCACTGGGATGGGATACATCAGTTGTCTTCTTTGGCTTGGGCTAGATATGAACTCGGAGGAAAAGAAGGTACTGAAAGTATCGGGTGATTTTTTTAGTCATTGTGGCTCATATCTAATCTCAGAACTTACAGGAAGTAAGGCAGAATGATCACTGAATGTTTGGGGCCAGTTGCAGAGTAAGACCTTTGACTCAAAAACAATGACAAAGAAAACAAAAAGAAAAAAAAACAGCATTGTGTTTGCACATACACTCACACACACACACACACACACACACACACACACACATGCACATATGTGTGCTTGTGCCTGTATGTGTTAACGTATTGTATCTTTCCATCCACTCACCCTCCATACCTAGCTCAGATACTTTTTGTTTAGCAAAATGGGTCCCTTGGCAGAACTGACACAAGGACCCCAGAGATGAGTTTTCTTTGTGAAATAGGAAAAACACTTTACAGAATAGAGCATGGCTGTGCTCACTAAATAAGCAAGGTAAGTCCAGTGTGCACACCTTTAATTCCAGCAGAGGCAGGCAGATTTCTGTGAGTTTGAGCACAGACTGGACTACACGCAGAGTTCTAGGACAGCTAAGGTTATATAGGGACACCTGTCTCAGAAAACCAAAACAAATGAGTGAATAAAGCCAGACAGAGGTTTTAAAGTAAACTTGAGTGTGAAGGTGTGAGGGTGTGAGCAGAGATAACCATAAGCAAGGACAATGTAATTTAGATCATATTGGGAAGGCTCTCAGCCTCCAGATGCTTTCGGGAAGAACCCACTGTGTCTCTAGGTTGCTTCTCCTACAAGGTGGAATGGCTGTGGGTTGTGTGGTATGCTGCTCTCAGTATCTAGTCTCTCAGTCAGCATACCCTGCTGTCAGTTGCTCATTAGCGACGTGGGAGCCTTCCGTGGAGACCGTCCCGTAGCTTCTTCCCACGGCCAAGTGAGCTTTCATGACATGCCTGAAGTGCCCTATAGGAACAACTGTTGCATTTTTTACATTGTCTGCTGCTAGTAGATTAGAGGCTCACAGGGGACTTAAGCAGACATACCATGCAGGGAAGACTCCCTCCATGACTTGTCCATGGTCCCCAAATACCTTTCAGCTCAGATCAAACTTCAAGTTGAAGGTCTCATGGACCTTTGACTTCAGCCTCATGTCTTGCCACTGTTTGGGTCAAGGACTGCCATTGTTTGTTCATTCAACTCATCCCCCATCTGACTTGGTTCCATTCATAGTTTATTTGCTTAGTCATTCATCTTTGGGGAAAAGTGGATGGGCTCATACTGATGGAACACAACTGTTTTCTGTTTCTAGGGTCACATTGGAGACGGAAGACCTTGGTGTCATCTTCAGCATTCCCGTGTTTACTGGTTGGCATCTCCTCTCACTCCATGTTGTCCATCCGGAAGACCCATCCATCTTTAGCACACATGCAGCCCTTTCATCTCCATAGTGAGTCTTATCTATTTCCTACACCAACTTTCTCTACTGTTTGCCTGTTTGAGTCACCTTGAGCTCTAGCCTAGATCGCTTGTCTCTCTTTACTTGCTACACATTGGGGTGTGCTCCAGTCCCATGAGTCCTACACTGCTTTCTAGAGTCAGCTGTGTCTACACACTCTAATGACTTAAAAACAAAATCCCCAGGTTATTCCTTTTTTTTTTTGTCAAATCTGTCCCCTACCTTGACGTCCCATCTGTTCTTCACGATTGAGATATTTGTATTTAAATCTCACCTTTCCTGAGATTTCCTCACCCACCCTGTTTCCTCCAGCTTGGCTCTGTAGCTATTTGCAAATTTGAATGTACATTAAAAGCATACTTGATTTTTAAAAAAAGGGCTGGAGAGATGGCTCAGTGGTTAAAAGCACTGACTGTTCTTCCAGAGGTCCTGAGTTCAATTCCCAGCAACCACATGGTGGCTCACAACCATCTGTAATAAAATCTGATGCCCTCTTATGGTATGTCTGAAGACAGCTACAGTGTGCTTATATATAATAAATCAATAAATCTTTAAAAAATGCATACTTGACATGCAAGGGGACTTTGCCTATATAATTTATTTATGGTGTTTAGCAAAGTCTGGTTTATATGGTGACATGTTAATGTTGCTCAGTGGGGGAATTTACCAAGGGCCTGAGCTGAAATATACATTTATTTTTTCATTCAGTGTTGGGCCCTCAGCTGGGTCATAAGAATATGCCAAGGCTTTCTAAGGACTGGCTCGAGAGGGATGGGGACAGAGAAATGTAGCAGTAGAGTAGAGAATAGGATTCAGGCCAGTGGGCTGGGGAAACAAGGAAAGGCCATTGGGTCGGTGAGAGAATGCCTCACAGAAGCAGAAATGTTTGAGACGTAGCTCGAAGGGCATAAAGCCTCCATCCTTAATAATTCTAAGTGACACTCCTTGTTTTCCTACATCTCAAAGCCAAGATATATGTTTCTTTCCAACCCCTAAGCTTGGAAGGGAAGTCACCACTACACCTGGCGCAATACCATATATTTTGTTTTTTTAAATTAAATTATGTACATTTGGTGTTTGGTCTATATGTATGTCTGTATTGGGAGTTGGATTCACCGGAACTTGAATTACAGACAACTGTGAGCTGCCATGTGGGTGCTGAGACTTGAACCCATATCCTCTGGAAGAAGAGCAAATGCTCTTAACTGCTGAGTCATCTCTCCAGCCTCAAAACTGTATATTCTTAACAATATTCAGGAAGCTGAGACAGGAGGGTCATGGGTTTGAGGCCAGCATAGGCTAGAACATATCACAAGGACAAAGGAAAACATACAATAATAAGATCCCTGAGCTGCACTGTACAGCCTCGCTGTTAATGCAGGGTGTTGGGTGGCCATGAGTTTATTCCTAGCTGCTGCTTTGAGTAACCATCATGATGTTCTCTTATGGTTCTTCAGGCCATAAATTCAGATGTGTCTTAAGAAGCTGAAACCATGGGCTGGGGAGATGGCTCAGAGCACTGGCTGTTCTTTCAGAGGTCCTGAGTTCAATTCCCATCAACCATATGGTGGATCACAACCATCTGTAATGAACTTTGATGACCTCTTCTGGTATGTCTAAAGACAGCAATAGTATACTTACATAAATAAAATAAATCCTAAAAAATAAATACAATTTCAAGAAGCTGAAACCAGGAGGCTGGAGAGATGGCTCAGTGGTTAAGAGCACTGACTGCTCTTCCAGAGGTCCTGAGTTCAATTCCCAGTAATCACATGGCTCACAACTGTCTGTAATGGGATCTAATACCTGCTTTTGGTGTGTCTGAAGACAGTGATAGTATACTTATAATAAACAAACAAACAAACAAATAAACAAATCTAGAAGAAGAAGAAAAAGAACCTGCCCAATTCTTTCAGGGGTTTCTTGGGGTAAGAATTTAGATCTTGTCTTTTCCAGCTGCCAGAGGTGTCCCTGCATTTTTTCGCTTCAGGCCCTCCCCCCAGAGGTTTCCCTACATTCCTTGGCTCAGCCCCCCCCCCCCCCCCCCCAGTTTTCTTCAGTTGTCTTGTGCTGATTCTGACTCCTTTCCTTCTAATCAGACCCACCTGTATAATCCAGGTGCACTCCTGTATCTCAGGATATTTACCCTGGCAAAATAAGCTAATAGTCAAAAGTTCTGGGGATCAGGACAGGAGTATCCTTGGGGACATTATTCAAGGTACAACAGAAGTATTTATTTTGAGGAAACCGGTATGTTTTTAGAGCCTAAATGTGAGATTACAGCTACATCTCAGGAAGAATCTAGAATCTTTTTGGTTCCTACATCTGTTCCTGCCTTTGTGATTATATTTCTCTCTCTTGTTCTTGGCAGACTTATTCCCTCTGCAACCCAACAAACATGTAAGAACATGACTCCTGACAACCCAAGGGTATGGGCTGTACTTTTATTATTACTCAGCTTGCCTCTTTGTACCAACTCTAGTCCAAATTCCCAAGAGAAGAACTAGTCAACACTTCTATTACTATTACTGTCATTATTATTGTTGTCTTTTGATCTCATAATGTTACCTAAATCAGCCTTGAACAATTTTTCTGCCTCTTCCTGAGTGCTGGGATCACAGTACCACCATGGCTAACTGACTTGCACTTCTAGATCATCAACACCTTCAATCTGAGAATGCAGCCAAAAGAACAGCTTCAGCCAGATCTTAGAGCTATTTTCCATGGCACTAATGCTACCTGGAAGCAGGCATCCTGGGTATAGTTCACTGGACATGTACTGAAAGACTTAGCTCACCAGGAAGTTGAGAAGGTGCTGTTTCATAGGGTAGTGGTACTTGGTGTTTGTCAGACAGCAGGCATTGAAGGAATATGTACTGAACTGAGTTGTGAAGCTTCCTTTTAGACAGACACCCACCAAGTTCCACCGGACTTCCCTCCTCCTACGATGTCACATGCCACATGCCACAGGCTCTGTCTAGAATTCTTTAGCTTCTTTCTTCCTGACACAGGATAAAGTCCAGATTCTAGCCTGGCACTGTATGGCGCAATGAATCTCGTCTCTTCTACACGGAGAATATTAACTCTACCATCATAGACCGATTGAAAGGATTGCATGAAGGGACGCCGCCATTGTACTCAACAGCGCCCCTTAGTGGCGAGTCGTTCGCACAGGGCAGTGTGGCCCCTACTGATCCTCAGGCATTTTGGCAGTATTTCTCGTGGTAGAGACTTGTTTCTCTTATCTTGGGAATACCTGATTTTATCCTTCATCTTTAGTTCTACTTATTCCTTTATCTTCTGTTAGGCTAGGGGGATTGTTCTTCTTAATTCTAAAGACTTTGGAGTCCTGTTCTGCTTAGAGTCTCAGGGTTGGTTTTGTAGTCCAATTTCCTACCAAAATGTGGGAAATCATCCTCACGCTGTCTTTCCGGGGGTCATTAGCTTCTTTCTACTTGAGCACTGTGAATGCTGATGAGCCATACTTAGGATGCTTGTTCCCAGTTTTTTTCAAGGGCTCTAATTAAATAATGAAAACATACAATTATCTTTTTAGTCACGACTGTCTTGCCTTTTTAATAAAAATTTCAGTTCTTTCACAGGAACAAAGTAGCTGCTCGAAAGGCATTGATTATATTTATGCCTTAAATTATAATTTCACGACATTGGCAGTTAAACCACTTCTCCCATTTCCTTCTAACTATACCATTCGTTGGAGGAGATGGCTTGCATCTGAAGGCTCGTGATTATCGGATGGCATCTAGAATGGACTTTAACACAAAGTCAGTAAAGAAAACTGTAACAACTGAGGTTGATGTCTCTTGGTATATCACATAACTTTGCCCAGGTTGTTCTTTTTCTTCCCTCTCCCTCTCTTCCTCTCCCTCTCCTCACTCCCCTTCCCCTTCTCTCTGAGGCAGAGTCTCTCAATGTAACCGTGGCTGTGCCAGAACAGTCTGTATAGACCAGACTGGCTTTGAGCTCACAGAGACTCTCCTGCCTCTGCTTCCAGAGTGCTGGGATTAAGGTGCAAGCCACCGTGCCCAGCTTTAGGTCACTTTTGGTTCCTCTTATAAATTTGAATTTTCAAAAGGAAAAGCTATGTTGTAGAGCTTTTACCATTCTTTTGAGGTCTCTCTCCAGTCTTCTCATGACTTATATGTAAATATGTCTATATCTGTGTGTCTGGTTTGAATTCTACAGAAATTGGGACCACATCATAGAGTCTGTTCTATTAACCTTTTTCTTGCTGTGTGTGGGAAACTTGGAGATGAACACAGAGTACATACTAGTCAAGGACTGTGCCTCTGAGCCCACTACTCTACACACACCCAACACCTATTGCTACTGTTGCTGTTACCACCACTACGGTGGTTTTAATTTTTGTTTATTTTAAGATTAGGCATCACTTTATATCTCTGGCTGCCAGGAACGCTCTACGTAAACTCAGTTGGCCTTGAACTCCCGGAGGTCTACCTGCTTCTGCCTTCTGAGTGCTGGGTTGAGAACGTGTACCACTGTGCCTGGCATCATTGGTTAAGACAGGGCTCATTCATCACCAGGAGAGCATCTCTTCTCCTGAGCTGTAGAGCATCCACTCCTTGAAATCTAAGATTTGTATTCCTCATGCTTTTTTCCTTTGGGCAACGAACTGGTAATAGCAAGTTTCTACTCTCATGACAGCTGTATTGTAAAACCTCATAAGAACAGGGGCTTAGTTTGTTTTCTTCATCTTGGTATCTTTTTGGGCACAAATTGCTTTTCATGAAAGCACAAACTTGGCACGAAGTATGCACTTGTAGTCTTAGTTAACTAGAAGGCAGGACTGCTCAAGTCCTAGAGGTCTATGCTGGTCTATGTAACAAAGTGAGACCCTGTCAAACAATGAAGATAGACAGACAAACAAACAAAAGCAAATGCGTGTATGTTTTGAAACTTCCCTTCCTAGACTTTAAAAAATTAAAACATTTATAAAGGCAATGGCTATTGCTTCTTCTTCTTCTCAATGGGATCTAAAACCATAGATGTAAATCCAGTCTAACAGATTTTTTTTATGATATACTTTAAATGGGATGATGAAGTCATAGTTGTTACACATTTTTAGCACAAAGAAAAGTTTTTCTTATCTTTTCCCCCCAAATTGGTCCCCAGAAGCTTTTCTAGTTAGAGAGTCTAGACTTGCCACTTTTTATAGCCTTTAGTACTGATGTTCCACTGCTGATAGGGGCCTTCCAGGAAATTTCAGTGAGTGAAGGAAGTAAGAGGTAAGAGCCAGTAGGGAGAGGTGGGGACTAAGGAGTATTGGGGAATCTGGATTCCTGCTGAAGTGATATGGTATACCATGTGGATATATGGTAAGTCTCATATAGGTAGGTTTTCATATTTCTTGAAG
Source organism: Micromys minutus (assembly GCF_963924665.1). Lineage (NCBI taxonomy): Eukaryota > Metazoa > Chordata > Mammalia > Rodentia > Muridae > Micromys > Micromys minutus. Next base: position 36,445,597 of record NC_137971.1, read on the forward strand.
GTACCAGAAATAGGGGATGAGATGTCACATCTGTCAATTTGAAAATGTTTCAATTAAAAAAACCCAAACAAACCACATTGGCCTATAATATCTATTCATTGCTGGTAAACACACCCCATACTTAAAGAGTTTGTAATTTCTGCTTTTCTAAAATGACTAACTCATGGAACCTCAGGCAACAATTCCCAAGGAACCGCTGGGGACTTTGAAAATAATGAAGACCAGATAGAGACACATAAATGCACAAGGAAGTCTGAGTCATGTTTTAAACTATTTGTATTTTTTTTTATTGCAAAACATTTGTTACAGAAATTCCAGAAAGTTCTTTGCCTGTAATATCTGCCAACTTCTGCTTCAAATTATATATCTAAACAGACAAGCTCAAAGTGCATTGTGAATCCAGTAAGAGACTTTTAAAAAGAACAGTATATATATATATATATATATATATATATATATATATATATATATTCATAGTGTCAATAGATATGCAAACATCTGTCTATCCATACATGAAAGAAGGAAAAGATGTATTTATAGTTAGTAAACCCAATTTCAAAATTATTGTATATATAGGAATTTATTTAAAAATGGTATCAGAATAACTTCCCCTATTATAAACTATGGTTAGAGCATTTACAAGTGCGAATCTAAGTGCTAGCTTATGAAATGGCTATGAGAATTGTTTACTGACTACACGACTGTCCTACACAGCGGTAGCAGCCATAAGAACTCAGATGCTCCAGTGACAGGAAGCAGGTAAGTCTTCACATGCTACGACATTCTCTCAGCCTCCCTCACACTGGTCCTGTGTTTGGGTCCAGAAAACCATGCTAATCAGCATACAGGGAAGTGATCCAAGAGTCACCCCTAACAGGGCAAGCTGCTTCTCCCCACTTCAAGTTCTCAAGTGTATTTAATGTGTTTTCTAACTAAGTGAAAATCATGAATCAGTCCCTACTTGGCTCCACATAAGAAGTCTCCAAACATGGCCATTGGGAATACTGCAGGTAGACACATGTGTAGCTAACACAGGAGTCAGAAACCCAAATTTGAGTCTTTCTGTGAGATGTCTCTGTTCTCATGACTAACAAATCCTGCTTTCATTGTCTTTCTAGATCTGGGATCATGGGTTGAGTTTGCAATCCCTTCACGAAGAGGTAGCCAACTGGTTCTGACCATGTGTGGGAAGCTGGCGAGGATATAGAGAACCTTTCAGTAGTCAGACAGGCAGTTCAGAATTGGATGTGACATGTGCCACACCAGCCACATTAAGAACTTGGGTGCAGGAGGAGAAGTCAGACAGACAACCAGACCTGGGTCAAATTCAGAACATCTGGCTTCTTCCATGTAGTTGATGTTTGGGATTACTGTGTTAGGGTCCATAGAGATATGAGGTAATGGGTGAGTCTGTGTGTTAGTCTGACACTCACACGGAAAAAGAGCTAGCTTTGAACTATAATAATAATAGTAATAATAATAATAGTAATAGTAATAATAATAATAATAATAATAATAATAATAAACAGGAAGAAGGGGGACAAAAAAATCCTGTGTCCCCAGGCCCAAGGCTGATCTCATCATGTGCCTCACATTCTTTAGCAACCTGCCTCCCCTGGGGCTGAGAGTCATGCAGGTGCTGATGCCCCTCATAGTTGGTCCAGTTCCCCACACCATGATGTAGGGATCATGCACTTCCAGAAGATGGCCACTTTTTCCAGGAAAGTTAGGAAAGGAATCATCATCTCTTGATGAATCTGGTGAATCTGGTCACCTACATCCCCTCTTTGATGACATACAGAATTCGGTAGATCTTGGTTTTACTAGGGATGACCAGTGTACGGAGGTCGCAAGGGCAAAGGCACCACCAACACTCAGTGAAATTAACTTGACAAAGAAAAAAAAGTGTTCTTTCTTAGTCAGAACCAGCCTTATGGACTCTAACCTGAGAGACATGTAGATACAAGACACAGCATAGGGCAAAGCTGGTTGAGAAAAGGTTTCCCTGCTCATTTTGGGAGCATTTTGACTGTGCAAATTGGACCCATTCCTTTCCAGAAGTTGAATGGCGACTTCTTTAAAGAACAAGCTCTTCGGAGGTGAAGAAGGTGCCTCATCAAACCATCACCCCACTCCCACCTCTGGGCCCAGCTCACCCACAGGGTGTGAAAGCCACAGGACAAGAGGGAAGGCCTTATCCATGACCACGGGACCACTCACTCACAGTGACCTGAGCATTTCTGTCCTATCATTGTGCACCTTTGATTTTCATCTCTGGTTTAGCAATTTGCACTCAGGAAGCCCTAAAGAATCCAAGATGTGTTTTTCATATATCACAGATGCCCCCACACCTAGACCTTGGGACTCCAGAGTGGTGCTGCCTTGTCATCTCTGGGTCCCCTAGCTATTGCAACTTGTAGTTGATACTTTATTTCATATTATTTGCTCAGAGCCTTAAAAAAATGAAAAAAAGAAAAGAAATCCTGGATTACTTATTTTCCATTTCTTGAGAACTGAAAGTAGTCTCCAGTTTAAGAAGCCCAACACTTTGAGTGACTCGCTAACTGGTTAGGGTTGGAGCAGTCAAGAGTAAAATGCTAAGTGCTTTAAAAAGGTAAAAGAACACACAAAAAGCATAGTGTGCATTGGGCTGACACAAAATTAAGACTAGGTTTGGAAAGGGATTACTCCAGTCAAGTCACATTGTTATGATAAAGGGAGCGAGTTGAATGCACTATCTAGGCCAAATATACAGACACCTAAACATTAACACCACTTTGTCTAGAACAGACAGTGCTACGGAATGAACGGATTTATCCAACACTGGACACTGCTTCCATATGGGGCCAGCAGATGTAAACCGACAGCTGATTCAACTTGAACTATTGAAGTGCATTTGCTATATGGTCCTTTGCATAGCATGGCAGCTCGTCTGACACAAAAGCCACAAATAGCCTCTCCCAGCTCGTGGGACGTGGTAGAGGAGGCACATCAGCGTATGTAAGTCCTTTACAGGGTCTGAGGGGTGTGGACAGCATAGTAAAGGACAGGAACAAAAATGCCCATTACCGGAGGCTGCTAAAGAACATGGAAATGGGAGCATCATTAATCCTTGCCACATGTGCTTCTTTATTGAATGTTACAGATTTATAAACGATTATAAAGCTGTCCTGTAACGTTCATTAATACAACCACATGCTACAACTATGCTGGGTTAAACACAGGTTACAGATAGGTTTACATGTGTGTTTTATAATACAGCATTGCCCAGTATGTCACATGGCATAGCCTATAGATAGAGCATGATGGATAACTGGATACTGTTTATTATCTTTAAAGAAATCAAACAGCCCAAACATTCGGGAAGATTAGACTGTACAGCTGCAGAAAGAAAAAAAAAAGAAAGAAAGAAAGAAACGTACTATCCAGTGATCTACCATAATGTTATCTATAGAGACCAGATTTTAAGACACAATTGTAACATTCAGAAGAAACACATTTTGTGTTTTCACAAGTACACCCCCATCTCATTATTCTGGTATATGTATATATATATATATATTTATTTATTTATATATATTTCAAAGGGGGAACTTTCAAAGTGCTAAATAGTAACTGGCCCTGGAAGCTTCAACTTTAAAGAAACATCCAGTTCTCTAAAGTGCCACACTCTGACTGCCCTCCTTTTGACTTGCAGACACACAAACGGGCCATGACAATTGTCCTCTTGCATTCTAGCACGCCACTCAAATCTACCAGTTTCTAACTGTAAATATAAAATATGGCAGTTATTCAGGAAACCTCCATGGCCATTTTTATAAAACACCCTTAGTTTCTTTCCCAAAAGGAACAAGCAAGCAATTTAGAACAAACCATCACACATCATAGTATATAAAAATTGGCACCTAGGAAGCCGATGATTGAACAAGCTATCTCTTCTTTGAGCCCTCCATGACTTTATTTATGTATGGTCTTCAATGACTGGTTACTCACGAGCTGCTTAATTCACAGAGGCAGGTAATTAAGGTCCCTTCCATCAGGGACATGGTGAGACAAATGAGCTGAGCACAAGCTGTCTGCACAAGGCCACAGAATCAATGCCACACTGGTACACAGAGAACCCATAAATGGAAGGAGGTGGGCTTGAAATTAACACACACACACACACACACACACACACACACACACACACACACACACACACACATGTGCACAGAAAAGAGATGGCTTGTGAGACCTCCACAGTTTGTGTCTGAAGTGTTTGGCTTATAGACTTCACACAGTTCACCGAAGATGTTCGCATTTAATTTTCATGCAGAACAAAAACTCAGGACTGTTAATTGTTTCCTTTCCCAGGTAATGTTCTTTCTCTCAGGTGGTCACAACAAACAGAAACACGTAAGGTTGTTCTTTCTCTCCCTTGCTTCTAAGGAGGTACCTAAACCAGGCTCTAGAGTGCCTGATATCCTGCTCTATTGTCACGGCTGATGGTTTCATCTTGGACTTCTCTATGGATTCCCCTCAGAGAGTCTTTGCCTTTAAGAATGCTTGCTACTCAAAAGCATGAAGACATTAGGGTGTAAGGACGACCAGCTAGCCATGTCTAATCTAAAGAGCAGAAGAGCTGAAACCTTGGTTCAAACTCTGGTGCTGAGACTTGGCCCTCCTGGGAATCACAGGGAAATGGTCTAGAAGGGTATTGTGCCTGTCCCAGATTACTGATGATGAAGGAATGCAGTCTCTTTAATCATCACCCGTCACTGTGGAACCAGGAGACTCACAAACCCATCAGTGTTATAGTGCGGCTTCACATGGATGTGAGTTTGGGGTGTGGGGGGCCTTCAGAGTTTCTATTGGGTTCTCACAGGGACTTATGGCTCAAGAAAGCTTAGAGACAAGTAATTTATTTTCAGGTTCAAAGCATGTCTGCTGAGAGGGCGATTACCAGTAAGAAAGTGATTGTCTTTAACATAGTTATCAATGAAGAGCCTGGGTATTGCCTAAATACCAAGGCCAAAAAAAAAAAAAAAAAAAAAAAAAAAAGATTCTGAATGCAAGCTTGCCACTCTTCAGCTGAGAAGATTTTTGTGGTGGACTGACTTATTTCATTAAGTGATATGCACCTTGGTGTTTACAACTACAGTGAAAAGAACCAAGAAACACTGGGACTACAAACAATAAATAATGTTTGTGTTTTCTCTCTCTCTCCTCTTTCCCTCTCCTTCCTTTTTAATTAACCACTGGCGACAGAATATAGGGCCTTGAATATGCTAAGCAAAATAGGGCCTTGAATATGCTAAGCAAAATAGGGCCTTGAATATGCTAAGCAAATGCTGTGCCACCAAGCCCAAGCCCAGCTCACCAGCTCAAAGCTGTTCTCCCCTCTCTTTCTTTCTCTCTCCCTCCTCCCCCCTCTGCCTCTGCAACAGAGTTTCATGTAGTCCAGGTTGACCTTGAACTTGATACATACCAGAGGCTGACTTTGAATTCCTCATCTTTCTGCCTCTTCCTCCCAAGTGCCCAGAATCACACACAGGTGTGCATTACCACGAACTATTTCTGGCTAGAAGTCACTTTCCTTAAAGACTTTGTGTTCAATGATCTAAATAGGAATCCAAAGTTTTGTGGTCAAGATTTCTTTATCCCACTTCAAATCCATGGTCTATTCTAGAAACAGATGCCTCCATTCCAGACTGTGTAAGACAAACTAGCTTAGAATCATTCATCTATTCCGATTGTATTTGCTGATAATAGCTTTGTGTCAGAGTAACCAGAGTGAAGGGGATCTCATGACAATGGGTGCTTCCAAATAGTAGGAGATGGGGGTTGGATTTTGATAGTTCTTGTTCAGTGTAAAGACAAGTGAAGACCAGAGGGTTTTTTTTTTTTTTTTTTTTTTTTTTAAATTATAATTTCAACAGTGGATCCAATAGCACAATAATTTTTTTCCAGTAAAACTTCTTGGACACAAAAAATAATCTTGGTTATACTGTCAGATGACAGGAAGTCAAAGCCTTTTAAGAAATCTCTATGTGTCTGTATATAAACATGAGTCTGTATGTGGATGTATATGTAAGCAGCATAAACTATAGAACTCTGTATATGGTATATTTGCTTTCTATTTTGGCCCTACTGTATCTTTTTATAGCTTTGTAAATAAGGAACATATTCGTGGCCTGCCTGCGACTGATGGGTTTGTGTTGATATCAAGCCCCTAGTCAAATCTAAGGTTATTTATGGTTTTTAAACTTCCTTAAAAAGTACTTTGGAACATTTCCATAAAAAAGATACCAGCCCTTGAAAAACTCTGATTAAATTTATGCTGAGCCCAGATTAGATGGCTAAACTCTAGGTATGAAAATATCCACATATAACCATGTGTTCAAATACAAAATGGTCACGTGATGAGCAGTGTGGCTTTTTTGGCAGTTACATCTTGGAGGACATAGTGGAGACATGCAGATGATGAAGGTCCACACAGCAGCGTCACACACTATGAATGGTGAGACTGTCACAACATCCCACTGACAATGTCAGATCTTCCCACCTTTCTCCTTAAAGTTCAGGATTACATACTTGACGAGCGAAATCTTTGATGACAGGTGCAATACAAAATAACTTAAAAAATATAAAATTATCTAAGTACATTCATCCTGAGCTTACTTGACTATACTCGATTGCCCGTGGTATATATTATAAATCATATGACTTTTGCTTTCAACATTGATTCTTCTTTCATTTTGATCGCAAGACAAAAAAAAAAAAAAAAAAAAAAAAAAAAAAGGCATTTTTTTTTCTGTTCCCTTATTTTCTTCTAAAGAGATAAACAGTTGTGGCACCAGAAGTGAATAGATAAGAGACAGGTGAACTGTATACATGACTGTTACCTTGGTTTTCTTTATAATGACCAATTACAGAGGTGTTGGCATGAGAAGGATGTGGGACGTTAGGTAGAACTGCTTGCTGCCGGTTTATACTGAATAAAAAGGATGTTCTTCATCAGTCACCAGTGATGGAACCAATGCGAAAAGAAAACAGAATGGAAGTTTAGAATATCTCATCTTGTACGCTGGCTACTCTTATTTCATTTTGCAATTTAGCCCTCGACTCTTTGATAACAGGACCGACATCCCAAGATGCCTGTCGGCATGGAGAATGCTGGAGCCCATTGGCTCCCCAGAGCCCATGGCTTTCTGTGGTGCCTGGCGACACCCATTCGTCTCTAGCCCCTTTCTGTCGTCTTTACCCCTCCCTGCCCAACAGAAAGTAACATGCCTTAACCCCTGTGTTTTGCACTGGGCCAGATGGAATGCTTGCTTGACCTGTGGCCCAGAGGTTACCTTTGAGTTAATGTCTCCCATTGTTTTGCTCAGCTAAGAAAAAGCAGGTCTAACTCAAGGAAGGGGGAACGTGGTGGGCATTGGGGAGAATTTTAGTACTGGATTCTTGAGCCTCCTGCAACACATGTTAAGATGGGTTAGTTGTGCTTGCTTTCAAAGCTATGAAAAGCCGATGTTCTAGACAGTCTTCTCATGGATAGGCTATCCCCTCGACCCTCCGGCTTGGAGGACTTACTTCTCTGGAAGGGATTTCGGAGGCTTGCCGTGTTCCTCTGTCTGTCAAGCTTGTCACTGATGGAGAAGCTCTTTCTGGTATGTGCATATGGCACACTTGGCTCCTCTGCCGAGTAGCTGTTGGCGCGCTCTATCTTGGGAACTGTGATGTTGTTGGATAGGGTTCTGTCTGCATTTTCAGTCTCCTGAGAGGATATCGGATTGGCAGCTCTCCGGCCTCTGGCCTCGTTTTCCTCACTGTCAGAGCTAGGATGGCTCAGCTCTGCTTCTCGCTCAGGGTGGCAACAAGATAAGTCTTCCACCTTGTCTCTGAGACCTCCGGGGAAAGCGGCTCTGTCAGCTACTGCTTGGGGGGCACTGACACACCTTGTGTCAATACAGTCTGTAATACTTGTGTATTCTGCTGTTTTCATGGGCACCCCAAAGTTGGCGTAGTAGCTCCTTGAAGGAGAAAACATAAAGCTATGGGATTTTATAATGGGGGCCTCTTCCAGTAGAAAGGGTGCGGTGGCTAGGTAGCGGCTACTCTTGGAACGCTCGATGGTATGGTACATTGGAGGGTCTGTGTCCCAGGGGTTTTGGCATTCTGGGAGGTGGGTATAGTCTGAAGAAAAAGATCTAGTGTCCATAGAAGTAAGGTCTTCAAAATCAATGCTCCTGCTTGGAGGTCGGTCTGTAGGTGCAAGTGTTGCATAGGCAGTACTCGAGGGGGCCGTGGAAGGCGCTAGAGCTGAAAAGCTTGGCTCGCCCAGCCCAAGGATGTTCATGGAATTATCCAGAGGGTCTATGTCACAGTGGAGCTCATCCATGGCAGAGACATAGATGTCTATGCATGATGATGGTCTTCTGGAATCAGGAACAATGGCCAAGGTGTTGGCAGGGGCTGCAGGAGCTTTGGGTTCTTTTGCTACTGAGTGGGAGCTAGTAGCCCGGTGTAAGCTCAGGGACCTTTCTTTGAAAATGCTTTCCAACTTTTCTATACCACCTTTGTCTTTCACATTGACTGAATAGAAAGAATGGCTTCGCATACGGGGCATTAAGGTTGGAGAAGTTGGGGACATGGTCTCCTCACCTGCAGGGTCTATACTCTCTTGAAGTTTGAAGGTGTTCCCTTCCTGGCTGTTGAAGCTGCTCTGGCGGACAATGTAGGCTGCGTCTGTGCAGTCTGAGGAGGTCCTTGAGCGGATTTTGTTAGACTCTGCCCGCTCCAGACCGGTCAGGCGCTCCAGGGCTGTGGCCATGCGCCCGATGAGATCCTCCAGCTGTGCTAGCCGGATGTCCACAGTCTGGAGTGAAGCCTTCATGGAATGTTCTCTCTCATTAACTTCTTCCAGCCTCATGGACATGTTCTCCACCCTGTATGAGAAGCAAAGAGTCAGAGTCACTTGGGTCAGTTCCTCTGCTGGGGGAGTTGGAGGATCAGACTAGAAGATGTCAAAGCTGTGCTGTACTCTAAGACAGAATCAGGAGGGCTATGGGGAAAGGGAGAGGCTGAAGGGGAAAGAGTGACGTTCCTGCTGCTACTAAGGATCACAGGATCTGAATACTTTTGTGTTGAAGGCACATTGGAAATGACCTAATCCATGGGTTTTCTGTAGTTTTAGTAATTCTTAAAAGTAGTCACGCTGTTGTACAGGCTGCACTTGATCACCCAGTGCCACTCCTACCTCAGCCACCTGAATGGCTGGGATGCCAGAGAAGCTCTACCTTGTCTGCTGTAATTCAGAGGATTTTCGCTTTTAGTTCGGAGCCCCCACCCCAGGTGATGCTTCCTAGTAGCATTTAAGCACCAGAGGAGTAATAAGCCACAGAATAGCTATTCTTCTGCCGTTCTTTGTGGAGCCCAGAGGGTACAGGACTGATATCTGAAGGGGATAATGATGCCAATTTGGCCCGATTACATGTGATCACTGGTCCAAGGGCTGAGAAATGTCTGTGTGCCATAGCCTGGGTGGCGGGGCCTCTATCTACCATTCTTCAGGCTTAGGGCTCCACATCACAGAGAAAAGAAGTGAGAGAGAGAAAGAGAGGACTCAGAAGAGCGTCAGAAGAGTTGAGGCCTAACAAGGGAGATCATCAGGTGGACACAGACCGGAAATCCAACAAGAACGGAAGGAAGCTGGGAAGCAGGAGGGAGGAGCTCTTTAGCTACATTAGGAAAGTCTGATGGGAGCCCTACGAACAAAACAGCACAGACTTAAAAAATAAAATGAGAGCTGGAAGCCAGCTGCAAAGGGGCTGAAAAAAATATGCAGGGTCTGTGTACATACCTGGCTGTTCAGGAACTTGCTTTATAGACCAGGCTGACCTTGATCTCTGCCTGCCTCTACCTCCTGAGCACTGGGATTAAAGGCAGACAACAGCATACCCAGCTCAAGAACGATTTTTACCAATTTTCATGATTTCTCTGCACTCCTAGGTGGTTGCTATGTTAAGTTTTGTAAAAAGTACGGGCCAGTGTTAATCCATTTTCATCCTTCACTCTGAGTGTGATTAACCATCTAACTCCTCAACAGCCTAATTAATGATGAGGGCCCGGACCTAACTGTAAGAGTCTTAATGTAGACGCTAGGGTCAAATTTACTTTACTTTCATTCTGTAACTAGACATCTTCCTTTAAACTTTTTTTTTTTCTTGACAAATTTGGAACCAGTGAGATGGCTTGGCAGGCAAAAGCACTTGCCACCAAGTCTGATGATCTGAGTTTGATCCTTGAAATGTACATGGTAGAAGAGAGAATCCACTCCTGCAAATTGTCTTCTGACCTCCACATATGAATGAATACACAGAGCCCACCAAGAATTTATTTTTAATCATGATTTCAGCCATTCAGTGCTGACTATGGTTGAATAGCGTAAGCAACAGAATGCAGACACAAGCAATAAGCATTTATAAATGAACAGGGACCCCCAAGGAGTTAGGCACATACAGTGACTAAGTTAGGAAGAGAAAGAAGGCCATTGTTGAAATCATGGTGTTATATGGAAAGAAACTGTCTCCAGCTTTCCGTCCCTCACATCGTCAGATGGAGAGAGGTTCATTTCAGATTAACTCCGAAGATGCTGACCGTAGGGCACAGGAGAGATGGGAGGAGTCACATGCCCATGAGAAGAGAACAAGCTCTTTGTGCTTCCTGATTTCAAATCTCTGCAATCTAAAGGAAGCTGGGATTATGGAAAATTCTTTCTGGTACACGGACTGTTTACAATAGACAGGGAAATGCAGCCACACACATCTCTGCTAATGCCTCTACGCACAGACACACTCTCATGCAGATCTCTGTTCCTAGTTCTCTCTGTCTCTGTTAAGAGGCTATAAATAAGACATGTGATATCACTTGCCACTCCATTCAGAAAGGGTATCCTGGAGGATACCCAGGCAGCCAGGACAGACGCTTTGGTCTCTTGCTGGGTTACCAATGCATCCTGAGGCATTTCTGTTGTGCTGCATACTGTTTCCTTGTTGCAAGGTATTAGTTTTTGGTGTTCTTAGAAATGAAAAGGACCAACAATAATCACAGCAAAACTCCAAAATGAGCAGAAGCCGTAGAAGAAGAACAAGGTCTGGGATTGAAGTCCTGGGCTTGCTCAGGAGGCCATGCCGGGTCTTTAGGCTCAGTCTTCCTATTGCCTAGGTATCAAGAGGTCAAGCTTCTGCTCTGTTCCATGTTCCTGGCACATTCTCACTTCACTCATACTGTGAGGAACCACCCTGGCAGGTAAGAGGAGGGACTTGTCTTGCAGAGTTTGCTGACATAGAGTGAGAGACTCTGGTTCCTTCCTGGGGTTTTCAGAAGGAGTTGTTGACTTGGTCACAGTATATTGACATGTGCTGACATATTGCCTCCATCACCCCAGTTCTTTAGAGAGGCAAAGCTTTCTTGGAATCTTAATATACCCCTCCCTTCTTGCCTTTCTTGCCTCCTAGGCCTGTGGCTTTTCTGAATTCAAAAAGCATTTCGAAGGCCAGAAGACATATGCTAAGGAAATGTGTCTCAGCTATGGTAATATTCCCACATGGCAGAATTTTCTGGAAGCACATGGCTGTATGTCCATTCATAAACAGCATTCCAAGGCCTCAGAAGTAGAGAGAGCTTCAGAGTTTCAGCTCCTTCCTCTGTTTGCCAGAGAACTACTTTACAGCATATCATAAATCTCTCTATTTTGTAGTGGCAGATGTGTATAAAATCTGTGCACAGCCTTAAAACTTATTAATATTGGCTTGGTACCTATGGAAAGAACCACTCATTGGCATATGTGATTATACCTATGTATATAATCTGCATTCTCTAGAAAAGAGCAAGAGACAAAAAACATTACAACTTGTGTTAATAAAGAATCTTTGATGTGGGCACACAGAGTGTCATTTCATGAACATTAGAAGTGTTTCTCAAATCTCTGCAGCTCCGTCACACTGACTGCAGTCATCAATCGATTATGTCTTCCACACTATTCACAATTTGCTCTTTCTGTCTTTATAGAGTAGACAGTTAAAGCATAGTCACACCCGTTCTTTGTGACACTCTGAGTGTTCTTTTGAATGCTAGTTCCAAATGCTGGGTTATGAATATAGCACCTTTGGAAGATGGTTTTCTTGGTGTATAGTAGTGAAAGAGACACAAGAAACCATAGAAACATTTGCTTAGACCTAGAGCTATTAGATATCTATCTGTGTCAGGCTAGGCACCTGTGTGTGTGTGTGTGTGTATGTGTGTGTGTGTGTGTGTGTGCTGCATCTTATTTTTTTGAGGGAGGGTCTTTCTGTGAACCTGGGGCTTGCATTTTTTAAGTTAAGCAAGCCCAGTGATTCTACTCTCTCTACCCCTGACAGCACCACGGTTGGTTACTGGTGCACATGAGGCTATGCCTGTCTTCTGATGTGGGTACTGCCACCAGAGCCCTGGTACTAATGTTTGTGTAGAAGATTTTTCTTATAGGTCTCTCGTTTCTCAAAGCCATTTGATAAGTGACAAAATAATCTGCATGGAACATTTTGTATTAACATTTTTGTTCTTAATCATGTTCTATAGAAAAAAAAACACCAAAAAATTCTTGGAAAAATACTAACTATTATTCTTGCTGATTGACAGAACCTGTTTTTGGTTTATCTAGAAGAAATCAGACACTCACATAAGCCAAACAGGGGGCTCTTCTCCTCTGGATAAGAATACTTAATGGTCACAGTATGAAACATGAGCTTGTTTAAGAGCCTAAATTGGGTCTGGGTCTCCCTTGCTTTATGTCTAGGACAAAAGTTTCCGGTTTCTGGTTCAAGCCAGGTCTGTCATAAACTTACTAATTCTCCTGTCCAGCTCAGAGCTCTCACTATTTCCTGGAAAAGCCCAAAGTCTCTAGATCTGGAAATTTGATCAACTGACTGAACAGGAAATGCGCTATTCTTTCAGAAGCCCCGAGTTTTCTTGGGCAGTAAAGATAAGCGTAAGCGGCCTATGTTTTGCAGATGTGAGAATAACTCAACTGGTAACATGGGTGGTGGCAGGGACGCATCTGTATGAAGGAACACACCTTTCTGATGTAACCCGTATCCTCTCATCGTTGGATGAATTGAAGCGATCATCCTTCTCTCTGAAATACTCCTCTATGCACTGCTCTTCAAAATCATGTACTTTCTTGAGCTCATCATCAGTTATGAAGAGTTCTGTGGGGGGAGGGGGGAGAAAAGAGCCGTGAGACAGAGCAGGGACCGCAGCAGCATCTGGTCTGGGGCCTAATGACAGTTTTAAAAAAAATCCAGGCTGGGGAAAGTCTCCTAGATTCTATTGTGAGTTCCAGACAGAGTCCAAATCTAATTAGGCCACTCGAATCACCAGCTCCTTCCTGAGCTGCAAAGTCGTGCGGGCTGTGGAGCCCACCTGGGTATACCTGGCTACCACAGGAGCTGGGCTTAATTAAGGAAGCAGCAGGACTGAGAACATAAAGGAAGGAAGGGAAAGAAAGCAACTGAAAGCATGGATGGTTTTTGGAGACTCCAAATTTCCTGGGCTGTGTAGTGTGGCGTGCCGATGTTATTGATTGATACTCTTTGCTCAATCCCATCTTCTCCCCGTCTTTTTTCTTTCTTTCCTTTTTCTATTCAGAGGCAAGAGAGCCACAGAAACATATTTCTAGTCATCCTTGAAATTATTAGCAACCACAAGACCCAGTTTTGACCAAGAAAAAAAAAGCGTACTGCAGGGAGGGGGGGGCATGTAGGAAGGAGATTTGTGCTCCTCTGAGTGAAGAGAGAAAGAGATAGAGAAAGAGATAGACAGATAGAGAGATAGACAGACAGATAATAGATGGATAGATAGATAGATAGATAGATAGATAGATAGATAGATAGATAGATAGATAGTGAGGCTCTTTCTCTACTTTTCCAGCTTCCTTTCTTTTTCCTAACTTGAACATTTGATGACAAAAACTCAGGGACTGTCCTGTGACTTTGAAAACTAAATGACACAAAAGGAAGAGCTGAGCCAAAAACTAGAAGGAGTCTGGGACTTTGACCTCACTGAGCCGGGACTGGATAACTAGACTTTCTGTTATGTAAGAAGAAGAAACTTCCTTTATCTGTGCTATTGCTATTCTGGTTTTCAGCTAACAAAAGGTAAATGTCCCCATCAATGCTACAGCCACAGAAGTCTGGTTGAACTGTGAGCCTTTGAATGGTTTATAGAACATGGTTCCAGAAAGAGAGAGTTGTTTTGGAAATTTCCCAAATCAGTCTGGAAAGTCTTCCTCATCCTAGGGCCTTGAGATACCACATGGGATTGGCTCAAGCATTAGGAGAGCTGAGTCTCAACTCTTTGGGGCTTTTTTTTTTTTTTTTTTTTTAATCACTCTTGCTTGCCTAGAAACATCAACTAGAACTTGCTAGGGGCAACATGACTGTAAAAGCCACGGAGAATACAGGAAACACCAGACCAGAACAGTCAGACTACACTTCTCACACATGGCAGGTTCCTGAGGGGAGAGACAGCTCTGCCAGGGAGGGACTCCTGAGATCTGGTCATGAACCTTGAATTTTAGGATCAAGAAGGAGAGAGACCATGTATAGACCCCCTCCCCAACACCAAAGATTCATGCTACCCTCTGCTAGGGATTATTCTAAGATCCAAAGGAGTAGTTCCAATACTTAAGTACCTCATTAGACTTCTTTGATATTTGTGTATGACCCTGAGCATGTGCATACATGTGTGTATATGTGTGAGCACTTGAGTGTGTGTGTGCTAAACACTGTTGCAGTCTCTGTGCTTAGCATTTATGTGAATACCCTGCATCAAGAATCAGGGCCTCAAGCTTTTATAAAAATCACTTTATAGACTGAGCCAATCCCCGAGCCCTATGCTGTTATTTTTAAAAGAATATTCTTTGAAAAAAAAAAAACCCATTTCCACATCAGATTTTACCATGTATCTGTAACTTTACTCTTTCTGAGGCTCAACAAGAATGTGGAAATGCTCTGGGATCTTTTAATGACAGCTACAAACTGAAGGGGAGACCTTCATTCTTCCCTGATGGGTAGATAGGATATAAGCAGGGTTTTTCTTTCTGCTCTTCATAGGTGGATACACGCAGGGCTGTCCCCTTGGCTCTTCACTCTTCACAAACTGTATTAGGATATGTGAGGTCTGTCTGGGTCACTGTGTTGAGTCTGTAATTTTCATAGACTGGCCTGGTTGCTGATTTAGTTTTTTCTGCTTTCTAATCTCTCAAGGTAGGGGGAACTGCCTGTCCCTTATGCCCCGACTGCTATGGAGACCCATCATTTCCAAAGCATTCCTTGCCATAACAAACTGTGTCTTTGTCAACTATGAACTATGAAAAGTATCTCTCCTTTTTTTTAAAAATTAGGCATTTGGTTACAATGATGATAAAAATTAACCTCACAGTCCTGCACTGCATTTCCAGTCTTCTTGTGCTCTGTAGCTAAGCCAGATTTTCTACCACAAATGCTCATGCTTTATTGAAACTGACTTGGAACTCCAAGTTGACCCCCCCCCCAGTGCAATATTTTATAGGACAGCAATCAAAGCAGTATTCTTTGTCCAGGACTTGACCATGCTGACATGATTTGAGGACAAAATATCAGGGCACCCCTGTTTGCCTAAAGTTGTGTTTCAGAATGGAATGACAGTAGAATTTCTAGGTTTTTCCAACTGTCTGATTTGAATGTCTAGAAAGAGGTTGGGCATTGCTAGTCAGGAAGCTTCGGCTTTAGAGAAGCAGGTAACCAAGTAACTTTGGTTTTAAACTATGGGTGTATTGGTGTCCCATGGACCATAGGTTGATTCTCGGACCACCATCCCAGAGGCTCTAGTTTGTGGATTTAGTGTAGATGTAGACTTGATACATTTGGAAAAGGTACAGTAGCTTGTCTATAAGTCATTGCACTTCCAGCAACTTTAGAGAGTTTTGCCTAGGGGGCATTTAGGAGCCTGCAGGAGCCACTGGTACTTATATGTTAAGTCTCCTGCTATGAGTCACACATTCTTACACAGTGAGAAACTGTTCCAGCCCAGTGCCAGCCAAACTTCCCTTCAGAAATACTGGGATAGAAGGTGAGTGGTGGGTGGTAGAGAGGCCATTGTTCTGTGCTCTGAAAGCAAGGCTCAATATATATATATATATATATATATATATATATATATATATATATATATATATATATATATATATATATATATATGTAAAATGCTGCAGGCTTAGAAAACATTTAAGATCTGAAATAGTGATAGTCCTAGAAACGAGCACAAAAGAATAAAACTCAGGACACACTGCTTAAAAGAATTATATCTAATTTAGCACTTGGTACATACTGACGCAGCTGATTTACAAGGGGATCCTTGGAAGAAGTGTGTGTGTGTGTGTGTGTGTGTGTGTGTGTGTGTGTGTGTGTGTTTGTGTGTGTGTGAAGATGGAACACCAGCACTCTCGGAGAATGCTTTTTCTCTTATTAGATGCGGCCAGAAAATCTGGTTTTAGCTCATTTTATACTGTCCTTCTTCTATCCTGTCCCATCCCCCTGAATATGCCTGAGGCAGGGGAACCAAGGAGGGTGTAGATCCTGCCCCACTGCCTATGGGAATGGCTGGGAACTTCCGGCTGCAGGTGCCGGCTTGTAGCTCACTCAGGCCGTAGTCCCTTTCATCCGGGTCACTCTCATGCTTCCTCCACCGGCAGCATACGTGCTGGAATATCATAGTCATGTGACTGAAGATGATGAGCGGTGGGGGCAAAACCGGCCTCTCGTGGAAAGTCATGATGAGCTGGTACCTCTGAAATTTCCATACTTGGTTGGATATCGACTTGACTTCAAAAAATGTATTGCTGAAACAGACAAGAAAGTCACATGACAAACAAGAATTACTTTTTTGAAGTATCGGCTCTCTCCGCCTGCGGCCCATTTATCCCCTCGTATATGCCTGAAGAAGTAGCCACTCACTTGAAGACAGCGATAAGGAGGTTGACCAGAAGGATGTTCGCCACCAAGAGGTAGCAGGCCATGATGGCTGGTACAATCCATGCTCCTGTCTTGCATGGGGGCAGCTGGATTGTCTTGCCATCCTCTCGGGTCTCATTCTGTCCACAGGGAGCTAGAGGAAGTGACACAGTAAGAAATAAGGAGCCGTGGCTATTTGATTTATATTAACAAAGAAAGAGACATTTAAATAAGGGGTTTAAATGGAAGAAAAATACAGCCACCTGAAACAGCAAAATGTTTAAAAAAAAAGAGCCAAAATAGGAAAATGAGATCTTCATGAATATTCAAAGGGCCACCACCATTGAGGAGAGGTAGTTCTACTTGTGTCCCCAATCTGTCATCAGACTGTAAGTTGTCTCTATAGCCACCTGCCTGGTCCTTCAGTCCTTCAACCCCTGGTAGTGGTGAGAGGGCATTTGGTGTCCCTAAAATGTTTGGTGAAGGCTTTTGGAGGAGCCAGAGCCAAAGTCCTACCTCCTGGCAAGTTACTTTCAAAATGTGCTGTGGAGGCCTCCAGCCGACAGATTGGAGCCAAGCATGGCAGGCTATTGATTGAAAATTAACTCCAGGGCAACTATCAATTGCTGCGAGAAACAATCCATGGCCTCGGCCAATGATTTGCTGTCTCAGTACAGAAGGAACAGTGCTGCGCAGCACCCTGAGAAGCACCCAGAGAAGCACCCAGAGAGCTTGTCACTTGGTGTCCCTGATGGATGAGGAGGATAATGGGGAATAGTGTAACAGGGATGGACCACAGAGTCTACTTGTCTATAAAAAAACAAGCCAACCACATTTTAATTCCAAATATGTGCATTTGAGGAACACGACGTAAAACCTAACTCCAGGGACTAAATGGCAAAGGCAGGGGTGTTCAGGGAGATGTGGAGGTGGGAGCGAGAAGGAATGTGCTGTGTGGGATTGGGTGAGCAGAAGTAATATGCTAATGAGGCCAGCTCGGAGTTTCCAGGTAAGTGGAAGGGAGCAGGTGAAGTCCCGAATAGAATAATGCTTTAGAGCCCTGCACACTGTGGTTCACAAAGCTTGTCTTTGTTACTTTTCTATTGCTATGAGGAGACACAGTGGTCAATGTAACATTAAAAAAAAACATTTAATTCAGGGCTTGCTTATAGTTTCAGAGGGTTGGTTCATGACTGTCACCATGGGGAGCATAGCTATAGGCAGGCAGGCAGGCAGGCATGGTGCTGGAGCAGTAGCGGAGAGCTTACATCTGATTCATAGGCAGCAGACAGGGAGAGGAGTGAGACTGGGCCTGGTGTAGACTTTTGAAACCTCAAAGCCAACCACCCAGTGACACACCTCTTCTTACTACTCCAAGAAGGCCATGATTCCTAATCTTTTCTAAACAGTTCCACCAACTGGGAACTAAACATTCAAATATATGAGGCTACAGGGACCAGTCTCCTTCAAACCGTTACAGAGATAGATGATGCTTGCAGGTAGGTACTAGGGGTAGGTGAGATAGCCATTCCCTTTCAGCTGCTGCACGTTGGCCTTGGAACAGGGCAAGTTTATATCTGTGTTTTAGCAATGATAAGAACATCGCAAGTGGTCTCATCACTTCCCAGAAGGTGCTGCTGAGGATCTGGCAGGAGGGTTTGCATGGACCCCAGGATCTACAAGGTTTAAGCAGGACAGCAAGGAGACCTACTGTTCTCTATAACTCCTTCTGCCTTGGACAGTACACTGCAGAGGTTCTCAGCCTTGACTACCCAGGGCTCACTCAGCAGCCTAAAATACTAACGTCCGGCTGTCCGGCTCTCACCCAGACAATTAAACCAGAAGCTCCATGACATTGTAGGTCTGGCATTTCATCTTAACCTTCCTTGTCACTTGCCTCAGTGGTTGAGTAACTGAGCTTTCAATTAAGTTGCAAAAGCCACATGATTTTTTTTTTTTAATATAAAACACATCTTTGCAGCCAGCAAGGGTTTTTTTTTTTTTTTTTTTTTTTTTTTTTTTTTTTTTTTTTTTTTTAGCAGTGGGCCAGCAAGTCACTGATTTTATGGCCAGGATAAGATGTCCAAAAGTACTTCCTTTGTCTCTATATTGGCAGATAATTGGATGTGGGAATGGGGTGTATCTTGCTACTGACATAACAGGGTAGTTCTGACCACTCAAGGCAGCCTCATAAGATGGTCTTGGAAAGAAATTCACTGACAGATGATGTCCAGACCCTATAGGTGGCTCTCCAGGGCTGCCTCTTCTCACTTTTCCTTATGGGCACAACATGGACCAACTTTCTTGTTCTTAGAAGCCCAGTCTATCTTTTGCTTCCCGATTCTGAGCCACATTGTGTCTACTGCTTCCATTAGGCCTGTGTGGACAACTTAGTCCCACTCTCAAGCTTCACCTTGCGTGTATCTCTTCTCTTTCATGCATGCAAAGAAGCTTACTTTCTGCCATTGCCCAGTTACTGGTTTGTAACATACACGAGATTCCCAATGAAACATCATTCTTCACGGTTATCCTCCTCTTGGCTCAACACATACACATAGCATATTTGCACACACCTGGAAACAGTCAGCATTTATTGATTGAGTAAACAAAAGATTCCTTCTTGAGCAACTGTGCTATTGCTGTTAGCTTGGTTCAGTCAGGCAGTAGAGGTATCAGGCCAGTCTGAGGAACATCATCTAGATCAGTGGTTCTCAACTATCTTATTGCTGAGACCCTTTAAAACAGTTTCTCATGCTGTGGTGACCTCTAACCATGAAATTATTTCATTGCTACTTAATACCTGTAATTTTGCGACTGTTATGAATTGTAAATCTCTGATAGGTAAGATATCTGGTAGGTGACCCCTAAAGGGGTCTCGACCCACAGGTTGAGAATAGCTGATCTAGATTCCACGGCAAGTGCAGCATAAATGAGCTTGATGTTCCTTGTGACAGTGACAATGATAATAAAAGTGAATCATTAAGAGGCAGCCTTTATTTGGCAATATCAGCGAAGACGCTGTGAGTGTTATGGGCAGCAGTTAGTACGAAGGATTGCTCCATGAGGGCTTCTAATGACACTCTTGTTCTGGGTATTTGTCAGCACTAGAAAGTGCAGTAACTCAAACAGACAGATGTCTACCACTAGTGAGGATGAACAGGGTGTCTTCCAGATCTGACAAGCAGCAGTTATTAGGAAGGAGGGTAAGTTATTGCAATGGTCCTATGATGCCAGCAAGTTGCTTAGGGATGTTCCCAGAGATGTGCACCAAGATGTCACATGACATGGATGGAGGTTTAGGGATGTGGGGGCTGGTTGCTTTCACTGCATCTCCCCCCTTTTCACCTTTCTCCATTTGCATTTGATTCCTTTTCTCTCCCAATACTTTTGCAAACATGAATTAGTCTACTACCAGTGTTATATCAAGTGGCATGCTACCCTCTCTGTCAATGGCAGTCAATAGAGTCCCTGTAGATGTTTGCAGAGTCTAGATCTTCCCTATCCACTGCCCTTTCCTTAAAGAAGAGCATTCTGTATACTCCTGTGAACTCACTTTACTCCCTCCATCCTCCAGTTAAAGCAAAATGTCGACCAACTGAGACATACGGGAAACCGTCCCTTTCCAACTACATGAACCATACAAGTCTGTTTTTCCAGTGAGCTTTAATTGGATCACTGTCTTGTAATGAAGACTCCTGACTGTAGGTAGGTATGGTGGTGCATACCTGTAGTCCTAATATCAGGGAGGCTGAGATGGGAGGAGGCTTGTCTGTTAAACCTTGGTGGGGGTAGAAATAGAGAGAGGGGTTGCCAGGTGATATAATTACACCCCCATCCACATCCACACTCAGTAAAACAAGGTGTTCATATTTAGAACTTTGGAGTACATGGGAAGTTGGAAGTTGTACCCAGGTACATAGAATCTTACCCCAAGCTCAGGCAAAGTCATTTTTTCTAAGACAGGGTTTCTCTGTGAAAAAAAAGTCTTCCATAGCCTGGACTCACTTTATGGACCAGGCTGCCCTCAAACTCACAGAGATCCACCTTCCAGTGCCTCCCTTATTGGCTGGGATTAAAGGTGCTCACCAGCATGCCTGGCCCTCTGAGTTGATGTCTTAAGTTTTAGGGGCCAAAGTAGAGAGATTCAACTACTTTGTTTCTTCCCCAAAGTAGAGAACAAACTAAAAATGGTCTACTCTGATGATGCTGAACTTTTGTCCAACTGTCGTCTCAGAAATGGGCGATATGGACTATTTACAAAAATTTGTGAGGGGGGGAGGTAGATACAAGCCCGAAGAACTGGCCATATTGTGTACATAGCGAGCAAGCCTTGGAGCAAGGAAAGTGAGTTCCAGAAGTGTCAGTCAGGGCAGATATGGGCGCAGAAGGGATATTTGGCTATAACTGATGCATCTGCACAGTTACAACCAAATTTGAAGGGAAACCTGTGCTTTGTGTATGTGGGTCACACTGACACATCACATGGAAGGAACTGCAAAAGCCAGTTCTCCTAATGATGCGTTCATAGGTAGAAATGTGCAATTAGACTTTGGAACACATTGATGGACTAGTCACAATCTGGCCAGATTATGTGGGTGATCTAAAAAAAGCTACAGCCATACCTTGTAAAAGTGCATTCCAGTAGTTGAAACTAACTGTTCCTCCCCCAACCAGTAAAAACTTTCCAGTAATTAAGAGTACTTGCCAAACATGAATAGGATCTTGGGTTCAATACCGAGAACTGAAATGGGGAGGACCTAATCTGAAATAAAGAGCTAACAGCATCCTTCCTAGAACATAAACTCTAAGAGCAGTATTTTGTCTCTCTTGTTCACCAAACTGAAGAACACAGCCTCCTGAGCACCATCTGGCACATGCAAGTGGTAAACAGGGATGGCGGTACTCTCTGCATGGTGACACCAGCCACTAGGATGCAGTGGCATGCATCTATCTCTCTAGGTGCCACATTGATGCTTACTACCAGGTCACAGTCTGAGTGTTTCCCTACTTACTTCTAGTCCTCACCAAGTGCCATCATAACCTGCCAGTATAGAAAGCTGTCATGGTAGCAAAAAACCAACAGTGAAAAACATAGGATTGCCCTCCCAAAGTCCTTGTCCAGAACACTAGAAGATCTTACTCTCTATGCTGTTGTATAACCTTCCATTGCAAATGAGCCTTCCTACCATCCAGTACTCATGCATACAATGCTAATTAATCTTAATATTCTTTCCCTTTCAGCTAAGATATTACTTTGGAATTCTTTTTTAGATAAAACTCTTGACAGTATGGCCAATACACTGTAATTATTACAAGGCATGGAGCCATTCTTAGCTCTTTATCAAATGGGAATGCAAGGGTAGGGATAAAAGATATTTCCTGTCCCTTGTAAGAATCCCCCTCAAGCCTACAAGGTTTAGTGGTCACTTGACCTATATCTCAGCTGCAGAAATCCAGTGTTCCAGAATCAGAAACCTTTCCTATTATAGACATTTCTGATTGTGACACAGACTTCTTTCCATACATCACAGGACCCGAGGACATGAACTTGTCCTGCCAGTTAAAACAGGCATCTTTACAAGTAGATAATTCTTCAGAAAATATTAACCTCACTTCTTTCTCTGTCTGAGACCCTTAGAAGTGCAGACAGTAGACCTGAAATAAGCACCTATGGAAGGGATGCTCTGTGCCAGCCTCCACTGGGCACTTTACATGGGTCTCCCTCCCAGCTTTGTAAGAAACACACCTGTCATGCCAACACTCAGGCAGTGGAGCAGAAGGATTGGGAGTTCATGGTCAGATCTGGCTATGTAATGAGACCCTAGCTCAAAAGCTAGAAAGAAAAACAAACATGCTTGCTTTATAGTTGAGGGGTGGAATGCCTTTCTCAAGGTTGTAGAGCTACCAAGAGGTAAAGCCTGTCATTCTCTTTTCAAAACATGCTGCAATTGGTACCAGAGATGGAATTATGAATGTAGAAGAAATGAGTACCTTTGACTTCTGACCTGTGTACACTCCACTCTTTCTCATATGGCCTTGCCAATGTGCTCACCCTAGTGACCAATGGCTGCATACTTAAATGCCAGGTGTTACGCTTGAGGTGTGACCTTGATAAAAATTTGACATGATAGAGGTCAGAAATCTTCAAGACCTTTGTTAGTGTTTCAGAAGAATTTGGGAAGAACAGTGAAGCCATCCATACAAGCCAGATGGATCAGAGTCTCTTTGTTTAGTGCCCCCAAAGAGGAACTTCACAAAGATGAGAGGAACATCTCAATTAGAGACAAATGAGGGAATTTGAAAGATCCCTGAATTCTTTTCTTGTCTTTACTGATACAAGTAACTGGCCTGAACTGCTCAAAGTAACAGGTAAATGGGACTCTTTAAAGATCAGAGCCCAAAGAAAGCAAGTTCATATAATAGGGAGATAAGGCATAGGGACTAATATCCCCGAAGACACTTGTTTTTCAGTTGTTGTCTCTTCCTAGAATACACAGGGAAAGAAAATGTTTATTTATTTAATATGCATACAACATTGTTCCTTCAAAGTCAGAAACATTTAAAATTAAAGACTGACTGACTGATGTTTGAAATAATTGACTTTAGTCTTAAAGATGAGACCAAGAAGGCTATTTCTTGAGGCCCATCCCTTCCTCTCAATGTCTGAAAGAAAGAAACAAACAAAAAACAAACAAAAAGCCTACAAAGTTTATCCCAAACTACAGGAAATGGGGTAAAAGAGCTTAGTTAAATGTCTGACTTTTAAACTTTTATTTCATGTTTTGAAGAAATTATTTTCAACTAAATATCTGTCTTGAGGGCTAGCAATATGACTCAGTTAGCAAAGGAACCTGTAGCCAAGCCTGATAATTTAAGTCATCAGCCTGATGACTGGATCCCTGGATCCAATATGGTGGGAGAAGAGAACTAACCTACAAGTTGTCTTCTGACTTCCACACATGCACCACAGCACACTCATGCTTCCTGAAGTGAATAATAAAAAGTGTAATAAAATTTAGTTTTAAAAATCCACTTTGAAAAGACAAGACAATGAGGATTACTCTACCTGTTTGTCCCCAAAGACCTAGAATACCATGGATACCACCTGGCACCTACTCTGAGGGCTAACTCTCAGAGAAATGCCTTTAGTTCTTTCTTGTAACATGATAGCCTTCAGTACAAAACAACTAGAGATGCTCCTTTTTGTATGCTAAACTCTTTCTAGAATTTTTCTTATCTAAATGTCTTCAATTATCTTAGATCCAGATGGACTGTCTCTGTGGAAGTGTGTAGAATTTTCTATGGCTTGCTGGGAGTGACAGTGTCCCATGTAGTCAAGGACAGGAATTACAAAGGTAAGCCAAGTCAGACCGGATTCTGTACAAAGGCACCACCAACTAGTTCCTGTCTTATTCTTTCTTTTTCCTGTCCCAAACTCAGCTGCTAGAGATGTACTGACATCACACATGATGATGAGAACATGACACGACACAGAGGCAGCCATTAGAAATTGGCAAGTTGTCTCAAGTCCTGCATCTAAGAGAAAAGAGAGTTAGACTGTTGATTTTCCCTAGATGGGTAGTGCCACAGAAGAGGGAGTCTGTGATGATATTAGAGCATGGGAACAGAGCTTTGAATAGCATTGCATCAGATGGTAAAATAATGACCTCTTTTTTTATTTAAAGGTTTGTTTATTTTATGAGTTCTCTATCTATATGTACATGCCAGAAGATTACATCAGATTCCATTATAGACTATGTGAGCCACCATGTAGGTGCTGGGAATTGAACTCAGAACCTCTGAAAAAGCAGCCAGTGTTCTTAACCACTGAGCTATCTTTCCAGCCCCAGAAAATGACCTCTTTAAGGCTTGTTCAGTTGTTCCTGACAGCAGCGGGAAGACACTGTCAGTTTGAGGGTAGTGTTTGCTTAACTTCTCTCTCACAAACCCTACTTTCCAGTAAAGTTGAGACAGGCTTAAGTACCTGCCAAGAATTTCATAAGTGTGGTGTTTTTCTTTTGTTTCTTTTGTGATTGTCTTCGATTTACACCAAATCATAGTCATTTTCAACTTATGGCCATGACATTTTTTTTTTCAAGTAAATTGAGCTTTAAAACTTGATTCAGTTGAAAAATTACAAGGAACAGAATAGAGGTTACAAAACAGAATATGGTTGTTTAAGTGTTGAGAAACACTAAATTAGATGATGTCCAAACCTCATCTGTTCCTAACAGTGTATTGCTCCATGGTTCCAAGAAAAGTCATGAAGTTCATAGGTCTGCCCCACCTGGGTACCAGTGACATAATCTTTAGCTCTTTAGGGCCATCCTGGTGTATAGTCACTGGATATTAGAATATCTTTAGCTTTGAGCTGTTCAGAAATCTATTCTAATCTAATGACTTAGAAAAAAGTATGTCCCAAATCTTAGGTGTGTTATGGGCATGTTGAGGGGTATTCTGGGGGGCTGGGGAAGAGAGAAGAGAATTCAATTCTTTTTATATCTCAGTGCTATGTTCTTGCTAATGTATATATATATATATATATATATATATATATATATATATATATATATATATATATATATATATTATATGCTGTCATTTATTTGATGGTTTACATATAGATCATCATTTATTTGCTGGTTTTGGAAAGAGCTTCAGAAATACAATCTCAACAGTTTATTGTTTTGTTTTAGGAATTTCCATCAGGACAATTGCATCTTAGTACCCCTAGGGAAGGATACACTGGAAGCTGCTGCTCAAACCGGTGAGTTAGGGTGGTGATATGACAGGTGGATTGCCTCAACAGCCCTAACTTCCTCCTTTCCCAGTGTCCAAGATCCTTTGCTAAGTGGCTGTGGAACTCTCATCGCATGTGTGGAATCTAGTTCCATGATCTCTGATTCTGAATTTGGCAACATTGGTTACTTTGGTGAATGAGATATTTGTCAATACAACCCACATAAAACTTCAAGAAAGCCCTCATGCTTCAATTTCCACTCTTCTATCTCAACTATAACCACGGCAGATGTGCTTACACCAGCCAGTCCCAACTATAACCATGGCAGACGTGCTCACACTAGCCAGTCTGAGGCCGAGACACATGCACATGGAGACTCTGCTCCTATATGCAGCTGATAGTTGCAAGGCAGCCAAGGTAAAATAAGTCATTTATTCAGTGCACAGGCTTGCAAAGTCATTAAGTGCTGTGGGTTAAAGCATGGGGTCAGGGATGGTTTGACCTCTTGTGCAATTGAATCTACAGACACTTTTCCCTATTCATTGTGGGAAGAGGTGGCCCTTTAAATGACAAAGTCCTTTCTCAACTTTTTCTGCTCTGATGAAGAGAAAATGAATTTTCCCTTCTTTTCTCCCTAGCTCCAGAACACCCCAAATATACCAACACAAGACCTAGGTTTGGGAATCCTGTTTTTTAAGTCATTATATTAGAATAGCAAATGGATTTCCAAAGAGCTTGAAGTAAAAACTGTGCGAATAGCAAGTGACTATGAGCCTGGGTGACTCTAAAGAGTTAAAGACTGTGTCACCAGTACCCAGGTGGGGCAAGCTTAAGAAACTTACACCTCTAATTCAGGTCACACCCAATTGGAACATCCTATCACTGTCCAGTGACCAGGAGCTAATCAGAATTGTCTTTCAGAAGCTAACCTTCAGTGCAGAGATTTTTAGCTAGACCATGGCAAATACTTAATTGAAAAGGCAGGTAGAACCAGGCCATATTGGTCCCACAAGAGTGAAGCAAGATATCTGAAAGGAGGAGAGGATGAGACAAAGGACAGGGAAAGAGGCTAGAGAGTAGAGAGAGAAGCAGATGGCAGAGGTCACGTGCTCTGGCGCTGACTCTCCCAAACCACTTCCGATTTCATTATCAACCCACGCCACGCTGCCGCTGCATTCCTGACTCCAAATGCCTCTGTGGTATCCACTACTGGGCTCATCATCAATCTTTCTTTAATTTAGTTTGAGTGGTTTTGTTTTCTTGGAACCAACATTTTTTCTTTGCGTCACTAGTGTCTTAGAGTGAAACAGCTTCTGACTAGTAGTTTGTCAGAGGAGGCTGAAAGATGTAAATAAACATTGCTTAACATAGTTCTGCTTGTGGGCTCACCTCAGTCTGTCTGTTGGTCTCTCTCTCTCTCTCTCTCTCTCTCTCTCTCTCTCTCTCTCTCTCTCTCTCACACACACACACACACACACACACACACACACACATGCATACATGAACACACACACACCCCTCCCTTTTGATATGTGCCTAAACAAAATAGGATCAAATGAGAATTTTTTTCTTCAAATCAAAACAACAAAAATATAGAGACCAAGTGTAATAATTATTCTTAACTGTAAACTTGATTGGAATGAGAAATGCCTATAAAAATAGTAAAACCCACATTTGGGGACATCTCTTGAGAGTACACTTAGACCATGAAAGTTCTGACTTATTGAGTTTATAAATTCCTGATGTTTCTTGATATGATGACATTAGGGGTGTGTGTGAAAGGTAGGAGGTAGGGACTTGGTACTGGAGTAGGTCACCAGGGATGAACCTTTGGGGCTATACCCTGCTCTGGCCCCTTGCAATAGCCCTCCTGTGGTTCCCAGCCTTCATGAGGTGAAGCAGCATCTTAACCACAACTTTCTGCAGCAATGATGGTCTGCTCAAAAGAGAGGGGGAAATGGCCATGGGAGTGACTCCTCTGAATCTGCATGCCAAAATAACCCCATCTTTCATTAAGGCAGGCATTTCTGTCAGGCATTTTGGTCACAGTCACACAAGAGTTACGAGTACAAGTAAATAAATACCCATAGTTTGCTTCTCTGGATTTGTGTGTTGCTAGGTTTGTGTGTAACTTTTTGGATTTCTGACCATCCTACTTTCATTTCTCAAATACCAGGGTTACAAGTGTGTGCTGCAACACACATTTATACTCCACTGTACTTTTTTTTTTTTTTAATTTGAGACAAGGACTTCCTATGTAGCCTCAAGCTATCACCTGACTACAGAGTTCTACATGCAGGAGATGGTAGTTCTCCTATTATAGGTACAAGAGAGGAGATTCCAGATCCCATTCTTATTGACTTGGCCACAGAGAGCTTCCCCTGAAAGGCCACATGCACTTAGCTTGCTTGCCACACATAGAGGAACCCATATGTTGCTTTCTTTAAATTGGGGTTGTATGCTTTTCCAGAAAACCACACATCTCCAGTGAGTTTGTGCTCATCAAGATATCTGAAGGGGGATGAGCCAGAACTCTCTCTTCAAGAGGGCTGTCCTATAATGAAGAAACTAGTAATAGAACATCAGGGTTGTGTGTGCCTTGAGGGTTTTGTGCAGTGAGCCAGATGGCACATCTTTGCCTGGATGCACCTTAGGGGACAGAAGGCTGTAACAGCTCCACAGAAATGATCCATGGCTCCCATTGACTCTCATCAGACTGTGCTTGAGGGCCATCACATTCATAGACGTGATCAATATGGCCCCTAACATTCAGTTCATGAACATAAGCAAATTCGAGTTCCTGCTGACATTATGTACACATTTCCTGGCAAGCGATAATACAGGAAAGCCCTTTGTCCTCGTGGCTCCCATTTCCTAGTCCCCATCCTCTGGCGCACTTCCCTCTCTTTGTCCCTAGCTCCCTTTCTGTACTGCAGATGCCAAGCTCAATCCCCTTGTCTCCCCATCTCTGTGTCTTCCTTCAACCAGAGCTGCCCACTCTCCGGCTGATGATACTTGAGCAGCACAGAACACAGATTGTATGCAATCCACGTTCTGCTTTGAACCCAAACAGCTGTTGGCAGGCTCGGACGCCAGGGCCCAGCTTGCTGTTGGTAGTAGACATCCAAATGTAGGCTGCATATTAACATCGCCATTGTTCAATAGAGTAGGTGACAGGAAACCCTTACACACAGGACTAACATAATGCACATCATTAAAATCAGCATTTCAATCTTCATAGGTTTATCTGTTAAAACGACCCCCAAATGTTCATTAAATGGAGCTGTGAAAAAAAGGGAAATGGAGGGAAGACCCTTTGCTGTTCATCTCAGCTTATCTAATTACAACAATCACCCCATTCTAATTCTCTGTCGTGATAGCTGCCTGCTACTGGTCTATCTCATTAAATCATTTCTTGAAGTTACTATGCACAAGGTGCCATCTTGGGCAGGTTCAGGTGGAGTCCTCAACCTGCCACTGACATCTGTGTATCTTCAGGCTTACTCATAGGTCAGAGCCTCAGTATTTCCATCTTTAAGCCCGAGGTAATGATACTAGAGATGACATTATTGATGAGGATATTGATACATGACTAGTTTCCTCGGCGATCCATCTAGCCAGTATTTATAGAAGTCCTGTAGGAGGCAGGTTGGGCATATACCAGTGAACAAAACACCAAAGGCCTATGTTGTTCTAACATCTGCTCCAGGAAGGCAGTGGTTGTGCTGAGGGGCAGAGGTCACAGGGAGTGTAGAAAAAAGAAGCAAGAATGAGAAGCAAGTACAATGAATGAGCAAACCATGTCATGTGTAGGGAAGCAACTGGTATGGGAGCAGGAATGGGTACAGGTGGCCAAGAGACCACACTGGGAGAGCATGATGGGAACAGACTGGTCTTGGATGGGGTTGTTGGCTGACAAGTGCTGAGCGAAGGCTGCTCCACACAGCAGGCCCTGCTTAGCAAAGGCTCTGAGGTGGAAGCCTGCCTGCTGCATGCTGTGAGCTCAGGAAGATCCCTGTGCCCAGAACCATGCTGGGAGAGCAGCTGGAGGAAAGGGAAGGGTAAGGGCAGAGAGCATCACGTGTGGACTCTGGAGAGACCTCAGAGAAACAGATTCTGAGGTGACAGGCAGGGTGACAAAACAAAACATTCTGTATTGTAATCCTGGGTTTAATTCAAATAAGCAATAAATTTCCCTTCTCCACTCCATGTTTCTGCCTGATGACTTTTCAGCTCTAGGTAAGCCATCTAGTTTTTCCAGGATTTAATTTTTGTTTTCTGGTAGTTTATTCTGCCCTTAGTGAAATAGGGAGGACCTCTGCACTCAGCAGGGAGCACTGACAGCATTTGTGTTTTGCTCCCATATAGTCTGCAAGGATCGCTCGCTTGTACAGAAAGGAGCTAATGACACGTGGCAGCTGGGCATGGTGACAAAAGCCAGTGACTCTAGAGCTTTGTACAAGGGTTTCAAGTTCAAGGGCAGTCTTGGCTAGACATTGTGTTTGAAGGCAACCTGGGTCACATACCCAGACACTGTCTCAAAACAAAACCTAAATATCAAATAGAAGATATTGCAGGGCCCACGCAGCTGTCTCTCAGCCCCACCCACACAGTTCACCCCACCTTTAGGCCAAGAAACAGCCCCACTAAAGGAATCTTGATTTCTAATCTGATTTGAGCAGAAGTAACTTTTACAGAGAGGTTGAAAAGCTCACGGCACGAGTGAGAATAAAATGCTTGTGGAAGGCATCAGGGTCCGAGCCTAGCTTTTTTCTCCATGGTTATAATCCACCGTGGTTCCGCTCAGTACACACTGTTCCATTCACCTGCTGTGCCTAGGAACAATAAACCTAGGTACAGGCAAACCCTTTCCTTCCTTAAGAGCCTTAACCTTTGCAGGAGCAGGAAGACCAACCGGGAGTTGGCAGAAGGTCTGAAAACTCTCTGAATGGTTTGACTCATCGGATGACATACAAGAGAATTAAAATTCCTATTTGGCTTGCTCATGAAGATAGGAGTGCTTTGGTTTAAAATATAAAAAGTGAAAGAGATGGCTTACAGAAATTTTAGATTAATATATTCAGCTCGGTTGATTACAGTCAGTGAGGACACTGGAAAATGAATTAGCTTCACTTCGCCATTGTAAGGACACTCCAGCATGTGAGAGCTGAACTGTATTTGTTCTCTAAAACCCTGGCCCACACAGTTTTCACAAGCTGATGCTTCTGAAGCCAGTGTTTCCTTTGGCCAAGTAGGTCTGAAAAGAGCTGTGGGAAAGATCCTAAATCTAAACCCTACTCGGTATAAAAACTGGCTGGTTTTTAGGTTCTGCATAGAAAGGAAACAGTTGGCCTTTTTTTTTTTTTTTTTTTTTTTTCTGCTGCTATCCCTTGCCTCTTCCCAAGATAAAGGCTGTTTGCTGCATTGAGCTGGAATTGGGGAGTGCAGAGTTGTACAACTGTTTCATAAAAGGACAGTGGTGAATGCTCAGGTTCTGTGCTGTGTTCTAAGTGATCATATAAACACATGCAGCAGAGACCGGAGGGAAACACACAGAAAAAGAAGAGCTAAAATCAGTCAAGTTCACTGACAGGATGTTGAAGAACCTTGCGCATGCATATCTGTAGTTAGAATTCCATGTAAGATGGATTCCACCCTCTTCCCCACCTCTGGCAGTCACGAAGGCTGTCAGTAGTCTTGAGCTGGCCCTGCCCTCACTACCTGCAGCACTTGGGAGAATGGATCCTGTATCTCACTTGAAGAGCACAGCAGAGCTGATCCTGGTGTTAGGGGCTCAGGTCAGCCAGCCCCAAGGGGAAGAGCATGGGAGAGCTGACTCTGACACTAATTCTCCATGAGGTGGCCTGGGTTCAGGCATTATGCCCCTCCCACCTGTGGCAGTCTGGAGACTGACCCTGGGGTCCTGAGTGCAGAGCAGCTAGCCTACATTTTTACTGTCTGCAGCATTTGGGAGAGTGGGACCTGCATCTCACCTGGACAACACAGTGGAGCTGACCCTAATGGCAAAGGCACAGGCGACCCCGTCCCTTGAAGGCTGCAGCCCTTGGGGGAGTGGCCACTTGCCTTGACTGGGCAGCACAGTGGAGCTGGCTCTGGAGGTGTGGGTGAGGATGAGCCATCCTCAAGGGCATAAGAGCAGGAGGCCTAATGCTGCCTCCAGCTGATGGCGGCACTGCTGGCTCAGCTGGAGCAGTGCTGGGGAGCTCACCCTGGTGGTGTGGGTAAGAGAGGACCAATGGGCTGACCAGTTCAGCTACCAACCAGGTTCAGACTCAGGGCTCCCAGTTGGCCCACTCCAAAATCTGTGTTATCTGTGAACTCTTAGGATGTGTAAAAGGTTCAGTCCCACAAATCCAAAGCTGCAGGATCTCCATGACACAGGGCAACAACAGGATATCCTGAAATCTCAGTGAGGATCCAATATTGATGGTGTCACAGAAGCCAGAGACTCTAAACAAGACCGATGAATCATTGCACTATGATTGTTCATTGCGTTGGACTTTTGCAAGTGAAGATGTGTGGACGGAGGGATACACTGTGGGACACACTGCAGCTTCCTCAGTGAGAAGTTTTCTATGCTTTAGGTTTTTTTTTTTGTTTTTGTTTGATGTGTGTGTGTGTGTGTGTGTGTGTGTGTGTGTGTTTGTGTGTTATTTGGTGGGGAGAGGTTGCAAGAGTGAAAGGAAGATATGAGGGGATGGGGAAATGAGTGGGACTGGGGTGCATGATGCAAAACTCACAAAGAATCAATAAAAAGTAAAAAAAGAGAGAGATCGAGTTCCCATATCAGGTGACATAAAACCAACGCCCAGTGAAGTGCACGTGCAAACTATAGGACGGTGACAGGATTTGCTGACTTGAACAGGTACAAGGCCAGTGACAAGCTGTTTTCTATAACTTTTCAAGGAATAGGGTTGACACGGGTCTGACAAAACGTGTTTCAGCCTCACCCACAGAAAGCCCCTGTGAAGGCCTAACAAGTATCTGTGTTTATAGCGGAAGGGCTCAGCAGGTTCTGGGTCAGGTACTTTCTCATCTGTCACCTCATTCGATCACCACAGCAAAGGACACAGTTCTACAACAGTATCAAGGTCAGATCATAACCTTGGGACTAAGTCTATCAAGGAACACTCGACATTCTTACCCATTCACTTCGTTAAAAAAAAAAAAAAACAGTTTGACTTAAGCAATAATAATTACGCATTTGTTCTGTTCCAGGATTTGTTTTATAAATTTCAGGTAAAAATGCACTATTACCACACTCATTTTAGAGATGAATAAACTGGGGCTAAAATAGCTAAGTAACTTGTCTAATGAAACACAGATAAAAGCTCTGAATTCACACCTAAGTTTTTATCATCTTTAAAACAAAACAAAGCAAAACAAAAAACAAAACTCCAAACCAACCAACCAAGTAATACCACTACCTCAGGGCCTCTGTCTGCATCCCAGGCTGGCCATGAACTTGAAATCCTCTTGCCTTAGCTTTCTTATTGCTGGGAATATAGGTAAGAGCCACTAAGCCAGGTTCTATTATTTTAGCATTTTGGCCACTACACCATGTTACTTCCAATAGTAAGGATTTTTTTTTTTTTAAGATGGAATTTTTTCTCTGTAGCCATGGCTAACTTGAAATCCACTATGTAGACCAGGCTGACCTTGAATTTACAAAGACCTACCTGCCTCTGTCTCCCAAGTGTTGGGATTAAAAGTATGCGCCATAGTGCCTGGTCATCTAGAATCTTGAGGATCATGTTAAGGGAGGGTGGAATAATGTACTGCTCTCTGTATCCTGGTTTTTCAAGTGCTTTGTTTGTATGTCACATCACTGAGATGTTCCACAAGTGTAGATTCTGAAATGTTTGATGCATCAGATGAGGCTATGTAGCATACAGACTTGAAGGCTCTAAGTCGGACCTCTTTAGGTATTTATCCCAAGATCTGTCTCTATCCAAGGGAACACTGAGCTTTCCATTTCACTGGGTGCTGCAGACGGGTGTAATTGTAGGCGTTCTGCCCGGGCAGAGCTGTTTGCAGACATATTGACTGACAGCTCCACTCAGCAGGATGGGCTTGTGGTAGGGACTCAGCTGAGAGGAGGTTAAGGACCAGCTACAAAAAGGCTTATGTAAGCAGCGAACAAAACACAAATCTTGTTTTGCTGTCTGTCGTGAAGAATAGTCTATTATTTCATGTTAGTAGGTGATTGAAGGCACTGGCTCCATCCATGGTTGTCATGGATATGTGCTGCTCCAACTGCTTCAGATTATAATAGAACCAGTGATGCTGTGTGTAGGAACGTCAAACAGTGAAGCCTATGTATCAGCATCTGAGAAAGCAAGATGCTCACAATCATGGCTGTGGGTTCAGAATCCCAGAGAGGGATCTATTGTAGAGAACGATGTCAGGTATATAAGGCCAAATGCACAGCGCAAATGCAAGATCTTTGTTGCTGTGCTCTCTCATTTAACTAATTTACATATAGGCCATATATAAATTATACACACATACACAGTCATCCTTGTTTAGGTCTGTCTTCTCATGTCTCCATGAAGTGGCTGAGAAAACTGACATATGGGTAAGGAACATGGAAGTTAATCTGTCCTCTTTCGAGATTTAAAGAGAAACACAGCAGACTCCTTTAGTTCTTGTGTGAATTTGGTGGTCTGAACTACTTTTGGCTCAAATTCGGAGCTACTTTGGATTCTAGGACTCTGCGTTTGTATAGAACTTGCTGCACAGTCTGTAGTGAGACAAATTTCAGATGTTGTGTGCATGTTAAAATAATGGAGCTGCTCTTAAAAATAAATCTATAATCCAGGCTTTCGGCTCACTTAATTTTACCTGCTGGAATTGGCAAATTAGTTTTAGGCCACATTATTAAATGATATTCTAAAAATGTACATTCGCTGCAGAGCAACATTCAGCTACATTTCCCTTTTTTGGAGAGTGTCTTGGTATAAATGAAGTCAATTGGATACCAGGATATTATGACATGACACCTACTGAGAGCAGAGCCAACCACATAATACCCACTGGCTGACTAGAAAACCATTCAAGAATAGAGAAAAGAAAGAAAATTTCAAATGTAATACCCACTTCCAAGCATTTCCACAGTAGAAGCACAGACATAGCTTTTATAGTTTACCACTCAATTGTTCACAGTCCCCTTGTATTCCATTTTCTTTCATCTCCCTCATGCATTTTCTTAATACCCTTTGCTCACATTATGAGATACATTTCTCCTTCCACCAAAAACATTATCAGCCACTTTGAGCTGGTGAGTAAATGTTTTCCCTTCTGTGAGCCACCTCACACGCCCCAGACTAAAAGTGTGGTGGTGGGAAAATCCTCTTCTCCCCAGAATGTCCATCCGTTCTCAGTCTGAATGAAGCCATACCCACAAACACAAAGGGGATAGAGAGTACAAAGTCTAGGCTTTGGGAACAGTGGGCAGGAATGCCTCCGACCCCCCAGCACTGCCATTCATAAGCTGTCTTGGGGCAGGACACATACACTCCCTGGAATGGTTTTTTCACCTGTTTGTGTGTGGTTCATAATCAGAACTATGGGTAAAAGTCTAAGTACAGTGTCTAGCATGCAGCAAATACTGAATTAATACTGGCCCTTTCCATGAGAGGCTCTGGAGCGGTGCTTCTCAACTTTCCTAACGCTGCAAACCCTTAATACA
Source organism: Micromys minutus (assembly GCF_963924665.1). Lineage (NCBI taxonomy): Eukaryota > Metazoa > Chordata > Mammalia > Rodentia > Muridae > Micromys > Micromys minutus. The sequence goes on from NC_137971.1 coordinate 36,481,064, forward strand.
GTTCCTTAAGTTGTGGTGTGTAGTGAGAATTTTTGTTTGTTTGTTTGTTTTAAAACACAGAAATATAAGAATGTCTTTTCATTTCAATCCCAGGTGTGGGATATGGGGCTGCTTCAGATTGTCCTCAGCAGCTGATTATGATTTGCCTCCTGCTCTATCAGGGGTGCGATTTTGCCAGCTGCAGATAGTTTCTGCAGATGTGTGACGTTTGGAATGCTGGGGACCTTCCTGAGGGTATATAAATGCTAGAGCCAGACAGAAGGGGCTGTGTGAGCAGCTGGAGTAGAGGGGTTGAAAAGGGTAGAAGAGAAAGAAACCACAATGTAGCCAAAAGTCCAGTTACAGTGGTGACCCCAACCATGAAATTATTCAGCTGCTACTTCATAACTGTAATTTCGCTACCTTTACGAATCGCAATATAAACATCTAATGTGCAGGATATCTGATATGTGACTGCTGTGGGGGTCACGTGTCATAGATTGAGAACTGCTGCCCTGGAGCTTGGAGACTCTCAGCCCAGACACTGACCCAGCCCTGTCCTTCAAATAGCTGTGAATCTTAGTTAAATTCCCAATGTTAGGTAAATAGGAAACACTGAGTTTCTGACACAGGTCATTATTGAATAACAACACTGGCCATTTCCTCATTTCCTTGGGTTCAACAAGTAGAGTAATATTCTCTGTGTTTCAGCTTAACTCATTAAAAATGGGTTCAATAATCCTATCTCACAGTCTCCTCCTGGGGATTACATTAATTCACATTCATAGATGTGGGAGCAGTACTTGCTTGGCATGTAGAGAGTGCTGAATGGTAAAGATTGGTAAAGATGCTTGCTGCCACACCCGATGATCTGAACTCCAGTCCTGGCATCCACAGAGAATCAACCCATCAAGGGTTTTCTTTGAATTCCACATGTGCACTGTGACATGGCGATGCATGCATCCATGCGTGCACGAGCGTGCCTGCATACACACACACACACACACACACACACACACACACACACACACACAGATAGACACCTCTTTTACTGCACAACTCACACTTTCATCATGAATTACCTCCTCAAGAGCAACAAGCACTCTTAACTGTTGAGCTAGCATGTCATGTAGCCTCACACTCACTGTGTTGCTAAGGGTAACCCTGATGTCTTGCCTCTCTCTCCCAAGTGCTGGGATTATAGTTTATGTCACCATGCTGAGCTTCACATTAGTGACATTTATTTCTTGGGCACAGGCTAAGCAAGTACTCTACTCTTGGGATGCACCTTTAGCCCTTCACCAATGATGTTATCGTTAGTACCATTGCATTATTTAACAAAATATAATTTCCACATGAGAATCCTCACATGTTAAGGTAAACGAGAATCCACCTGAAAATAGTAAGTGGCTAAATCCCTAAAATAGCATCATTCTGGACCCTGAATAAATGTGTTTAGTTGATCTGAACCTTGTTAGACTTAATATCTCTTTTTCATAATTACTAGTTTCTAGGACCTAAAATGAAGTTTGTACATGGTATATTTTACCTGTACACATAACCATGGAAACATCAAAATGCCTTTTCATATAAACAAATACAAGGAATGATGTAACCAACATCTGAACTTGTACATGTACACACATAGATATTGCAGACTCTGCTGTGAGGCAGCTGTGCTGCCATTATAGGGAAGATTTCCAGGAATGGGATGAACACAAATGTAGATGGATATAATGCCCAAATACAGTGAGTGCTTTGTCATGAGAAAGCAGGTTTTCCAGGATAGGAAACTACCCTGGGGAAAATTCCACAGCAAACAGAATAACATTTCTCTCGATTTTCATGGCGGTATTACAATTGGAAAAAAACACATGACTTGTTAAGAACATGTAAAACTCCATGTTGATATATTTAAATGTAAGAAGGGGTTAGGTGAAGATAATTATAACCAGGCTTTTCATCCACAGGGGCATTTTCTGAGATACTAAAGATCTGGAGACAGAGAACAATGCTTGACTGTTAGATCTTATCCCTCTGAGGACTGGCAAGAAAAAAATATACAATGATTTCTAAGAAAAAAAAATCTCCCAAACATAGACATGATGCTGCTTAGGTCAAGGCCACCCAGGGTAAAGTCCTGTCCAGTCATTTCGTCTTACAGGGAGGCACTGGACTAGGTGCATATGGCTTGCTCCTCAGAACAAAGCTGAACTACAAATTGAATTTGCTGACTGCTCATCTACAGGACTGTTGGTTCATCAAACATACTGGTAACCTTTGGATCAATGCTATAGTGGAGGTCAAATCATGTAATTCATATCACACACACACACACACACATACACACACACACACACACACACAGGTGACAGGTACTCAAGACACCATTGCTAACACCCTCCCCAGTGTCTACATCCACTCTATTCTTACCCAGGACCATTTCTAGGTTTTTGTTTATTTGTTTGTGCTTTGTTTCTTTTTAAAATTAATTTATTTACATCCAAAATGCTGCACCCTCTGAGTCTCTCACCCATCCTCCCTCCCCTTTGCCTTTGAGAGGATGCCCCCTGCCCCTCCCCCAGTTACCTACCCATCAAGCCTCTGCAGGATTAGACACATCCTTTCCCACTGATGCCAGACAAGGCAGCCTGCTGCTACATATATGCCGGGGGCCTTGGACCAGCCTATGAATGCTCTTTGGTTTGTAGCTTGGCCTCTGAGAACTCCCAGGGTCCATGTTAGTAGACACTGTTGGCCTTTCTATCCCCAGCAGGACACCCAGTGGAGGGATAAGGACACCAACCCACTCAAAATTTGCCCTGCCTAAAAGAAATGAAGGGACAAAGATGGAGCAAAGACTGAAGGAAAGGCCAACCAATAACCAGACCAACTTGAGACCCATCCCATGGGCAAGCAGCAATCCCTGACACTATTAATGATACTCTGTTATGCTTGCAGATAGGAGCCTAGCATAACTGTCCTCTGAGGGGCTCCACCCAGCAGCTGACTCAAACAGACGCAGACCAGCAGCCAAACAGTGGATGGAGATCGGGGACCCTTATGGAAGAGCTGTGGGAAGGACTGAAGCATTCCTAGGTTTTTATATTGAACAAAGGAGTGAGTTCAAATCTTTAGGTGGCTTAAACGGCCCAAGAAAGTTAGTCCTGTGTACCTCTTTAGTTTTATTTGTTGTCATTTCCTCCTTACCAGTGGTTTACCTTCTAACCTTGTTTTTTTCTTTTTTTTTTTCTAATCAACTTTCCAACAGGCCTGACTGTCTTTCCCACTTCAGGACTTTTGTACAAATAACTTTACCTCCTCAGGTTCTTCTCCTGTCAGACTTCTGTGGGTTCTGCATAGCTTGGCTTAGACGCAAGCCACTTTTTCAGAGAGCTTTCCCCTGGGATTCTAACATATTTCCTTTTTAGAGGTTTAAATGTGTTCCATTTTTCTTAATCATGGACTTACCAGAGCTCAAGTTTATGTCTCCTTTTCTCATCTTACATATAAGGATGTTTTGCTGGCATAAATATCTATGCTCCATATGTGTGCCTGATACTCACAGAGTACATAATCTGGTGTCAGGTTCCCCGGAACAGGAGCTACAAACAGTTGTGAACCACCATGT